>NC_057398.1:59568210-59915771 GCF_019320065.1 Cervus canadensis | reverse complement strand
TCTCAACTAACATTACTTTTACAAGGGAAGTTTCAAACAATCAACAAATCACGAAGATAATCCTGAGGATGTGTTTGGAAACATAAAATAAAAGAAGCCAGTGTGAAATGATTGACTGCTGAACCTGGAAAAATAAAATATTCTGTCAGCCAAGCTTACTTAAAAGAAATATATGTCTAATATCACAGGGCACAATATATAACCAGAGTTAAGAATAAGCAGAATTTCCTATCCTGTGAAGTGAGAAATCTGTGAAAATTTGCATTTTTTCCAGCAATTAATCTTAAAGTATACGATTAATAAGTTCTTGGAGTCTATTGATGTGACCCCTCTGCACCAAGAATTTGGAATAAAGGAAAAATCACGTTGCATGCTCAACATTGCAGTTTGGAAACAGGAGAGAATCAATTCAGTCATGGGAAATCACTGTGATGAGGCATGGATGCCCTGAGAATTCCTATGAATACTGTATAGTGTCCTTTTTTTTCCAGTTGTCCCAGCCAAGGACCAGGCGGTCATCACTTCCTCTTCCATTTATTTTTATTTCCCCTTCGATCCTAACAAATCCTGACAGCCCTACCATCAAAAAACGTTACCAGCCCTGCTGCCTCCATTCTTTCCCCAGGAATGGGTTTCTCTCGCTGGGGTTGTAACAGTGACCTCTCACCTGGACTTCTGCCACTGCCCTAGTGTCTCTTCAGTCAGCTGTCAACACAGCAACCACAGTGATACTGTTAAAACGTGGATTAAATCAAGCCCACATCACCCAGAGGCGTCCATCACTGTCTTCAGAATGATCTAAATGGCCCAGTAGGGTCTCAAACCCTGCTTATGCCCCGAACCCCATCACCTTCTGCTACATCTTCACCTGCTCACCCTGCTTCAGCCACACTGATCCTTTTGTTATTCCTGGAACTCAAAAGGCCAGGCCCTGTCTCGGGAACAGAGACCCTGGCGCTCCCCTTGCCTAAAGCACTTTACGTCGTTTAGGTTCTTGCCAGGCTCCCTCACTTTCCTTAGACCCTCACTCAACTGTCGTCTTCTTAGGACAGGCTTCCCTAATGACCCGATTTAATACGATATTGCTCAGGACTTCCCTGGCAGTCCAGCGGTTGGGACTTTACCTTCCAATGCAGGGGGCGCCTGTTCAATTCCTGGTCAGGGATCTAAGACCTCAGATGCCAAAAAAACAAAACAAAACAGAAGCAATATTGTAACAAATTCAATAAAGACTTTAAAAATGGCCCACATTGAAAAATCAATAAAATAAAATAAAAATCACTAACACCTGCTTGACCTCTTCTTGAATCCCCAACACCCATTCACCTTGCTTTATTCATCTTCATAGGTCTCATTATCTCACTACATATTTTATTTATTTTGCTTATCATGTTTCTCCATGTTACAAAGATTGTTCAGAATAGAAATATTTGTCCATATTGTTCCCTTGGTATATATACCAAGACAGTGCCTGCACAAGATAGAAACTCTAGAACGATCTGCTGAATAAATAAATAAAGGAATGAGTGAATCATGGGAGAAAGATTTATGAAGAAACAGACATGCAAATCTCCTACAGTTTTATACTATAGCTTCCATACCAAGACAAGCCCAAACTTAATAAATTCACAAACATTGAGAGAATATATCAGAAAGAGGATATATTCCTCTTTCTGGAACAGCAACACGAAGGCATGGAGACTCACAGACACAGAATTCACCAATGCTCTCTGCTTTCTTAGAGGAGCCTACACAAAGGATGTCCAGCCCCCCAGGAGATGTGGTAAGTGAGATGGGTCAAGCTATCTTAGCTTAATGTCTTGAGCATTAAATTCTTCTACTGACCCAGGCACCCACTTTTACCACTCAACCTTTGACTACCCCAGAGGTCTGCTCAGGGGGTAAAAATGATCACATGGAGTGAGGCTTATGCTTCATATCTGATTTCCTATGTAATACATACAGTGAGTGCACTTATATGGAATCTGAGGGATTACCTTTATTAACCTCATAAACCCAATTCTTTTATTTTTTCCCTTCATGATATACACATTCTGATGTATATGTGTATATATGTATGTATGTATATATATATATGTATATGGCCAATCACCCCATTTTGCTCAGGACTGAGGGGGCTCTCAAGATGTTAGGCCTTCTGTGCTAAAATTTTAAAAGTCCTGGGCAATCAGCAGATGAATGGATAAGGAAGCTCTGGTACATATACACCATGGAATATTACTCAGCCATTAAAAAGAATTCATTTGAATCAGTTCTAATGAGAGGGATGAAACTGGAGCCCATTATACAGAGTGAAGTAAGCCAGAAAGATAAAGAACATTACAGCATACTAACACATATATATGGAATTTAGAAAGATGGTAACGATAACCCTATACGCAAAACAGAAAAAGAGACACAGAAATACAGAACAGACTTTTGAACTCTGTGGGAGAATGTGAGGGTGGGATATTTCAAAAGAACAGTATGTATACTATCTATGGTGAAACAGATTACCAGCCCAGGTGGGATGCATGAGACAAGTGCTCGGGCCTGGTGCCCTGGGAAGACCCAGAGGAATCGGGTGGAGAGGGAGGTGGGAGGGGGGATCGGGATGGGGAATATGTGTAAATCTATGGCTGATTCATATCAGTGTATGACAAAACCCACACACACACACAAAAAAATGCATGAATAAAAAAAAAAAATCAATTCCTATTGGGAAATCTGCATTTGCCAATGAAGAGATTTCTCAGATATCCAAAGAAGGGGCTATGTAGTATATATTTTTTTATTCCCAACATTTATGTGGGGTAGTAGTAACTGATGTGTAGTAACTGGGGTAACCAACTTGTCCTGGTCTGCCCAGGACTTTTATTTTATTTTTTTTTTCTTTTTCTTTTTCTTTTCTTTTATTTTTTTTATTAGTTGGAGGCTAACTACTTCACAACATTTCAGTGGGTTTTGTCACACATTGACATGAATCAGCCATAGAGTTACACATATTCCCCATCCCGATCCCCCCTCCCACCTCCCTCTCCACCCGATTCCTCTGGGTCTTCCCAGGGCACCAGGCCCGAGCACTTGTCTCATGCATCCCACCTGGGCTGGTAATCTGTTTCACCATAGATAGTATACATACTGTTCTTTTGAAATATCCCACCCTCACATTCTCCCACAGAGTTCAAAAGTCTGTTCTGTATTTCTGTGTCTCTTTTTCTGTTTTGCGTATAGGGTTATCGTTACCATCTTTCTAAATTCCATATATATGTGTTAGTATGCTGTAATGTTCTTTATCTTTCTGGCTTACTTCACTCTGTATAATGGGCTCCAGTTTCATCCATCTCATTAGAACTGACTCAAATGAATTCTTTTTAACGGCTGAGTAATATTCCATGGTGCATATGTACCACAGCTTACTTATCCATTGATCTGCTGATGGGCATCTAGGTTGCTTCCATGTCCTGGCTATTATAAACAGTGCTGCGATGAACATTGGGGTGCACGTGTCTCTTTCAGATCTGGTTTCCTCAGTGTGTATGCCCAGAAGTGGGATTGCTGGGTCATATGGCAGTTCTATTTCCAGTTTTTTAAGAAATCTCCACACTGTTTTCCATAGCGGCTGTACTAGTTTGCATTCCCACCAACAGTGTAAGAGGGTTCCCTTTTCTCCACACCCTCTCCAGCATTTATTGCTTGTAGACTTTTGGATAGCAGCCATCCTGACTGGCGTGTAATGGTACCTCATTGTGGTTTTGATTTGCATTTCTCTAATAATGAGTGATGTTGAGCATCTTTTCATGTGTTTGTTAGCCATCTGTATGTCTTCTTTGGAGAAATGTCTGTTTAGTTCTTTGGCCCATTTTTTGATTGGGTCATTTATTTTTCTGGAATTGAGCTGCAGGAGTTGCTTGTATATTTTTGAGATTAATCCTTTAACAAGTGGTGCTGGGAAAACTGGTCAACCACCTGTAAAAGAATGAAACTAGAACACTTTCTAACACCATACACAAAAATAAACTCAAAATGGATTAAAGATCTAAATGTAAGACCAGAAACTATAAAACTCCTAGAGGAGAACATAGGCAAAACACTCTCCGACATAAATCACAGCAAGATCCTCTATGACCCACCTCCAAGAATACTGGAAATAAAAGCAAAACTAAACAAATGGGACCTAATGAAACTTAAAAGCTTTTGCACTACAAAGGAAACTATAAGTAAGGTGAAAAGACAGCCCTCAGATTGGGAGAAAATAATAGCAAATGAAGAAACAGACAAATGATTTTTATTTCTTAGTTTCCAGCATGTCAGTTAAGTCCAACAAATGTTTAAGCACAACGTCTATGTAAGCATTTTACTAGCTCTAAAAAAAGAGAGAGACTAATGAGGAAAACGGCACATTAAAAGATATGGTAAGTTTAATTTGGTATTTGAGGGCTTACTGAGCATTTATTATTTGTCAGACATGATTTTGGATGCTAGTAACACATATATTTTAAAGTATGGGCAGAACTTAACAGTCTCTAAATGGCTCCCCAGCTCCAGTTTAAATTCTGTCTGGATCTTTTTTCCAGGACATCTGTCCATCAGAACAGATTTTCAAGGAAAAAAAATATAACTTTCCCATTAAATATGTAACTCTTACCCTTCATGCTTTTTTGGGGAGGTGGATGAGATCAGCCATTTCCATTCTTCCTAGTGTCCAACCAAACGGTCTGATTTCTCTCACTTTAGATGGAATCACAGACCTCTAATTGACTGCATCCATTTGGTTCAGAGAGAAAGAGTTACCTTTGTTATAAACATGAAAGAGTTAAAACACCCGGAGAGAGACAATTCTGCACTGTGGAAGCCAACCTCCCATCAGAGTCCCAGCCGAGCATCAGAAACGCTGGTTCTAGCCTGCGTGGGCTTTTCTTTAGTTTCTGTTTCAGGTGATTTTAGCAGCTCTGTTACTACCAAGGGTTCTGACTAGCCTTTGATGAGAATCATCTCTTCAGCAGCATTAGCTTCCCATTATCTTTGGGTGAGCCACGAGCGCCCAGGTCTAAACAAAAGAGAGAGACAATTGCATGGCTTTCTTGATCTCAGCACTTAAAGACTTGAAAACATCTTCCTCAGCAACACACGTACCACAGCAGACTTCAGGTAGGAACTGCAGCTTCTCTTTAGATGCGGAGCAAAAGATGCTTATGCAGACTTCGTTAGAAATTGTTCATCTCGCACATCATTAGCCACGACCTGGTGGTAACGGCCTTCAAAGCTAATACAGTCATCGCTGGACCACAATCATTACCTCGAGTTTCCCTTCCGTTGTTTCTTTAAGTCCCATGTTCCCAACTGTGACCATTACTGTACCTCAAGCCTCCTGTCAGCAAATCTGACGGCTCTTCACCATGGTAATGCTAGAGTGTCACAAGCTTAATTTGAATCTCCAGTGGAAAATGGGGCAGGGGGATAGCAAGATAGAAAGCATATTGAGAAGGACGAAAGCATTGGAGTAATACCGATGCTCAACGGGGCCCCTCAAACAAACAACACTATCCAGGGTCAAATATTCACTATGGCTCCCTCCACTGATTAGAGATGCAAACCAAATGACTCCTTCTGGCTCTCCCAGAGTTCTTTAAGCTCAGCACAACAGAAATGAAACTCACTGCGACCATCCCTCAGTCACTTGTTCCTTTTCCTCATCCCTGTCTCACTGTAATGAATGAAACTTCATCTAACTAAGAGACCTGGGAATTATTACCAGTGCTTCTGTCCTCCTCACCACCTCCAAGTAATTAACTGCTGGTGAGCTTAGTCAGCTGATCCACAAAGACTTCGTGTAAATTTACTTTCGTTACACTCACAGTAAGACCCCTACTCGCCAACAGGTTCCATTCTGAGAGCTCACTCGTTACTCCAATTTGTTCCTACGTCCAACAAAGTTAGCCTAGGCACCCATATAACACAACTAGCTGTGTAGTACTTACTCTACTATAATAGATTTATAATACTTTTCATGCAAATAACACATAAGAAACAAACAAAAAGTAAAGGACATATTTTTAATCATACGGTACAGTACCTTGAAAAGTACAGTAGGACAGTAGGACAGCTGGCATCCAAGGGCGGGCATCGCGTGAACAGGCAGGAAGAGTCACTGACAGAAGCGGGGACAGGAGCGGGGAGACGCCAGGACTGAAGGGGTGTCAGCATCGGGAGGCGGAGGGCGAGCTGCAGCTCCACCCCGGCCTGACACGACTGGACGTGCACATGCACACTCGCGTCTTTGAAAGTTCGCAGCTGTAAGGTTCATATGTAGGGGACTTCTTCTGTTAAACAGGCATTCAACAGTGCAAAGGTGATACACAAGGAAACTTGGACCCAAATAAGTGGACCTGACCAACCAGTAGCCTCCTTAACTCCTCCCCGAGATGTGCCAGAAGAATGATGATCAATGCTAGCCACATAGAATAAGAAAATCCTACCACTCAGAGAATCCCGCATTTGGGGGTTTATTCTGTACTCTTTGGCCACCGGAGGGACCGTGACAGCACACAATTGTCCCCCATATCACCAGAGAAACAACCATACGCTGCATCCCAGACATACGCTTTTGTGGTATTTTTCCCACTGAATCACCAGGTCTATTGAGGCTGTTAGCTCTGCACAGGGGTCCGTGACCCATTCCCCACACCAGTGCCGGCAACTCTTCCTTTCTGAGAGCTCTGACATTGTTGCCCATATTCATACCCACTGCCACTGCTTCAGATCAAGTTCTGATCTTGTCTGAAGCTTCAGCCCCATCCCACTCTACCCACCATCTGCATGGCAGCCTCTTATCTTTCAAAAGTGCAAAGACATTCCTGTCGTGTGCAGGCTAAAAACATTTTATTGCCAAATAAAGTCTGAACCCCTTACAGTGGCACAAAAGGCCTTTTATTCCTTGGCCCCCGACTTTTTTCTCTGATGTTATTTCCCATGTTATTTGTCCTACTTTTATTCTCATTTCCTGCAAATGCCCGAACTTTCAGCTCTACGGCTGTGCCAGGCTGGTTCACTCCATTCCTGCCTTCACATACATGTTGCCCTCACTGTGAGCCTTATTTATTCAAGATCACATAGCCCAATGGAATACTACTCAGCCATTAAAAAGAATAAAATCATGCCATTTACCGTGACATGGATGGATCTAGAGATTGTCATATTGAGTGAAGTCAGAGAAAGACAATTATCATATGATATCGCTTATATGTGAAGTTCAAAAAATGATACAAATAACCTATCTATAAAACAGAAAGACTCACAGATGCAGAAAACAAATTACGGTTACCAAGGGGAAATGGGAGGAGGAGGGATAAATTGAGAAATTAGGATTGACATATACACACTACTATATATAAAAGAGGTAATTAAAGAGAAACTGCTGTATAGTCCAGGGAACTCTACTCAATACTCAATAGTCTATAATGACTTCCATGTGAAAAGTGTCTCAGAAACATACTCAATACTCAATAGTCTATAATGACTTCCATGTGAAAAGAGTCTCAGAAGCAGTAGGTGTGTGCATATGTACAACTGATTCACTTTGTGGTACACATGAAAGCAACATAACATTGTAAGTCCACTTAGTCCAGTAAAAATTAATTTTAAAAACAGATCATGTGTTCCAATGATCCCATATTTAAAAGCTTGATGCGCAGTACTGCGCTAGGCGCTGAGGATCCAAAGTCAGGGGAGATGTCATCTCCTGCAAAGAATCTGCAATTTTGGAAAATCCAAGCACATATATCAACAGGTATGATATAAAGAGATCCATTCTTAATAAGGTCATACTGAGAATTATTCTGTGGTCCCAGAAGAGCATCCACTTAAGGAGACGATGGGGGGGCCCTGAAAACTTGCCAATATTTTTGTTCGATTTTAAGAAATAACTAGAAGCTATCTTAAAATCGAACAAAAACATTGGTAAGTTTTCAGGGCCCCCGCCTTTCCCTTGTAGTTCAGTTGGTAAAGAGTCTGCCTGCAATGCAGGAAACCTGGGTTCCATGCCTGGGTCAGGAAGATCCCCTGGAGAAAGAAATGGCAACCCACACCAGTTATTTTTGCCTGGAGAATCCCATGGACAGAGGAGCCTGGCAGGTCTATGGGGTCTCAAGAGTCAGATAGGACTGAGCTAAGCGCACACACACAGAAGCTATTGGTTAAATGGAACCTTGATTTCTCCCAGAAGAAATCTTGAGCTGGTTCAAAATCAGATGCTGTTTGAAACATATACAGTACCATATGTAAAACAGATAGCTAGTAGGAAGTTTCTGTATAACACAAGGACCTCAACTTACTGCTCTGTGACAACCTAGAGGGGTTGTGACATCCCTAGAGTGGGATGGGTGGGGGGCATGGGAGGGAGGTTCAAGAAACAGGGGGTGTATATATACTTATGGCTGATTCATGTTGTTACATGGTAGAACCCAACATAATATTGTAAAGCAATTATCCTCCAATCAAAAATAAATTTTAAAAGATTAGACACTTGGTGTTTTCCTATATAGACTGCCATCCTCACTTCTAGGTAGATGGAAGTACCACTTTCTAGTCTGGTGGGATTGGTGAATAGCCAGGACCTCTTAAAAGGTTTTTTTTCCTGTTGGGATTTGGCAAAGCCTCATTACATAATGGGGAGGGAAAAAAAAAAAACCTGAGGAATGATCCAAGGGTACCACCTTTCAGGAGGGTAAAATAAAGTTATCAAAGATTAGTGGCACATTACCCACGTGCCACAGGAACTAATTTGCTAATGTGTGGGACAATAGTGTGCTGAGTCTGTGAACTGCTAAAACGAAACATCACAGATGGAAATGGATCTCTCACAGCTCTGGTGGCGAGAAGCACCGGTCAGAGTGCCAGCCAGATCAGGTCCTGGTAAGAGCCGACTAGCTGTGCCCTCACATGGCAGAAGGGGAAAGGGATCTCTGTGAGGTCTCCTTCATAAAAACTCTAATCCCACTCCTGCGGGCTCTGCCTTCATGACCTAAGCATCTCCTGAAGACGCCACTTCCTAAAATCATCCCAACGGGCAATAGGTTACAATACAGGAATTTAGGGTGGGGAGCACCAAACATTCAGGCCACAGCATGTGGGATGGGACGACAGCTGGCAATTTCCTTGTACTGAGTACACAGCCCTTTGCCTGTCACCTACAGGTCTGGACCCACTGCCTTGGACAGGTTCCAGTATCCTCCAGCCAAGCACCTTATCGGCTTTTTCTCCCAACTACCCACCTAAGCAACACCCACCAAATCTACCTGGGATTTGGTAATCTTTCTCTAAAAGTGCATGCATAATGATAAATGGATGCATGCATGGATAAGTGGTCTGCATGTGTGAATGACTATTTATGGTATAATACCTGCTCCATGTCCTTCTGTTAGAATAGCCCCAATTATTTCTAGGACAATGCATAACTGGTGAGATGCAAAGAGGATGTTAATGGAGGACATGTACATGTACTTTTATTAAAACCTCTTGTTTCATGTACGCTTCTTCCCTGATGAGTGTCTATTACTTCTTTAAGACCCAATTTAGTAATCTCTATAAAGTCCTCCTGACTCCCAAGTGACTTGATTCTTCCCTCCTCTATGATAAAACTGTATTTTGTATACAATTACAGTTGCAGTTATCACACAATTATTTTTCACAAGCCCCACTGGATGGAGGCAGCTAAGGACTGCAGCTTGTATACCTATAGGTTTCCCCACGTCACACAGTCCTACTAGAACAGGGCCATGGCATTGGTCTGGCTTTGCTGGGGGAGGCTTTGCTCCAGATTAGAATGTAAACCTAATACCTGACATAATTAGAAGCAGGTTTTCATTCCCAATTACAACCATCCTATCTTTTCAACCAGAGTACACTGAAGTTAATTTTACATGTCTTTTTGATTCATGACCATTATTTAGAACTACAGATGTATCTCTGAAGTCTATCGAAGTGTGGGATCATGCTTTCTTGCATGTTTTACAATCACTTTTACACTTATTTCTCTTTTGCTTTGCCATGAGTCTGATCTTTCTATTATTGTCAGTATACCTGTTCTCAGGACAGTGCCCATCCTCAGGTTTCAATGTGCTGCGGCTTTTCTACTCCAGCTTATGAATCTAGAAAAAGTCACTGGGGGATGCCGAAATAAATACAAACTTTGGAGTGAGAGGGGACTTTCTGATAAGTAAGTGACATGATATTAACTTGCATCTTTGCTATTCTAAAACTTGTAAAGGAAAAGAATAATTATTCTTCAATCTCAAGTCTCCAAGTCTATTCTGGATGAGTGAAGTCCTTCCAACAAGTGAAACCCACAAAGAAACACTGTGGACCTAAATGCAGTAGTCAACAAAAGTATAAATTATAAACAGACAAATAAACACTAAAAACTAGCCCCCAAATTCTCACCAATATAACTGCTTAGAAAAACTGTTAACTCTTGGAAGTTTTAGTAATAGATATAATCCTTTTATAGCCTTACATCTTTTGGCCTGAATTTATTCAATTAATTTGCACTTAAAATAGTAACATTTCAGTGCTGTGTGTGCATATGTGTGTACACACATACTCTCAAGTAGCAAGTACACATCTGTAATCAGGCAAAACTTCTGCTTTATTGAGACAGGAATTAGAGAGAAAGAACAGATGTGGGAAATACTGAGGGTGAGTACAGAGCATGTATGCCTAGAAATTTAGCAGTATCCTTGCTGGAGGATATAGTATCATTTTTCTTCAATTCATTAAACATTATTGGAAATTATCTCTTTACATCAGAGGAGACATTTGTTTCATGATCTGTTGAACAACCTCTATGAGACATTTAAGCTTATTAAATTTTCTTAATTCCTATGAAATTAACTCAACTTTCAAGGAGCAAATGCTCAGATGCTTTCCCATAGATGTTTCCTAATACAAAACAATATCACTTTATTGTCTGGCAAACACATTCTAGCTTTCACCACTGTATAGTACACATAAAAATCAAGACACAGCATGATAAGGGTTATTTACTGTTTGCAGAGTACTTTACAAAGATTAACTAATATTTTTGTGCCTGATTTTGCATATACTAAATTTTTTAATAGGAACTAATCTATGTTGAGATTTTCTCTAGAACTAAAATTAAATTCTGCTCTGCCAATGGCAGACATTGCTATTTCTCATTAATACAATAAGGAATTAATTTACTTTTGGTAGTTTAACTGTAAGTAATTCATAATGCAAGCAGATATCAGTCTTCAGGACTTGATGTTTCATTACAACAGTTTTATAATTGCCACTTGTAATAAAGCAGAATTTCTTTGAAAATCAGATGTGTATTTGTCAACACTTATATTAGCAAAAAACTAGTCATCTAAATTTTACTATAACACCTGAATAAATTATTTAAAAAATCAGCAGACATCTCAACAATCATCAATGAATAAAGTTACCTTGAAGCTTGCTACTAGTTATTAAGAGAGAGAAGTCCTGCTTATGTTGTGATTATTATTTGCATAAAATTTCAGTAAATGTTACTGAAAACTTTATGGGGTTTTTTTTGCCATTGTCGTTTTTTTCTTTATGCTTTGATGGCATATTGACATCATATAATAGAATTTATAATCCATTTGCCTTGTTCTTATATTCCATAAGGCACTTTGTTTTTAATCCAGAGCCTTGCTCTTCAAAGTATACTCCATGAGCCAGAAGGATAAGCATAACCCGAATGCTTCTGAGAGACACAAAACCTCAGGCCCACTGGATCAGAATCTGTTCTTTAACAAGATCCCCTGGTGACTTGAAAGCACACTGAAGAACCACTACCCTAAAGCAATAACTGTGTGTGCATATTATTGGAATTTGTAATGTGAACACTTAATATTGAACCTGGGAACTGTTGCAACTGAATTTTTATATTGAAAGAAAAGAATTGTACCAAAATTATTGTGTTCACTTAAAAAAGTTATGTTGATGCTGGCAAACTTACATCCCTTAAATGTTTCTTGCAATAAATAATATATAAGTGAATAAAACAATGCTAAGGCTAGTGCAGCATCAAAATTCTTACTCTAAATGCCACTTATATAATAGTATTTGGCAGGATCTTCAACAATCAACAGCACCAGGTCCTCAGACTGGTAAAGGACAGTTCAGTCGCTCAGTCGTGTCCGACTCTTTGCAACCTCATGGACTGCAGCATGCCAGGCTTCCCTGTCCATCAGGAGCTTGCTCAAACTCACGTCCATAGTGATGCCATCCAACCATCTCATCTACTGTTGTCCCCTTCTCCAGAAAAGCAAAAATGTCTAAGATACAGTTACCAACCTCAGGGAGATCATATTCTGTTGCAGATATGGACCAATAAGCAATTGTGCAATAAAAAATTATCACAGACAGTTGGAGTGTATATAGTGAGATACATTATTCTGAAATACTAATCATTTCTCCAACATTTCCATCCAGCTGATATCAGGGTGTATTCAGACTATTATATCAAGATGGCAAACAAACAGCATAAAGAAGGTCATTGTTCTTACCATTGTTATTTGTTGTTTGATCTTCCAATTAGACTGCAGAGAGGGAAAATGAGAGGTGGAAAGAAAGAAGATCATAGTGGATACCTCTCACTCAACTGACCGAACAGAGAAGAGGGAGATTAAGGGTGGATCCAAAAGTCTTTCCTTTCCAGGTGGCAAGGAGTAAGGAGATAGGTTTGTAACCTCAGGGAGACTGAGATAAGAGGTCTGGATGGGAGACAGCAAGGAAGAGGGGGGCAGGTAGCATAAGAATCTGAGAACACCATTCCTTTCAACCCCTAGCAGCTGAAGGGAATCTGAAACCAGCGGAACAGCCAAGAAGCTGGTCCCCCAGTGACTGTTGGCTGTGAACACCTCCATCAACAGCTGCCTGTGAGTCACCCTCAGTTTGTCTCAGCAACATGCTGACATTTTCCTTTTTAATGACCCAAAATCACTATACCACTACCAAAACAAACAAATGAATTTAAGAGAAAAAAAAAAAGAGGATGGATCTCTTTAACATGCAGGGCAGTGGATCATCCAAGAGGGCATGGAAAAGCCTCATGATCCTAGTGGGACTTCCTAGCTTCCTCATGGAACTGAACAATGTGTGTGCTTACTGTGTGCCAGGCAGTGGGTATGTACTGCTTCTTATACTTACTGCCACCCTAGAGTGTAGGCATTAGTAACAGTAGCCTTGTTCAGGGAAAAGTGACATCATTAAATGATGCCACTTGCTTACTCAAGAATACACAGAATTCAGTATAGGTAAAAGGCAGACCTAGACCTGATTCCACAAAAGTGCTTTTATAACCTGTATGGTATTTAGAAGCAAATCATAAGAGGGAGGCACACATTTTTACTGGGAAGTTATTATACAAAAGGTTTATTTTATTCTGACTTTGGAAGAGAATAGAAATATGCTGGAAAAGGTGACCTCTGTGCCCAGTCTTTAAGATGAGGACAGGGCTACTAAGGCGGGGACAGGAGACTCCAACAAAAGGGACAGCAGGAAGCAAGCTCCAAGGAAGGTCACAGCCTGGCACCTAGGGCAGGGGAGGTGTTGTCCAGTATTCATGTTGCTGGAGCTGAGCGTCACTGGGGGAGAGGTAGGGTTAAAGGACTAAGGCTGACGACATGGGGTTGGGAGTCTATTTTACAGCATGTGAAATACTGTGAGCTTTAAACATTTTAAAATAGATATATGAACTAAAGACCTCAGCCCTGGAAAATAAAACAGCTAAAATGCTGTTCCAAATAAAGTAACATAACTTAGGAGTCATAATAATTAGAATTTGGTATCAGAGATGAAAACACTGAAATATGGTTCCATAAAGCACATTTTATGTATCACTTATATGATCACGTCGTATCATTTGTTATTGAGCAGTTTCATTATTTGCCACTCCCATCTGACTCCTTTCCCTAAATTTTCCTATGGCTAGCTTAATAATTGGCATATTATAGGATATGTTGGCTGGACATTTAGTAAAAATACTAACTCTTGAACATATTTGAACAGGTCATTTTTCAGAAAAGGAAACAAATGTTCATAAATATATGAAAATACACTTAACCTCATTCATATTAAGAGAAATAGAAATACAAACTAAAAGTGAAGTGGAATACCCCTTTGTCCTAACAGATGGTTATAAGTCAGAAAGACATGCCAATTTGACAAAATCTGTCAATATTTAAAATTCATATATCCTCTGACCCAGTAATTCTACTTCTAAAAAGTTGTTCTGCAGTTATACTCAAATGTGTGTTCAAAAATCTTCACTCTCTCATTGAATCACGATTTTCTCTTTGCTCTGGGTTCAATCCCTGGCTTTCTGGATTCTTCTGCTGCTTTTTTTATTCTCTCATCTAGTTGTGGCAAAACCTCCTGTTTACTCCTAAGATAGCCAGAATAATCGTTTTGATTCCTTATATGTTTCAAATGTCTTTATACCACTTTCACAACTATATCAGTTTAGCTGGGTATAGAATTTTAAGCTGGGGATAACTGTCCTGCCTTCCAGCTCCCAGGGTTAAAACTGAGAAGCTTAAAGCTTTGTATATCTGTTTTTCTCTTCTAAAAAGCTTCAAAATCTCTTCTCTTTTGCTCCTTCAATTCTGGAGGAATTTCACAGTGATGTGCTACACTGCTTTTATTTCCTACGTCAGTATTCAGTCAGTCCTTTACTTTCTTTAAAAAAGGATTTTTTTTTTTTACATGGATCATTCTTTTAAAATCTTTATTGCATTTGTTACAATATTGCTTCTGCTTTATGTTTTGGTTTTTTGGCCACAAGACATGTGGGGTCTTAGCTCCCCAGCCAGGGGTCAAACCCACACTGCCTGCCCTGGAAGGCAAAGGCTTAATCACCAGATCACCAGGGAAATTTCATCTTTCCTCTTATTACAAATAACACCACTATGTTCTAAGTCACATTTATTAAATCATTTAGTTCTCGCAATAACTCTATAAATAATACTATAAAAGTGTTTACCATTAACTCATTGTACATATAAGGAAACTGAGGAGAAACAGTAGATACTAATAATTATAATAATTAGCCTAAAGTATAGAAAATAGCAGAGCCAGCCTCTTAATCATTTTTCCTCATTGGGGAGAAACTTCTATGAGCAGCTTGATAAGTTTTCAGGGGTTATTTTTTCTGCTATAAAGTTGTATTAATTTCAAAAATTTCTCTCCTGCTTTATAATTTTATCTTTTGTGTAGTGATGTGTTCTTTTTTCATATGTGCAATATATTTTTTGGAACTTTCAGGTTTGGGAGTGTCTGCCTCCTTTACACATTGTTTCTCTGAATCTAATATTCTTTTTTTTCTTTTTGTTTTCATCTGTTCCATATTAAAATTTCCTCCAAAGGCTCAGTGATAGCGAGGGAAACACTAAAGGGCAAAGCGGCAGCTCTGGTGTAAGGACACCACTGCTGACTGATGGGCATCACTCCAGGGCGTGGTTCCCAATCCCGGCTGCTGGTCGCTTTAAGTACTTATACTTCAATGCCAAAATATCAACCCAGATATTTTGATTCAACTAATTTGAGGCAAGACACAGGCACTGGAATTTTTTAAATCTCCCCTAACAGATTCTAACACACAAATTTGAAAATCACTAATCTTGGAGGGGTTCTTGACATTATCTTGGGCTAGTCATTTTATGCATGGGAGGGATTTTTACAATCCCTGTGGAGTGGGGAATCGGGTGAGGTTGACAAAATAAACTGTGCACATCCAAGCAATGAAGATGGTAAAGCAGTGAGATAGTGGCTAATCATTATGTGAGTACACTTATTAAATCTCTACTTTTAATAGCAAGTCCCACCTCCACCCTAGAGTGTGTCAGATGTCCCAAGTGCAAAAACCTTCTAATGTCACATCTCCAGAGAATTAAACTCCATGTCATATGATACAGCAATCCCACTCCTAGGCATATATCCAGACAAAACTATAATTCAGTCTCCCTGGAATTTTGTACATCAGAAGAAATTTTCTTGTTTCTAGGCTTGCCCCATGCACTACAACACAGTAGATTTCTGTGATGACTGAACCAGTATGTATCACTTGCTTTTCAGCTTCTAAAGGACAGATTCTTTTTGTTAGCTGATCTCTCTTTGCCCGTCTGTTGTCTTGTGTATTTGTGCTCTTTCTTTACTCTCTAATTTTGAAAGGTTTTAGATGAAATCTAATTGCTTAATCTTAAATCTCCCTCTTACTGGTGCTAATTTCAGCTGGGGATGACTGATAAAGAACAGGAACCTAGGGAGTCCCCTGGTGGTCCAGTGGCCAAGACTCTGTGCTCCTGATGCAGACGGCCTGGGTTCAATCCCTGGTCAGGGAACTAGATCCCATATGCTACAACTAAGACCCAGGGCAGTCAAATAAATAAGTATTTTTTAAAAAGAACATGAACCCATAAGCCACAAAATAATATCAAAACATGAAAGATGATAGCAAGTCATTTTAAGAAATCCTGCTGATATTTCACCTGTATTTAAGCCACAGGAAAAGATTTTACAGCTGTAGTTCCAATAATATTAGCACATGTGTTTACTATGCCCAGGGCTGGTCATTCTTCAGGCTGAAAATGAGAAGACTATTTCATGAATCATTGACTGAAGATATTCTTTTCAATGTTTGCCCCAGACTAAACTGTGGATTCCTCAGGTTTTTTTTTTTTTTTTTTTTTTTTTTGGAGTGTGTAGTACAGAATATGATACCAAGTGGAAAGCCAGTTTTTTGTGGGTTGTTTTTTGTTTTTTTGTGGGGTTTTTTTTGGCAATAAATTTTGGTCAAAGAGGAGTGAGGAGGGAAGGGAATACTTGCTCTCAGTAACTTATTAAGATCTAGGGATGTGTGAATAATGAGACTGCAAGTTTGATTTAACTCAGTTATTGGAGGTTTGCTATGTGCCAATCCCTATGCTATGCACTTTACGTATATCCTATTGTAAATTGCTTGCTTGACAATACTAGTAGGTAGAAGACAGCCTCTTCAAGTTCAAGGTGAGAAAACCAAGCCTCTGGAAGGATAAGTGGCCTGAGCTCACAAAGTTAAACTCATTTTGGAATATACTGATTTTTCTGATCCCCAAGCTTACACCTGTAACACAATACCACCTCAGCTCCTGAGTCAGAAACAAAACCCAATGTGCTAGAGTTGTCTTCCCCTGACACACACACAGAATCACCCAGCACATGAAGGATGTCCCCACAGCATGGCAATCAGCTTGAGGAAAGGATTGGCATCCATCATTTGCAGGTTAAATGTCATCAGTGTATTTTTAATGACCCTCACATACTGATCAGATCTACTTAAATAAAATAGCCCTGTGGAAACAATCTATGCCTAACCCAAATTCCTTCTACTACAATTTAAGCCCATGTATTCTCTTTATCCTCAGGAGAAACGGGAACTATCTCATAATCTTCATTCTTTTAATAAGAGTGCCACATTTTTGAAACATTGTAATTTATAGTGTCTCTTACACAGTAGCAAAAAAAAAAATCTTACTGTACTCTGCACTGGCCAGACTCTTACTACTTATGTATTCATTTTTTATTGGATTTATACAGTTATCTTTCCCCTGAAGAGCTCCAGGTTCTACGAGAGAACTTTTAAGTAGCAAACATTATTTCAACATAATGAGCCTGACTCTATCTCCTACAGAAAGCAGAATATCATCATAAGCTTAGCCAGAAAAGGATCGCTGACCTGTAACAAGCCAAGCCCAATTTATAAAGGCAAAATGCCCAAAGAAGGGCATTGCCAGTGAGAACAAGCATAGGACTCGGAGCAGAGCCAGAGGGGAAAGTCTGCACCAAAAGGCAGAGGAAGCACCAGCTTTCTGTGAAAGAGAAGCACCAGCCCTCCTTCCCCAGGAGCTCGTGTGTTGCCATGAACACAGGAAAGAGTGTGGATGAGGCCCCGTGGTGGGAAGGGGTGGGAATGGATGGGGGCGTGAAGACCGCAGAAACAGTGGTGTGGGGGGAGTGGCCATTCTGTGTGTGTGTGTGTGTGCGCGCTCAGCTGCTCAGAGTCATGTCTGACTCTTTGCAACCCCACGGACCGTAGCCCACGAGGCTCCTCTGTCCATGGGATTTTTCAGGCAAGAACACTAGAATGGACATTCAGTAAAGACGACAAACAGAAGAGAAGCAAGAGAGGAAGGTGAGTGACGTCATACCTTTCACAGGGAACCAGGAAGCAGGGGACTGTGAGAAATCCTGACCTTGACATAAATCCTGCCATCATCTGTGGTTCAAATACAGCCATCAATGGCCAAGAGGATAAACTGCCTTCTTTTATTTCTACACACCAGCTTTGTTCCAGACGTAGGTGTTATAAACAAATTAACTGGATCATATGGTTAAGACTACAGTCTCCTAAATTAAGAAAAATTCCCACCTGTGGAGAATTTCATTATTTGTATGGGGGTGGGGGGGCCATGGGGGGACATCTAGCTAGGACCCTGGACAACCCAGATGCAAATTCTCCAGAGCACTGGAGTCTGTTTGCTGGCGTTCATATGCCCTGAGTAAACAAAAGACCTCATCAGACTTGAGGTCCTAAGCCCTGGGTGACTGATCCTGGGTCACCCTGGTGTAATCACTCTACCACAGTGGTCCCTGAAGCATCTGGTCTAAGTTGCAGACCATCCAGTCAGATTGCCCATATCAACTGACTCTATGATAGAGAGAAAAACTGCATTGATTGAGCCAATTTAACTCCCTAACTAGAAAATCTTGTTTAATAACCTCAAGGAGGGGACATCCCTGGTGGTCCAGTGGCTAAGACTCCACGCTCCCAATGTAGGAGACCCAGGTTCAATCCCTGGTCAGGGAACTGGATCCCACACGCCACAACTAAGAGTTTGCATGCTGCAACTAAGACCCAGAACAGTCAAATAAATACAAATGAGTAGTTTTTTTTTAAAACCTCAGAGAGAATACTGTCCAAGTTGGAAGGAATATCTTACAAAGCTATTTGGAGTAGGGTGATAGTGTGAGATTCTCCCCCAAGGGAATACTTGAGAATAAAAGATAGTCATGAAATAGCCTTCTGGAAAGAGTGCGTCTTATCTTAGGAGGACAAAGCTACAGAAAAAGCAGAGAATTTATTTTCCCATACTTATACCAACAGTACCACATGAGGGTTAAAAATTTAAGCTCTAGGCTCATAAAGACTTCATTCTGCTTCCAGGCTCTGCTATGTAATGACTGAATAACTTCAGAAAGTTACTGAAACTCTTCCCTAGTTTTATCACTAGGAAATGGGACTAGTAATTGTATCTGCTTTGTGAAGTTTTTGTAATGATATAGTACAGAAGAATCTTTTGTATTCTATTACAAGTTAATCACTAGAGGGATGTTGCCTATAAGACTAAATTATACATAATGGCTCATCTCTAGGAACCCTGGCTCCCAGGTAATGAGCATTAAACTAAAAAAACAAACAAACAAAAAAAAAAAACAAACCTTTGTTTAACTCCCAAGAGACATCCTGACCAGGCCTCCCTGTGAAGGACTACTGGGAGGAAGAAAGTAACGTATCTACTCCAGAGGATGACTGAAACCAGGAATTGTTTGACTTTACTCCCTCCCCTTTTAGTATAAAATAATTTTAATTTATACTAAATTTAATTCTAATTCAAGCATGATAATTCTTTGGGGCACAAGTCCACCATCTTCTAGGTCTGCTAGCTTTCTGAATAGAGTCGCTGTTTTTTGCCCCAATAGTTCATCTCCCATTTTGTTGGCCTGTTTTGCAGTGAGCAGTACGAGCCTGGACTCAAATAAATCAATGAAATAATTCATATAAATGGCCTATATAACGGGTGATTGTCTATGAGCACCCAATGAATATCAGCTTTTATCAGCATCCTTGTTATTATACTATTAGAGCTCCAGACTTCTAGCTCCCAGGCAATAAAGTAAAGAAATAACCACACTTCTTACTTATTGGGCCCTATGCCTAAACATCCTTCTATTTCACAAGTGCTTTATTTTTTCTTCTCAGTGTTCATACTTCATTTTCTTTTTCGTAATAACTACAGTTTATTTAATCCTAAAGGAAATCAACCCAGGATATTCATTGGAAGAATTGATGCTGAAGCTGAAGCTCCAATACTTTGACCACCTGATGGGAAGAGCCAACTCACTGGAAAAGACCCTGATGCTGGGAAAGAATGAGGGCAGGAGGAGAAGGGGGTAACAGAGGGTGAGATGGTTGGATGGCATCACTGACTCAATGGACATGAGTTTGAGCAAGCTCCAGGAGATGGTGAAGGACAGGGAAGCTTGGTGTGCTGCAGTCCATGCGGTTGCAAAGAGTTGGACACGGCTGAGTGACTAAACTGAACTGAACTTGACTCCCCCATGAGAATACGAGCCCCAGGTGGACGGGTCTGTATTGCTCACTCTGTCACCAGCGCAGCCAGGAATGCTGCAGACACCAGAGTAAGTCAGGCCTGGCTCACAGTGCATACTACGTAAACCTGTAATTTGATAGGTATGAATATAAACAAATGCATGAGTCCAAACAGTAGTTGGAAACAACTCCACTTTATGTGTCAGTGACTGTTCTGAACAGGCCACTTCTTATCCAGCAGGCACCACGGTGAGTGGCAGTTGCTTTATTACTGATTGAGCACTGGTTAATGAATTATGACTGCTTAGCATAACGGAGAGGTGAGTAAATTTGAAGAGGGCCAGGTTGATCAGCAGAGTGATTTAAATGTTAGAAAATAGGATTTAGGATGAGAGGCTAAGGGAATTGGGGGTTATTTAGCCTGGAGAAGAATATGGGAGGAGGTTACGCAGCAGGCGAAGGCCAGCTGTTCTCCATTTTTAGAGACTAATCCATGTAATGAAATGCAGGAGGTGATGTGTTAAAGTAAATTCACCAAGGGACTGAGGATTTTTCAAACATACATTTATGTTATGACTTTGGGGAACTCTTGAATTTTAAATTATAGAAGAGAATTTCAGTTGAAAAAAGCCACAAATAAAATAGCCATAATGAGGTATTTGGGAATACGTATGTGGGTTTATATTAAGTCAAAACACAAAGTATACAAACAAACCTGAACACCTTAATTGTATATGTGAGTGCTAAGTCGCTTCAGTCAAGTCTGACTCTTTGAGGCCCTGTGGACTGTAGCCTGCCAGGCTCCTCTGTCCATGGGATTCTCCAGGCAAGAATAGTGGAGTGGGTTGCCCTGCCCTCCTCCAGGGGATCTTTCCCACCCAGGGATTGAACCTGAGTCTCTTGTATCTCCTGCACTGGCAGGCAGATTCTTTACCACTAGAGCCACCTGGGAAGCCCAAATGTATATACAGTCCTCACTTAATACATCTGTGGTACATTCATTATTTCCAAGATAATTTAAATTCAATAACGTTTTGATTTAGTTCTGATTCATCACAGAGTTTCTCCCTAGCAAATAAACTAATCTAGAACTTTATGGGTAAAAGAAATTGGTAAAATAACATTTCACATCTTGTTTCACTACTGAAAGTACTAGAACTTGATGATTTAGAATAATCATCCTAATTTTCATCTCACTTTATGTAATTGACAGAACATGTCAATTGTAGCATATTATGAATGCATGAAAACAAACTACAACTTCAACATGTATCATTTTATGAATCTCTTACTAAAGAATTATTTTGCAACTTAATCCCCAAATGGATAATTCTGAAACTACATGTTTTACTAATGTTTTAGAGTGCAGCAGACCTATGGTCGAAATACATGTTCTAATTTTACTCAAAGGATGGAATGTTTGCCTTAGTAACTTTCTTCATTAGAATTTCTTTTCTCGCAGATGATTTAGAGTTTGCATGTAGAATGAAATCACGTTTTACTAGGCATGTTTTTAAAATAATTGCTCTCATAAACTGAGTACTGAATGGAAGCACCGTGTGTGAATCACTTCGATATCTCAAAACACTCCTTCAAGTAAGCACTCCTGCAGTTACTTTCCAGATAGAGAAACTTGTCTCAGATGAAAGCACTTGTGGTGGCATCAGTGGCATTCCGTCCAAAGATGTAGGACTCTAGAATATATATACCTACTACTTTCAAATGTTTATGAAAAATAATTGGCTACCCACCAGAGTAACAGTAAACACGGGGTGTATAAACAGTGTATTCTATCACCCTGGGATTCGGGCTTCCCTGGTAGCTCAGATGGTAAAGAATCCACCCACAGAGCAGGAGACTGGAATTCGATCTCAGCCTCAGGACGATGCCCTGGAGAAGTAAATGGCAACCCACTCCAATAAACCTGCCTGGAGGATTCCATGCACAGAGGAGCCTGGTGGGCTACAGTCCTTGGGGTCTCAAAGAGTTGGGCATAACCGAGTGACTAACACTAACCTAGGATTCAAATTTTAAGTAAAATCTTTACAGAGCTGATAGAGCCTAGCGGTTAAGAGTATGAGTTTTGAAATTAGCTGTTGTTGTTTAGTCGCTCACTCGTGTCTGACACTCTGCAACCCCATGAACTGGAGCCCGCCAGGGTACTCTGTCCATGGCATTTCCCAGAAAAGAATACTGGAGTGGGTTGCCATTTCCTTCTCCAGGGGATCTTGGCGACCCAGGGCTCAAACCCAGGTCTCCTGCATTGCAGCCGGATTCTTTCCCATGGAGCCACCTGGGAAGCTGGCATGGATCCAGCTCCCAATATTTGCCATCTTTAAACTAGCTTCAGCTCTCTGTAAGATGGATTTGATGAGAGTAATACCTACGTCTTAGAGCTTTTTGAGGATGAAGTGAAATCCTGAATGCACGCCAGATACACAGTAGATGCATAATGATGGTTACTGGAAATGCTAAATGACACGTTTAATGCAGACATAGAAAGCCCGTATTCATCTTACATGGCAAAACAATGAAATTCTGAGCATCAGACTAGCACATATGTCTTTGATATATTGTTTTACTATTTCCTTTTTTGACATTCTCATACCTTCATTCCAGCTTTGTTGTTGGAAAGGAAGATGGTAAAATGTTTGCAGAATCCTGTATCTTTGAAAGTGCTTTAATTTGGTATGTTAACTGTCTTGTGGGCGGCTGCTGTTTAATTGTACATTTGCAAGAAAGCCTATCTCTTAAATTAAGTTGTTTACATTTCAAATGCAATATGGAAAAATGCAAGTATATTGTTGTCATGCCACAGCCTTAGGAGCCATGCCTTCCCATTCCTGGAAAGGATGTTGTTTTTCAGCTTCATTGCTGCCTAAACAGTCTTAACAGATACATGAGCACCATCTTTTGGCAAACACGAATCATGATCTTAATTTTTTTCCTAACAGCTCCTTCAATTCCTATCTTGTAGGTGGTCATTCTAAAATGGACTCAAACGTAGATGACACTGAAATAGTTTCAGTGTCAATTTTTCTTCAAAGTGACTTCAGCTTTGAAAGAATGAATCAAGCAACTTCTTTAACTTCCCCTATGATAGCTCTAAAGATAAATAACAGTGATAAAGTTTAATAGTAAATTTTGTGGATCCAGAAATCTCATTACCATTCTGTTCACAAAACACATCCATCCAGAAATGGAAGACTCACAGAAGAGCACAAACTGCCTGTGTTAGCGCTATGTCATGCATGCCCAGATCTTTTCCCAGAATTCCATGAGATCCTGCCAGTATCCCCAGAAGATGCTCCACTAACCCCTGATGTTCCTAGGCTGGAATAACTCCATCCTCAAGCTGCATGGGTTCCAGCCCTCTGCCCCTTTCCACAGTGCGTACCACTGACACTTTTCCACTGTAACGTTGTGAAAGGCCTTGTTCTGACTATACCACTATTTAATATTTTTAAAATCCATCTACAGAAAATACTAAATTTACACTTATTCAACTTCTAAGAGGACCCTGAGTTGCACAAATACAATAAAGTCACTGTATTTTATGTGTGTGTGTGTACTTGCACACTCAGTCATGTCCGACTCTTTGGGACCCCATGGACTGTAGCCTGCCTGCCTCCTCTGTCCATGGGAGTTTCCAGGCAAGAATACTGGAGTGGGTTGCCATTTCCTTCTCCAGAGGATCTTCCCAACCCAGGGATCGAACCCAAGTCTCTTGAGTCTCCTGCATTGGCAGGCAGGTTCTTTACCAGGTGAGTCTGGGGAGTGTTCATGTCTTTAGAGAGGAAATAAAAAGAGGGGGAAAAACCTTCCATGTTAAACTCTTATTTATACCTGTGCTTGCATGTAGTAAAGTATATTGAAGATTATTTGTTCACCGAAAACAAGAACTTAACATTTATAATTTTTAATGCTAAAATATTATAGGTACTAAATGTGTGGACCATCATTTTCAGTAGTACAAAATGTTCCCATATCTCGGAATACATGTTGATTTTTAATGGAAAGGGAAGAATATGAGATACTAAGTCAGTCCTTCCCTTCCTCACTCTCCCCCTCCTCACAATATGAAGGAAAAAAATTGAAAGTGTATTAGGGAAATAAGACATGCTCAATCTATTTTTCCTACGAGGTTCTATGTAATATTGCATAATGGCATTAACAGAACAGCACGAGTCCAATACTGCTGCCCAAGGGTACACTCTCAAGTAAAAATATTTTGATGTGAAGGCATTGCATATGATCACCTTACTGGTGTGTCAGCTTACGATCTCCGGCTCCACTCTTGAGATGGAGATCTGAATGCACTGACTTTACTGAGGAACACAACTGGTAGCCAGACCTCTGAGCGGATGGGGGAAGGAGGATTAGACAGAGGGAAACAGAAGTCCAAACCAATTCTTTGGGGCATCTGGGGCATCTTTGGGGCATCTGAGGGCCATGGCTCCTCAGAGATGTGCCCAATTTAGGCAAGGGACCCGAGCCCTTGTATGGGTGTGCTCAGCAGTCACTGGATGTGGGTTTTGCCCCAAGGGAGAGGATATAACCTTGAGCAAGGCAGCTCATTTGAACCACATGCAAGTCCCAGGAACCAGCAGTCAGCACTCCAAGCTGCTGCGGAATGTTTCTCATCTGGGGGGCAAGGTAGGGGATGCCCTTCAGCGCCCCTTGCATCACAATAGCAAGATAAGTGAGAGTGCCCTGTTGTTTAGTTGTAATTCTAGACTTCCTCACTAATTCGATATATCCAGTCCATCCTGTCAACTCAAATACCATTTTATGTAGAAATGTTTAGACTTACAGTGAAGTCTAAGGTAAGAATGTTAGACTTACAGGCTCTTAGCTCACAGTGACTTACTGGTTACCATGTCTTGAACAGATCACTACATTTTTAAATAAAAGAATGGATTATCACGGTAGTTTCCAATGCCAGGCTCTTAGCATCACGGTTTCCAAACTATGTGCCAAGGCACTCCGGGCACTGAAGCAAACTCACTAGAGAAACCTATTTTTAAAATCCCAAGGAAACGCAGCAGTGTCAGACAGAATGTGAAACGCTACCTCAAGGTTGTTCACGGTTTTAACATCAGGTTTAAGAACTGCATATTCTTTTTGAAGATGTATGTTTGTAGACCTGTGATTTCTCAGTGGAAAAGCTAAGAGTGTGAAAATATCCATGTGGAAAGACAAAGGAGGGTGGCCAGATCCGGTCTAATTATAAGGTTTGAGAAGGGAGGTACCCAGCAGAAGCGCACATCCCCCTGAGAAGTAACCGTGGGGAATAACTGCTTCACAATGCTCTTTTGGTTCCTGCTGCACAAAAACATGAATCAGCCACAAGCAGACACATATTCCCTCCCTCTTGAGCCTCTTCCCCGCATCATCCCACTCATACAGGCCATCACAGCAACTTCCCTCTAGCTAGCTACTTTACACATGGTAATGCATGTATTTCAAATGCTATCTCTCAATTCATCACACCCTCTCCTCCAATTAAAATAAAAAATAAGTAACTGTGGTGAATAAAGAAATGTAAAATGCACAACTGTGTATAAAATAGATAACAAATGAGAACCTACTATACAACCCAGGGAACTCTACTCAATGCTCTGTGGTGACCTCAATTGGCAGGAAATTAAAAAAGGGGGTACATATATATATACACATATGGCTTAAAGCTCAACATTCAGAGAACTAAGATCATGGCATCTGGTCCCATCACTTCATGGGAAATAGACGGGGAAACAGTGGAAACAGTGTCAGACTTTATTTTTTGGGGCTCCAAAATCACTGCAGATGGTGACTGCAGCCATGAAATTAAAAGACGCTTACTCCTTGGAAGGAAAGCTATGACCAACCTAGACAGCATATTAAAAAGCAGAGACATTACTCTGCCAACAATGGTCCATCTAGTCAAGGCTATGGTTTCTCCAGTGGTCATGTATGGATGTGAGAGTTGGACTGTGAAGAAAGCTGAGTGCCGAAGAATTGATGCTTTTGAACTGTGGTATTGGAGAAGACTCTTGAGAGTCCCTTGGACTGCATGGAGATCCAACCAGTCCATCCTAAAGGAGATAAGTCCTGGGTGTTCATTGGAAGGACTGATGCTGAAGCTGAAACTCCAGTACTTTGGCCACCTCATGCGAAGAGTTGACTCACTGGAAAAGACCCTGAGGCTGGGAGGGATTGGGGGCAGGAGGAGAAGGGGACGACAGAGGACGAGATGGCTGGATGGCATCCCCGACTCGATGGGCATGAGTTTGAGTAAACTCCGGGAGGTGGTGATGGACAGGGAGGCCTGGCGTGCTGCAATTCATGGGGTTGCAAAGAGTCGGACATGACTGAGAAACTGAACTGAACTGAACTGATGGCTGATTCACTTTGCAGTAGAGCAGAAACACACCATTCTAAAGCAACTATACTCAAAAATGTTTAAAAAGAAATGTAAAATATTATCTTTCTTCCAACGTAAACATATTACTTTTTTTAAATGGCTACTGAGTTGTTAGGACATAAATATGCATCAGTACCTACAGGCACTATAAAAAATGTACTGAATCATTAAAAGCATCATGAACCCAGCAGCTTTGGGAAATCTTGACTAACATTCAATCACAGTTGGGAGAAGGATGTTCCAAGAGGAAGAAGCTACATGTTCAACAGCCCTGAAGTGAGGGAGTGTCTGACATATTTAGACCAACGTGTCTGTTCATTATAAGAAGACACTGCTATTCATGGGGTGGATTGGCACAAGAGGATATGGCAGAGAGAGAGCTGGCCAGTTCTGAAACACATTGCAGACCTATTAGTTTGATATTATTCTCTGAAGACAATAGCAAGGGTTTTAACACAGGGGTGAGATATGGCCTGAGTTGTGTTCTAAAAAGGTAATTCTGGCATCACTGTTAATAACAGTATAGTACTTTGGAAGTGTTTCAGATGATTTAATGGCCCAGGAGAGACATAAAGAAATAAACCAACACACATTCAGGTAGAGTAGAAAGGTCAGATTTTTGATATATAATGAAGAAAGACCAGTTATCAATTTGATATGAGTCATAAAGAAGAGAGAAATGCAAAAATGACTAGCAGACTTTTGTCTCGTACACCTTGAAGATCAGTCTACATAACAAGAAAAGGAATGCAGTAAAGGAACATGCTTTCACACAGAGACGTCGAGTTTTGCTTTGGCACATGGAGTATTTAAGTAGAGCTGTCTAATAGAGCTATACACAAGGATCTGGAGCTCCATGTAAGACCAAGTGCTATTTTATGTCATTTGAGTGGAAGATGTTACCCTTCCACTTTGGAAGTGGGAAGGGAAGGAAGGCCTAACCCCCAGGATTGGGTTTGATCCATGGGACTGGGCAAAAGAAAAAAATTTCAGAAGAATGGTCGTAGTGTAATACTGGGATGACTTCACACCATCATCAGGGACTCGAGCATCTCGTTTCTGTTTCCTCAAGGTCAACCCAAGCTCCAAATGGTGGTGGGAGCTCCAATAATCTCATCAGGCAGAAAGAGAAAGGGAGCATGCCCACACTCTTTAAAGAGAAAGCTATGCCCCATGTGACACGGTTGGTCACCCTAGTCACATGATCACACCCCAGGGCAACAGAGGCTAAAACAAGCAGTTTTTAAGCTATTGACCAACAAACTCAGCGTAAATGGGTTTTCCTGCTAAAGAAAAAAAAAGGAAAAATGAACATTTCACCAGCATACGGGAAATGCAATAGATATGGGTAAGCAACCAGCACTGTCTTCTATAATGGTGATCAGCGTTCAAGACTTGGAGCTCATCAGTACTTATGAGACAAATGGAGAAAGAAAAGGTCATTAGGAAGATTGAAAAAAGTACCATTTGAAATGGAAAACAACATCAAATGACAGAAATTACAACTCTAATCATTATCAGAAGACACTACATTTGTCATTATAACAGTGTCATTATAAGAAGACACTATTACAAAATATACAAACAGCTCAAGTAGCTCAATATCAAAAAAGCAAATAACCCAATCAAAAAATGGCAGAAGTTCTCAACAGACATTTCTCCAAAGAAAACATACGGATGACCAAAAATCACATGAAAAGATGTTCAACATCATTAACTACCAGAGAGATGCAAATCAAGACAATGAGGTGTCACCTCACACCAGGCAGGACGGACATCATCCAGAAGTCTACAAGCACTAAATGCTGAAGAAGGTATGAAGGGCAGGGAACTCCCTACACTGGAAGTGGGATTATAAATTGGTATAACCACTATGGGAATGGTATGGAGGTTTCCTAAAAAACTAAAAATAGAACTACCATGTGATCCAACCAAGTCTCTCGTGGGCCTATATCTAGAGAAAACCACAATCTAAAAAGGTATATGAATCCAATGTTCATTGCAGCACTATTTACAATAGCTAAGACATGGAAGCAACCTAAATGTCCATTGACAGATAAATGGATAAAGAGGACACAGTACATATATGCAATGGAATATTCAGTCAGTTCAGTTCAGTCGCTCAGTCGTGTCTGACTCTTTGCGGCTCCATGGACTGCAGCATGCTCAGCCTTAAAAAAGAATGAAATGAGGTCATTTTCAGCAACGCTGATGGACCCAGAGGCTAGCATACTGAGTAAGTCAGACAGCAAAAGACAAATACTATATGATATCACTCATATGTAGAATTTAATTTTTTAAATGATACAAATGAACTTATTTACAAGACAGAAACAGACTTACAGATACCAAATCAAATTTATGGCTGTTGTTTAGTTGCTAAAAGTCACGTCCAATTCTTTACGATCTCAGGAACTGCAGCACACCAGGCTTCCCTGTCCTTCACTATCTCCCAGAGTTTGCTTAAACTCACGTCCATTGAGTTGGTGATGCCATCCAACCATCTCATCCTCTGTCGTCCCCTTCTCCTCCTGCCTTCAGTTTCTCCCAGCATCAAGGTCTTTTCCAGTGAGTCAGTTCATTGCATCAGGTGGCCAAATATCAGAGCTTCGACTTCAGCACCAGTCCTTGTAATGAATATTCAGAGTTGATGTCATTTAGGATTGACTAGTTTGATCTCTTTGCTGTCCATAGGACTCTCAAGAGTCTTCTCCAGCACCACAGTTTGGAAGAATCGATTTTTTGGTGCTCAGCGTCTTTATAGTCCAACTTCATATCTGTACATGACTACTGGAAAAAGCACAGCTTTGACTATATGGACCTTTGTCAGCAAAGTGATATCTCTATGGTTACCAAAGGGAAAATGTTGGGGGGAGGGATAAATCAGGAGCTTGGGATTAATATACACACACTACTACATATAAGATAGATAACCAACAAGGACCTACTATATAGCAGAGGGAGCTCTATTCAATTTTCTGTGATGAACTATGTGAGAAAAGAATCTGAAAAAGAATGGGTATATGTATAATCAAATCACTTTGCTGTGCACCTCATACTAACATCATAAATCAACTATATGCCACTGAAGCTAACATTTTAAACAACTATCTTTACCATCATCTTTATCATTGAAGAGCGTACTAAGCCAACAACACCAACAACAAAAAATTACAAGGAAAGAGCAAATTTTAAGAGGAAGATTTCACCATATAATCAAATGTTACAGATAAAACCTGAAAAATATCCCCCAGCTGAGTTATAGCTGGAAAGTAATACAGCCCTAAAGTTGGGGTAAGTGTGCTCTGGGTATCTATCAAGAGAAAGGTTACCCAAAACTGGAAAGAAGTGGGAAGAGGAGGGTAAGAGGCAAATGAAAAGGAACCCCACTTCCATCAAAACTTTACCTATTTATCCATTTGTATCTAATGCCAATCCAGAGAGCAAGTGGACTTCACTTTTTTCTCAGCTTCACTGAGCTACAACTGAAATATAACACTGTACAAGTTTCAGGTGAGCAACATAATGATTTGCTGCATACACTGCCAAAGTATTACCACAGTGAGGCTAAGCCATCCACGACCTCACAAAGCCACAATGTGTGCGTGTGTGTGATGAGGACTTTTAAGATGATCTACTCTTAGCAGCTTTCAAATATCCACAACCGTGTGGTTACCTATAGCCACTATGGTGCACATTACACCCCGAGAACTTATTCATCCTATTGATTTTATAACTGAAAGACTGTCCCCTTTGACCACATTCACCCACTGAGCTATCGCCTCACACCCATTAGGATGGCTCTTTTCCAAAACACAAGAGATAACGAGGACTGGCAAGGGTGTGGAGGAAAAGGAACCTTCACGCACTCTAGTATGTGTGCTCAGCTGTGTCCTACTCTTTGCGACCCCATGCACAATAGCCCGTCAGGCTCCTCTGTCCACGGGATACAACAGGCAACAATACTAGAGTGGGTTGCCATTTCCTTCTCCAGGGGATCTTCCTGACCCAGGGATCGAGCCTGCGTCTCTTGCATCTCCTGCGTTGGCAGGTGGATTCTTTACCACTAACGCCACCTGTAAAGCCCAAGCTCTGTTTCAGGGATATAAACTGGTTCAGCCACTTGGGAGTACAGTGTGGAAATTTAAGTTTCTCAAAAGATTAAAAATAGAACTACCATATGACCCAGCACTTTCACTTCTGAGTATAGCCTGGAATAGGAAATGAAATGAGATCCTGAAGACGGATCCGCACGCCCAGGCTCATTTCCACTTCATCTGCGCTAGCCAAGCCCTGGAATCATCCCAGGTATGCTCCACAGTCACCCTAGTGGAAATACACTAGTATTTCAGTACTCTGAGCACACACACACTTTCTTGGCCTGGAAACCTTGTTTCTTCTGACAGAGAACTTCCTGTAATTTAGGCGTTCCATCCTGACTGCCTTTGGCTTCCTGGCAACCTCACAAAGTATTTTATGCCTGCAGTAGGCACTGCCCACTATCAACATCTGTTCAGTGAAAGAGGAAGGTTCAGGGGCTTCATTCCTAAGCTCTCCTGAGTATGATCAGAAGATTCTGGACATGATGTAAAGAGGCAGAGGTTACGGGTTTTGATGACAAACTAAAACATAACTCCATTGTGAAAAAACAGGACCCCCCACTTCCTACTTATTCCAGCTCGCTCACTCAATTACTTCACCACACAGAGGTGATCTTCTCAGGATTTGAAGTCCATCCGCTATCCCGATGCTTTCTCCTTATGTACCAGCATCCCACGGCCTTTGCTTCTTTTCCTCTCCAGCTTAGAGGTCGTGGCCCATCACATCAACCACGCTTTTGTCCAATACCCTTCTTTCCCCTCTGCTCCCCCTGGCAAATCTCCACCTTGATAAACCCAGCAGCCTAGCGTGTCCATCTCAGCTGAATAGCACTCAAGTGCTGCTAGTGAAACTCACATTATCTTCTCTGTCTCTCAATGGGGAGTCTCTCACCCATCCTTCACAGAAAACTACTTGATTCTCAAAAGTCAGGCCACTTTCTGCAGTCCCCTGCATTTTAAACTCAGCAGACCATCTCCCCTTCTACCTTGCAGATCAAAGAGAAGCCATCAGCTAGGAACGGCTTCAACCCCAGCACAGCGACAAAATCTCCCTGCTGTAAGAGAGGAGGTGGCTTTCCTATCTCCCCAGGAGTGCACTGAACTCTCTTTCTTTGGTGTTTCTTTCTTTTTCTTGTTAACCGCCCTCTCCTGCACTCCATGCTATTTTTTTTTTTTCCTTTTTTTCCACAAGCAGGCAAAAAAAAAAAACTCTCCAAATTAAAAAAAAAAATTTTCTTGATTCTTTTGTTCCCACCCTCTCTTTATAATCAAATGCATGAAATCAGTTGTTTATGGTCACCATCTCTCATTTATACCCTTCCCAATCATTCTACAACTTAGCCCAAGCTGGACTCTGCCCCTGTGGCTCCACTGAAATGACACTCAGTGAGGTCACCCAGCCCTGCCACGTGACTGGTGCCAATGAACCTGTTTTATACTCTTTTTACTAAACTGTGAGTCAGGTCATGGTAGGCCTCAAAAGTCAGATCTGAGTTCAAATCATGACTTTGCCACTTGCTAACTGTGAGATGCTGGGCAAGTTCGTTACTATCTACTTTTATCTGTAAAACGGAGACAAGAAGGAAACTTACCTAAAAGAGTGGTTTTGATTAGTAAATGAGAGAACTAATACTCAGTACAGTGTAGAGCTCAAAACATATGTCAAATATCCATTAGTTTTGGTTTGTAATTATTTTTATTTGTCCCCTTGATGGGCGACAAATCTCCAGATTCCTCACATTGTTGCATATCATGAGAGCAGAGGCACGGACAGCCTTCTGTGCTGAAATCCCTTCTCAAAGGTTTTTGTACATGTTAGTTATCTTCTTGGAAGACAAAGACTTTCTCCAGACAGAGGGCAGATTATTTGCTGCCCAGCAGCCCGGATAGCTCAGCAGGTAAAGAATCTGCCTGCAGTGAAGGAGACGCAGGATCCATCCCTGGGTCTGGAAGATCCTCTAGAGGATGAAATGGCAACCCACTCCAGTGAGTTCCAGTTGCAACCCACTGAAAAAATCCCATGGACAGAGGAGTCTGGTGAGCCATAGTCCAAAGGGTCACAAAGAATTAAAACAACAGAGTCATTAAACTCACACAGAAAAGATAATGTCTCCTGAGCAAACGGGCAATCTTGCTTACGGTCCACATTAAAAGACTGAGGTTTCCTAAGATCAGAGACCCACAGCTGTCAAGCAAACTCACTGTGTGTGGTGCACACCCAGGCCCACCTTTCACCACCTACCATGGAGTATGGGGGTGGGGGGCAGGCAAGGAGAACAGACACAGGTATGAACTTCAAGTGGCCTTCTCAGCCACAATTAAGTCCTTTGGCTCTGACTCAAGTCTCATGTCCTTACAGATGGCCAACAGGCATCATTAATAGTTAGAGAAATGCAAATCAAAGCTACCATGAGGTATCACCTCATACCAGGCAGAATGGCCAAAGTTAAAAAGACCACAAATAATAAATTTTGGGAGACTTCCCTGGCTGTTCAGTGGTTAAGACTCCATGTTTCCAATGCAGAGGGTGCAGGCTCCATCCCTGGTCAGGGAACTAAGATATCACATGATCTACTGCACAGCCAAATAATAATAATATACGCTAGAGTGGGTGTGGAGAGAAGGGAACCCGCCTACTCACTGTTGGCTTTGGGATGTGAAATTTTTATTTAATTGATGTATGACATATAACTTTATATTAGTTTCAAGTATGCAACATATTAATTTGTTATGTGTACATATCACAAAATGATCACCACAATAAACCTAGTCAACACCATCTTCATACACAGTTAAAATTTTTTCTCTTGTGATGAGATCTTTTAAGATTTACTCTCTTAGTAATTTTCCAATATGCAATACAATATTACTAACTATGAAAGTGAAAGTGAAAGTCACTCAGTCGTGTCCGACTCTTTCTGACCCCATGGACTATTCAGTTCATGGAATTCTCCAGGCCAGAATACTGGAGTGGGTAGCCTTTCTCTTCTCCAGAGGATCTTCCCAACCCAGGGATTGAACCCAGGTCTCCCACATTACAGGCAGATTATTTACCATCTGAGCCATAAGGAAGTCCATTATTATTAACTAGATTTTCCTTTATTGAGTTGCTGGCCCCAAGCATCACAACCTATTTGTGCAAAGATTTTGTCTGTCCTGTTCATTACCATATCTCAGAGTCTAAAAGAACACCTGGCATATGATACATGCTCAATATTTGATGGTTTAATAAATGAACAAACGGATGGATATACAGGTCATACAAACCACTGACTTCATATGCCAAGACATGTAATTATCTTTAGATATTGATACTTGGAAAGATTTCCTTAGAATGCTTTCTTCCTGTCTTCTACCTATCCATCCCGCCCCTCAAGGCCCAATTGTATTTTGGGACCTACCTAATGACTTTCTTGACTAATTCCATCATCACTAATTTTTGTATTTTCTGAATTCATACAGCCTGAGAAATTCTTCATATAGTGCATCATTTCACTGTATATTCTTTATCAACTTAAAATTTAAACTATTGGCTTGCACAGTTCAGACTACAAACTCCCTAAAAGCTGTCCTTTTCATATCTGCTAATGCACACCACATTTTTTTTTTGTACACCACATTTTACTGGGCAATATTCATTGATTTGCAAATTAGTGGATGATGAATTAAACATAACAGATTAAAAGTGGAAACATGACAATAATAATTTACAAATTAAGAAAAAAAGTGATAAAAGGGACTTTCCTGGTGATCCAGTGGTTAAAACTGCCTTCCAACACACGGGGTGTGGATTTGATCCTGGTCAAGGAGCTAAGATACCATATACCTCAGGGCCAAAAAACCAAAACATAAAACAAAAGCAATATTATAACAAATTTTTTAAAAAAAGACTTTAAAAATGGTCCACATCAAAAAAAAAAAACAAGAAATCTAAGAAAAAGAGAAGAAAAAAGTATAGCTCTCTAACCATTTGCTGGGACAAATCACAGCAAGGCTTTGAGTGGTCAAATGAGGTCATTTTTCAGTTCAGTTTTATTTTTTCCTCAATCTTCCCACTGAAAAAACAAATGGACTTATTATGCTCACGACTGTTAGCATGTGACTGTCATTTAATCACCTTAGTTTAGTTTTTCTCCAAAACTGTGCATTGTTCTAAACTATAAAAGAAAGATTATACCTGGCATTGGCTCTTCCTCTTACCTTATCCCAAACCTACAAATTCTTTAGATGTGCTCAAATTCTGACTTCCCCTAAAGTTTTCACTAGTTGATTTGGTCCAGACTGAGCGTCCTCTAACACTTCTCATGTATCCCTCTTAGTCTCTGCTACACTGGTAAGTTACTATGCTTAAGTATTTATTGAATAGATTACTTTTTAATCACTAAAGCAATTTAGTATTTCAAGAGTAAGAAAATCATATACTTTGAATCAATTAGAAGACCAATACATTTCAAACATTTAAAAGAAACACAGAACCCCTAAATCACTGAAAAGTGCAAAAGCGTACAGATGCCCGACACTAAACTTAAGCAAACTAAAAACACACGAGGTACAAAAAGATCAGATGAACCACCACTTTAAAAAATGAGTAGGAAAAAAAACTATCTACTGTGATTTTTAAAAGGAAAAGTGAACCATCCGTTGAGAGCCAAGATGATTTAACTTGGCTGCAACAACATGTGAAGGATTAAGACGCAATGTAATGTTTCTCAGATAGAAAGGTGACAAGAGACGCAGAATAAAAAGGAATTGAGATGGGAAATACAAGAGTTCACAATACAGAGAGAAATTAAATGGAAAGAAAAAGAAAGCAAAGACGAAAGTAAATCATCTATTGAAGGGTAGGATAGAAAATAAGGACAATTGTATAAAGGAGAAAAACAGCCACATCTCTCAAGAGTGTCAAAGAATAAAAGCTGACTTACCTGAAGAGACAACACTAAATGTCTTAAATCTGGTGAACTACCTGGAACAAAGGAACAGAATATTATTGACACAGACAAGGTAGATGCTGAGATCAAGTGAAGTAGCCGAGATGCGGAGAAGAGATTAAAGATAACCTTGGGATAAATTAAAAGACTTAAACAAAAGTAGGAGAGACACAAAGGGAATCAATCAATGGTCTGCAGAGAAAAATAAAGCACTTGTACTGTGCAAAAGGAGAAAGCTCAGTTACTATGAAGCCGAGGTTCGAGAAAATATAATGCATTCGGAATGAGAAGTGATCACAGGAAGTGTAACGTGGATGAGGCTGGAAGCTGTGCCTGCCTAAGAGACCCTGAGAGGGGACACAGTGCATTGGTCTTAAAGATAGTGAAGATGACACCCACGGCATAGACAGAGAAAAGAGGGCTGAGGTAATCACCGAAACCCAGCAAAGCAAAACACAACCCGAGATTGAGAAGCCAAAAGAAAGCTTCAGTGTTAAAAGCAAAGACCAAAAGGGATGTGGTTGAGACAAAATAAATTTAAGAAAAAGCATCTTACGACATTTGAGCGGGAAAAGGAAGGGTCTTTTTAAGGAGAAAAGGAAGAGCTTTAAGTTGAAATAACAAAAGTCACAATGAATGCAAAAGTCTTCATTAGATTACCATGGTAGAAAGTCAAGGTGTTTCAAAATTCAGAAAGAGACAGCGAATGACCCTCTGTAATTTAGGGATGAAGCGAGAAGGTTGAAGTGGTGTTGGGGAGGGGGGGGAGGTAGGAAAAAAGGATTTCCCTATGCAAATGCCAAAAGCATAATGCAACATGATCTTGGATAGGGAAAAATAAATTCAGCATAGAATTAAATGAAGAAAGTTAAATTAAATAAGCAATGCAAATAAATAAATGGAAAATGAGGGTGAGACTGTGTAAACCTGAAAAAGTATTTTGTACATGTATGACACAAAATAAACTTCAAGTCTGTGAAGAACAACAGATTACAGGCAAAGAGGCGTTCAGTCTGAAAAAACAAAACACTCCATAATTCTCATTGAATACCCTGAGATATACATTGTATACCCTGAGGTATACACTGAATACCCACATTCACTGTCAAATATGGTAGATATTTAAATAATAAATAATTCAATATAAAATAAGGTGAATGTTTATCTGGTTTCAGGTATAAAATAATCTTCCTATGCACATATGTGAAAGTAAACCCATTAACTGGCTTAAAAAGTGTTTGCATGCCAAGAATCATCATGAAGAGATACAAAGGTAAGTTTATAGCAAACTAGGAAAACCACTTACAACCTATATGACAAAGAGTGACCAATTTTAATACAGAGGGATCTCTTTTAAAAAGTAAATAAGAAAAAAATACCTTAATCAATGAAAAGGAGCAGCTCAGAAAAGAAGGAAACTGAACCTAGAACCACTTTTAAAAGTTTAATTCAATTATTTCAGGAAATATAAAATAACACCATAGCTTGTTATGACTACAATTTGGAAAATTAAACAATAAAATAAAAATAAAAATACAGTAAAACTCTGTAACATTACGATCTCATGTAAACAGGCATTCCCATATACCGTGAGTCACATGTAAGCTAATATAAACTATATCTGGAAGACAGCAACATGTATCATAGTCTAGCAATTCAATTCAATTGAATTCAAGATAATTTAACTAGAGTTAAAAAAAAAATGAAAAAAAAATCAGGAATGTGAAATAAAAAGTTTCTCCAGTAAGGCTAACTGCAGAATTGTAAGAAAAAATATTAGAAGCTAATACATGGTCCACCGGAGAAGGGAATGGCAACCACTTCAGTACTCTTGTCTTGAGAACCTCATGAACAGTATGAAAAGGCAAAAAGATATGACACTGAAAGATGAACTCCCTAAGTCAGCAGGTGTCCAATATACTACTGAGAAGAGAGGAGAAGTAACTCCAGAAAACATGAAGAGACAGAGGCAAAGTAAAAACACCACCCAGTTGTGGATGTGACTGGTGATAGAAGTAAAGTCCGATGCTGTAAAGAATAATACCGCCTAAGAGCCTGGAATGTTAGGTCCATGAATCAAGGTAAATTGGAAGTGGTCAAACAGGAGACGGCAAGAGTCAACATTGAAATTTTAGGAATCAGTGAACTACAACGGACTGGAATGGGCGAATTTAACTCAGATGACCATTATATCTACCACTGTGGGCAAGAATCCCTTAGAAGAAATGGAGTAGCCCTCATAGTCAACAAAAGAATCTGAAATGCAGTGCTCGGGTGCAATCTCAAAAATGACAGAATGACCTCTTCATTTCCAAGGAAAACCATTCATATCACAGTAATCCAAGTCTGTGCCCCAACCACAAATGCTGAAGAAGCTGAGGTTGAACGGTTCTATGAGGACCTAAAAGACCTTCTAGAATTAACACCAAAACGTGAAGTGAAAGTTGCTCAGTCATGTCTGACTCTTTGTGACCCCATGGACTGCACAGTTTAAGGAATTCTCCAGGCCAGAATACTGGAGTAGGAACCCTTTCCCTTCTCCAGGGAATCTTTCCAACTCAGGGACTGAACCCAGGTCTACCACATTGCAGGAGGATTCTTCACTAGCTGAGCCACAAGGGAAGCCCCAACACCAAAAAAACAATGTTCTTTTCATCATAGGGGACTGAAATACAAAAGTAGAAAGTCAAGAAACACCTGGAATAACAGGCAAGTTAGGCCCCGGAGTACAAAATGAAGCCGGGCAGAGGCTAACAGAGTTTTGCCAAGAGAATGCACTGGTCATAACAAACATCCTCTTAGAGACAGCTCTACACGTGGACGTCACTGGATGGTCAATACTGAAATCAGATTGATTATACTCATTGCAGCCAAAGATGGAGCAGCTCTATGAAGTCAGCAAAAAAAAAAAAAGGCCAGGAGCTGACTATGGCTCAGATCATGAACTCCTTATTGCCAAATTCAGAGTTAAATTGAAGAAAGTAGGGAAAACCACTAGACCATTCAGGTATGACCTAAATCAAATCCCTTACGATTATACAGTAGAAGTGACAAATAGACTCAAGGGATTAGATTTGATAGACAAAGTGCCTGAAGAACTGTGGATGGAGGTCCATAACATTGTACAGGAAGCCATGATCAAAACCATCCCCAAGAAAAAGAAATGCAAAAAGGCAAAATGGTTGTTTGAGAAGGCCTTACAAATAGCTGAGAGAAGAGAAGCTAAAGGCAAAGAAGGAAAGGAAAGATATATTCATCTGAATGCAGAGTTCCAAAGAATAGCAAGGAGAGATAAGAAAGACTTCTTAGTGATCCATGCAAAGAAATAGAGGAAAACAACAGAATGGGAAAGACTAGAGATCTCTTCAAGAAAATTAGAGATACCAAGGGAACTTTTCATGCAAAGATGGGCACAATAATGGACAGAAATGGTATGGACCTAACAGAAGCAGAAGATATTAAGAAGTGACAGGAATACACAGAAGAACTGTTCAAAAAAGATCTTCAAAAGATAATCACGATGGTGTGATCACTGACCTAGAGCCAGACATCCTGGAATGTGAAGTCAAGTGGGCCTTAGGAAGCATCACTATGGACAAAGCTAGTGGAAGTGATGGAATTCCAGTTGAACTAATTCAAATCCTAAAAGATTATGCTGGACCATAAACAAAGCTGAGCACTGAAGAACTGATGCTTTTGAACTGTGTTGTCGGAGAAGACTTGTGAAAGTCTCTTGGACTGCAAGGAGATCCAACCAGTCAATCCTACAGGAAATCAGTCCTGAATATTCATTAGAAGGACTGATCCTGAAGCTGAAACTCCAATATTTTGACCACCTGATGCAAAGAACTAACTCCTTAGGAAAGATCCTGATGCTGGGAAAGATTGAAGGCAGGAGGTGAACGGGATGACAGAGGATGAGATGGTTGGATGGCATCACTAACTCGATGGACATGAGTCTGAGCAAGCTCCAGGAGTTATGGTGGACAGGGAAGTCTGGTGTGTTGCAGTCTATGGGGTCGCAAAGAGTTGGACACGAGACTCAGAGACAGAACCAAACTGATGAAAAAAAACAGACTATACACACTCCCTAGTTAACTCTGGGCAACCATATTGTATTCCAGGCTACTTTAATGAGTGTTTTCTCTAAACTCTTCGTAAGAAATAGATATCAATACCAATTCATATTGATGTATGACAAAAGTCATCACAATATCGTAAAGTAATTATCCTCTAATTTTAAAAAATTTGATGTAAAGAAAGAACACTGCTGAATAAGTAGTACACTTGTTTTTAAGGTATAACTATTAATAAATTGTTATTTGTAGAAAATCAAGACACATAAGCTGCAAAAGCTGTCTTTGTGTGTGAAGGATGGAAATAACAGTATGGAATAAGAAAGGTAACTTGGGGAAAGGAAAAACAATGAAGAAACAAGTTGGTTTAATTTGGTTAAGAAGAGAAACAACACCCTTGGGAATATTTCAGGAAAAGTAAACACAGAAAATGAAAGGAGAAAGAAAAGTTTAATTTCCTGAGTCAATAATGATGAATAGCCTTTCCTGCAATAATAGGGGATAGGAATCCATGCTTGACCTAGGCATAAATATGACACATCAAGAGTGCCAATGGTGAACAGGAATGGGAGACAGGCCCAAGATGGAGGAAATATATACATATATATATACACACACACATACATAGCTGATTGACTTCATTGTACAGCAGAAACACGACACTGTAAAGCAAACATAACCCCCCTAAAAAAACAAGAGCATCAATAGGGGAGCAGTAAATAAAAGAATTTTAAAGTTGATTAAATGATCACGTTCTGGGATCATTTAAAAAATATACTACTGAGCTCTTACTTCTAAAAATATCATTGTTTTAAGTGTCATAGTGGGTACAAAAAATAAAAAGATTTTGAGAGAGAGAAAGAGATATTCTGTCCTTAAAGATCCATCAATCTAACTGAAGAAACAGGAAATGCAAATAAATGCAAATATAAATGCATAAATAAATATGCACATACTTAGACAATATGGTTCATATCAAATAAGCAGTATCAACCACGAGGGATAAAGGAGCTAAGAGCAAGCTGCAAAGGGCTGGAATAATCCAAAAAGTTTTCCCAGAGAAAGTGGAATTCTGAATACCACTTGGACAGCAGAACATAGGAAAAGCACCATGACGAGGCACCCAGGGTTACTTGAAGGATCACATCGCTATTGCTTCTCCACTGAGGAAGAAACATCATCTAAAGCAAATGCACCTGAGAGAAATAACAGCACAGCTAGGAGCCCAGGCACTCTGCCTTCATGTACACGGGAAAACAAGGAAGGCACTAGATCTGCATGTATTCGGTAATGCTGGAGCAGCCAGAATCATCGCTAGCTCCACAAATCCAGGACCCTCTAATCACCGTGCAGCAGTCCCCAAACTATTTCGTCCCAGGGACTGGTTTCGTGGAAGACAATATTTCCACAGACCAGGGTCGGGGTATGGTTTCGGGATGATTCACGCACATTACATTTATCACACACTTTATTTCTAATCCAACGCTGCCACTGACCTGACAGGAGGTATCGGTGGCTCAGTGGTGGAGAATCGGCCTGCCAATGCAAGAGACCCAGGTTCGATTCCCAGGTGGGGAAGAACCCCTGGAGAAGGAAATGGCAACCCACTCCAGTATTCTTGCCTGGGAAATCCCATGGACAGAGGAGCCTGGCAGGCTACAGTCCATGGGGCAGCAAAAAGTCAGACAGGACTCAGCGACACACACATGGTCCACAGCCCAGAGGTTGGGAACACCTGCCTAGAGAGCCAACCCCCCAAAATTGCTGACAAACACAAAATTAGACAGAAACAGGGTTGCCAGAGGCAAGCAAAGACAAAGGGAGGGTGCTAAGCAAGCCAAGACAGGGTGCCTCCGACAGTCTCAGACTTGACTCTCTGAGAAGAGTGAGCCAAAAGGTATACGTCCCTGTATGCAGAAGCCAGCTGACAAAGATGCAGAGGAGGAGGTCACAAGGCAAGAGTCGGGTTTCTGCCGTGCTTTGAAAGCAAAGAAGGTGCCAAGGGAGAAGGAAAGCAAATGGAAATAAGAGTTGTTCAGTCACTTAGTCATGCTGACTCTCTGTGACCCCATGGACTGCACCCAGACAGGCTTCTGTGTCCTTCACCATCTCCCCAAGCTTGCTCAAACTCATGTCCATTGCGGTGGTGATGCCATCCAACCACCTCACCCTTTGTAGTCCCCTTCTCCTCCTGCCTTCAATCTTTCCAAGTGTCAGGGTCTTTTCCAATGAGTCAGTTCTTCATATTAGGTGGGCAAAGTATTAGCACTTCAGCATCAGTCCTTCTAATGAATATTCAGGGTTGATTTCATTTAGGATTGACTGGTTAGATCTCCTTGCAGTCCAAGGGATTCTCAAGACTCTTTTCCAACATCACAGTTGAAAAGCATCAATTTTTCAGTGCCCAGCTTTCTTTATAGTCCAACTCTCGCATCCATACATGACTACTGGAAAAACCATAGCTTTGACTAAATGGACATCTGTAGGCAAAGTAATGTCTCTACCTTTTAATATGCTGTCTAGGTTTGTCATAGCTTTTCTACCAATGAGCAACCATCTTTTTATTTCCTGGCTGCAGTTACTGTCATCAGTGATTTCGGAACCCAAGAAAATAAAGTGTGTCACTGTTTCCATTGTTTCCTCATCTATTTGCCATGAAGTGATGGGACTGTATGCCATGATCTTCATTTTTTGGATGTTAAGTTTTAAGCCAGCTTTTTCACTCTCCTCTTTTCTTTTCATCAAGAGGTTCTTCAGTTCCTCTTCTGCCATAAGGGTGGTGTCAGCTGCATATCTGAGGTTACTGATATTTCTCCCAGCAATTTTAATTCCAGTTGTGCTTCATCCAGACCTTCATTTCACATGACGTACTCTGCATTTAAGTTAAATAAGTAGGGTGACAATAAACAGCCTTGACATACACCTGTCCCAATTTTGAAACAGTTCTAACTATTGCTTCTTGACCTGCATACAGATTTCTTATGAGGCAGGTAAGATGGTCTGGTATCCCCATCTCTTGAAGAATTGTCCACAGTTTGCTGTGACCCACACCGTCAAAGGTTTTAGCATAGTTAATGAAGCAGAGGTAGATGTTTTTCTGGAATTCTCTTGCTTTTTCTATGATCCAACGGATGTTGGCAATTTGATCTCTGATTCCTCTGCCTTTTCTAAATCCAGCTTGAACTTCTGGATGTTCATAGTTCACGTACTGTTGTAGCCTAGCTTGGAGAATTTTGAGCATTACTTTGCTAGCATTGTGAAATGAGTGCAGTTGTGTGGTAGTTTGAGCATTCTTTGCCATTGCCTTTCTTTGGGATTGGAATGAAAACTGACCTCTTCCAGTACCATGGCAACTGCCAAGTTTTCCAAATTTGCTGACATACTGAGTGTGGCACTTTAACAGCATCATCTTTTAGGATTTGAATTACCTCAACTGGAATTCCATCACCTCCACTAGCTTCGTCCATTGTGATGCTTCCAAAGGCCCACTCGATTTCACACTCCAGGATATCTGGCTCTAGGTGAGTGATCACACCATCATGGTTATCAGGGTCATTAAGATCTTCTGTTGTATAGATCTGTGTATTCTTGTCATCTCTTCTTAATATCTTCTGCTTTGTTAAGTCCATACTGTTTCTGTCCTTTATTGTGTCCATCTTTCCCTGAAATGTTCCCTTGGTATCTCTAATTTTCTTGAAGAGATCTCTAGTCTTTCCCATTCTATTGTTTTCCTCTATTTCTTTGCATGGATCACTAAGTCTTTCTTATCTCTCCTTGCTATTCTTTGGAACTCTGCATTCAGATGGATATATCTTTCCTTTTCTCCTTTGCCTTTCACTTCTCTTCTTTACTCAGCTATTTGTAAGGCCTCCTCAGACAACCATTTGGCCTTTTTGCATTTCTTTTCTTGGGGATGGTTTTGATTGAGGCCTCCTGTACAACCTTACAAACCTCTATCCATAGATCTTCAGACACTCTATCAGATCTAATCCCTTGAATCTATTTGTCACTTCCACTGTATAACTGTAAGGGATTTGAATGGTCTAGTGGTTTTCCCTACTTTCTTCAATTTAAGTCTGAATTTTGCAATAAGGAAATCAGACGCTGGGCTGAAATACATAAGAGAAAAGCCCCATGCTTGTCATTTCTGCTGCAAATATTTCCCAAATGCCCATGTTCTCTTGTGACCTGAGAATGAGGAAGAAATATGATGTTTTCAGAAAAAAACAATATACTGGGGTCTTCGTGGGCAGGAGGAAAAAGTGAGGATATTAATAAGTGAGGATAAGAGACTCTGTTGAGATAAATTGTGAAAGAACAAACAGGGATATCGCATGGCAAAAAGAAAGAAGAATAGGAGGGAAGGAGAAAAGCAGGATGGAAGGAGACAGAGCCCATTAGGAGGAAGTCATCAGCAGACTGCAGTCCACGGGGTTGCAAAGATTCGGACAGGACTGAGCAACTAACAGCAGCAGCCGTGAGAAAAAGAACACATCAGAAATGTTCCTGGGGGCGTGAGAACTAAAGTGCACACTTAGCGAAAGGCTTCCCAATACAGACGCTATGAAATTTCAAACACGTTACAAGGCCCTACCCCACCTGAATCTGACCATCTCTCTAACCTCACCCCCTAACTTCCCTTGCCCTTCCATGGCATTCCCCAGGTTTCCCACGCATGGCAGACCATACAACCAGGTTGGGGCATTTGAGTTCCTGTCCCTGTCACCTGAAATAATCTTCATCTGGATGCCAACATAACTCACCTCCCACCCCCCACCTCTCAGCTGAAACCTTCCCTAGACACCTACCAAAATTGCAAAATCTTAAAACACACACATTTCTTATCATGATTCGTTATGTTTTTTTTCCTCATAAGCACTTATAGCACTCAGTACTGTAAACTGGATTTTGCTTAGTCATCCAGTCATTTTCTGTCTCCCCTAAGATAATATGAATTATGAAGGCAGGAATTTTTGTGCACTTCTGTGTTATCCAGCCTAGAAGACTGCCTGACACAAATAGGTTCTTAGTCGCTCAGTTATGTCTGACTCTTTGTGACCCCAAGAACTGTAGCCTGCCAGGCTCCTTTGTCGATGGAGATTTTCCAGACAGGAACACTGGAGTGGGTTGCAGTGCCCTCTTCCAGGGGATCTTCCCAATCCAGGGACTGAACCCAGGTCTCCCGCATTGCAGACAGATTCTTGACTGTCTGAGCCACCAGGGAAGCCCTGACACAAATATGTGCTCTATAAATACTTGGGGAATGGATATTTCTTAAAAATATGAACAGTGTACTGGTTTATTCTGCAAATAGTATGGAGGTTTCATGCCCTAAAAAAAAAACAAAAAACCACAAAGGAGAATTAAGTACTGAATAGAAAAGGTTAATTTAGTTGTACAGTTTTTTTAGCTGGCTGAAAACCAAACAAATGGATAAAACCTGACGTCGAGGCAAGTTTCCATAAAGACTTAATACTGAAGAAGAGAAACAAGTCCCCTGACGGTACTAAAGGAAATGATGACAACTGTTTAGAGATATTTTCTGCACGAGTGAGAGGAGCTGCAGTGTTCCCGGGCAGAACTGTCACGCACATCAATAGGAGACAGAAAAATTAATGAGCACAGTTTATATTTTTAAATGTTATGGAAGCAGAGACGCATAAGGCACCCCACAGAGAATGAAATGTATGAAGTTTGGCTATCTAAGGAAAAATTCTAAGCAAGACTCTGAGAAAACCAATTAAATATGCTGAAGATGGAGGAGAGTCTACATCACTAACGTACTGCTCGGTTAGACGGATGGATGAGCAGACTGAATTAAGGAACTTGAAGGGCCAGGTCATTGTGGAACAAGGGACGGAACTAACCCAACTCCACCAAATCGAGGCACTTCAAGAAAAAAACAGAGTAACTAGTTTATGAGGAACAGTCATATAAGTTATGCGAATCAGAGACATACAGAGTTCTGTTTCCTATGTTTCGATAGTCACAGAACTATCGTTCACCCAAGTCTCCAAAAGCTTAGGGCCAAGATTATACTGTACACAAGAGCACATTAGCCATGTCTTCTTCATTTTGAGGAGCACAGAACTTGGCACTAGGCCTTGCTCTTAGCAAACTCTGAACAAGTGTTTACTTTATGCAATAATGAATATCAGTGAAAAGGCAAATAATGACCAGAGTTTAAGAAAGGCACAATACCACATACAGTCTTATTGGTATGGTGGAGGTTACAAGAAAGATGTGCAGTGCCAAGAGATACACGTTAGAATAAAGTCATATGACGCCCACCTGGGACAAACAGAAACATCTCTTGCTCTTCTAAAGCAAGAGAAGCGACTTGCTCTAATCTCAATGCAAGAAATACTGGTGGATGCTTGCAATGAAAAAAGATAACCAAGCCGGGTAGTGTGTGAGGTGAAAGGTATACCAGGGTGCAGAGAACTGCACTGCTAAGAGAACAGATGGTGGAGGTCTGTCAAGTCTGTGCTGGGAAAGAGAGGAGACATATGCACCTGTGACATGTGGGGAAAATACAACAGGCTTGGGTGCAGAAGCAGAAAGATGACTCAAGGGGGATGGCTTATAAAGATCCCACATTTCCTGGGAAGGAAATACACAGTATCTGCATGACACTGAAAACAGATGAAACATATGGGGTGGGGGTTGGGGAGAGGAGGTGAATCTGGAGTCCACAGAGGTGGGAGGGGGCAGGAGTGAAGAATGAAGGAGAGGAAGGGGTGCAGCTGGTTAAGTGTTTTGAGCAAGGATGGTCCTCATGGGAACACTGAAGGAAAAGTTAATATTCCTGAGTCTCATTAGAGGAACGTGAGGGATTTTGTGCTCACTGACAGATGCAAACCCTGTTAGGGAAGCCGGGATACACTTGAGGAATATGTCAAGAATGGAAATGCTAATTATAAAGCAAAGGGAAGCTGCCATAGGTTGTGCATTGGTGACTGGTGTGTAATAGGGGCCCCATTCCAGCTGAGTGTTTCAAGCCCACAAAAGGAATGATAAGATAACCATGGGAAACATAATTTAAAAAAAAAAAAGTCTATCAAAGATAAAGGAAAATTCTGGAATGTACTAGAAGTCAGTTTAAAACTTCTACAGAACTTTGGCAGATAACTAAAGTACTTCCAGGGTCTAGGTAGGGAAAAAAAACAATACCCATCAGATTTAGTGAGGAAAAAAATAAAAATATGAGCCCTGTGAGTGAACAGATGGTACATCTCAACTAAACATGAAAGCTGTTTGGCACTTTTAGGACACTGTAACACCAATCCTACTTTTTTTTAGGATTATATTTAAGGATTTTGAATGGAAAAAAATATAAGACTGTCACTGCATTCATATAGGAGTTTCAACAGGGAATTTATGAAATATTGCTGGGATGGCATAGCACTTACCCTGACAGCACGCTTAGGCATGCCTGAAACACAGACACAATCACCTAGAGTGTTAATCAACTTGCTTAGTATGAAACAGCACTGATTCAGCTTTGAGGGTACAAATATAACAAATCATGCTCTCTCCATATGTCACCAAAAATTTGATTCTGTGGGTGAATCCTTGGATATGTGTAATTCATTTCATGAGCTATGGCTGTGAAATATAGCTACTGTAATTCCAGGATGCATCACTTACCGTTGCCCTGTAATTGTCCCTGGCTGCCTCTATAGAGTGTGAGCCTGCGTTTCCTGTATAGAAAATACCTTGTTGAGCTACAAAACAGAAATGAATGGACTGAGGAGTGGGTGTGCGCTGTGCTCAGTCCTGTCCAACTCTGCGACCCCATGGACTGTAGCCCGCCAGGCTGCTCTATCTATGGAATTTTCCAGGCAAGAATACTGGAGTGGATTGCTATTTCCTACTGCAGGAGATCTTCCCAACCCAGGGATCGAACCCACATCTCTTGCTTCTCCTGCGCTGGCAGGCAGATTCTTTACCACTGCGCCACCTGGGAAGGCAGAGAATTTAAGAGGTCATGCTTTCTGATAGAATAGAACTCTTCATTTACAGTATAAAGAAGAAAGAAGCTGACATTCAGGAGCGAACGAGTCTTTCTCCAGGGTTACCTGCCTCGATTGGTAGCTCCTTCTGGGAGCCAGAAATCTGCCCGTGGTCCTACACTCTCTTCTGTTTGGGTCCACATCCCGGCAGGAACAAGCCTTTTCCTTTCCATCAGCCACTACCATTGCTCTGACCCTCCAAGCCTCTCTTCCAGACAAGAGCTTCATAACGCACCTGGCTGACTCTTCATCGCTACTGCTGCCCTCATAAGCATCCTTCACAGCAACCACTTATCCTATCTGACAAAATCGTTCCCCTGTCTATCTGCCTTTAATAGTTTCTTCTCACAAAAAGAATGAAGTCCATAGGCCTACATACAGCAACAGGCAAGAAATTTCATGACCTCCACCCAGTGCTTTTCCACTCCCGTCTCTCACAGCTTACCGGCATCCATTTACCCATCCTGGTGAAAGCTCCAGGAACGCCGAATTCCCTGTGAGCCAGCAGAGACCTCAGGGCCCAGACCACTCCATCCTTCAGGAGTTCCCTGCTTCCTTGTTCATCTGAGCACCTGATATTTGCATTATCAGTGCTACTCAGGGCCGCCTGTCTCTGGGAAGCATTTCCTCACATCTTCAGTGTCAATTTTCCCCTCTGTCCACTTATAAACCTTTGGCTCTGTGCAAACCACACTGGAATTTAATTCATGGTTTAAGCATATGCCTTCCCTTCTTTCTTGTGATTCTTTTCCCCCTCTGAGAGCAAAGACTATTCCTTATGTAGCTTTCAAATTTCAACATTTTGTAAAATGCCATGTATAGTCAGCTGACAGTTTTCGTTTTTGCATCTATACAGCCCAGACTAATTGGATAAAAACAACCTGGGGAACTTGGGGATGCACTTTAAAAAAAAAGGGAAGAAAAATAATAGAGCAGACATTAAAAGAAAAATTATAGAAGCTAATGTGGCCTGGGACAAAAATAATAAAATGCAATTGCTGGTGGTAGGTTTAGTCGCTAAGTCTTATCTGATTCTTGTGACCTCGTGGACTGTAGCCCACCAGGCTTCTCTGTCCACGGGATTTCCCAGGCAAGCATACTGGAGTGGTTTCCATTTCCTCCTGCAGGGGACCTTCCGAAGCCAGAAGTCGGACCTGCCTCTCCCGCACTGCAGGTGGATTCCTTACCACTGAGCCGCTGCTGCTGCCGCTGCTAAGTCGCTTCAGTCGTGTCTGACTCTGTGCGACCCCATAGATGGCAGCCCACCAGGCTCCCCCGTCCCGGGGATTCTCCAGGCAAGAACACTGGAGTGGGTTGCCATTTCCTTCTCCAATGCATGAAAGTGAAAAGTGAAAGTGAAGTCACTCAGTCGTGTCCGACTCTTCGCGACCCCATGGACTGCAGCCTACCAGGCTGCTCCGTCCATGGGATTTTCCAGGCGAGAGTACTGGAGTGGGGTGCCATTGCCTTCTCCAGAGCCACTAGGGAAGTCAAAATGCAATTATTACCTATGATATCTGAGTATTGCATCAAAACCAGAGGGGATTCCCCTGGTGGTCCTGTGGTTAAGATTCCATGCTTCCAATGCAGGAGGCAAGGATTCAATCCCTGGTCAGGGAACTAAGATTCCACAGGTTATGTGACATGGCCGGAAAAAAAAAAAAGGCAAAAATTAAAAAAAAAAAAAAAAAAGAGTAACATAAAAAAACAGGAATCCATCTGTTTAAATATAGACAAAAAATATCTAAAAATTATGCACAAAATCTTGAAGACTTTTAGAAAATGATGGCTGTATAGATTTACCCTCAGTAAAATAAAATACCTCTGTGTTATGGAAAGAGAAACAGTGAAATATTGTTAAGATAATAAAGAATAGAAAAGTGATTACTGACTGTCTGAATGGGAGAATATAGTGCTTTCTGCCTGATGTGCCAAATAAAAAGGAAGTTTTATAAGGCAGCACAAGAAATAAGATGCTCTGAAACTCTTAATCACGCAACAGTATATACAGCAGGCTCAAGTTGTAGGAAGAGTCCCAAACCATAAACATCACATGAAATATGAAATTGATGAATAATAGGTAGAAGTGATGATAAAGTTTATTTAGCAAGAGAAGAGAAATAGCAATCCATCTGCTGAACAAGAGGTTTAAAAACTTGGGATGAGAGAAAGAGTGATGGTTTCATACATGAAGAAGAAAAAAGAATTTTCTGAACTTGAAGAGACTTAAATAGAGAATCCTAGGTTGAAAGACAAGAGTAGGAATTTGCCTGTGGGGCCATAATGCCAGGACTGGTTTTGGGGATACAATGGAATAGCCTCACAAAGCGAAGGGTGCTGCTACTTTGGAGCCAAAGACAGGATGGCCAGGTAGAAAGAGCTGGCCACCTACAATGAAAGAAGAGACCCTAGACAGAGGAGCAGAGTAGAAACCTGCTGGCCTCATTCAAAAACAACATAGACTGTCGGTTAAAAGAAAGTTTCAAAGAATGCAAGGTACATAGTGTAGAGAGCAAAGAAAACACCAGGTATATAAAAGGGAACACTTTGATCTTAGACACTGTGAGAGAAATCCAATGATAAAGGTATAAGAAACTCTGATGCACCAGATGTACAAAAATAAGAAAGAAAACATCATTCTTCTTGACTGTCTACTGGGAAGGGGGAAAGAAACTTTTTTAAGCTCAGGAAACTCCATGCTTTTCTGAGAAAAGGAGTAAAATTTTTAAAGGAGCGTTCTGAGAGCACATTAGGAAGATGGAAATATAAGTAAGTAACAAGAGAGTATAAAGGGAAAATCACTATGAAATATAATAGAGCAAAATAGGAAATAATTAATGCCTATAGAGAGTGATCTATAAGTGTGAGAGTTCTCAAAATCAGGTTTCTTTTCCCTGGATGGGAAATGAGAGGCAATGATGGTACACAGAGGCACGGTACCCAGAGGAAGAGAAAGACACTAGCCCTTCATCCCTCCCCTTCATCTCATCCTCTTATAACCACGTCCTGGGAGACAAGAAAGCTACAACATCCTCAAATGAAGATAAAAGAAGATTAATATACTGAATAAGAAACTGAATTTTTTTTTTAAATCTGAGTGTTTTGTGAATAAAAAGAACATGAAGTTTTTCTCTTAAGTTTGATCATAAAATTCATGAGGGGGTTCCCTCGTGGTCTAGTGATTAAGACTCAGTGCTCCCACTGCAGAGACATGAGTTCAATGCCTGGTCAGACAAGTAAGATCTCACATGCAGCACAGAGTGGCCAAAATGAATTTTTTTTTTTATTAGTTGGAGGCTAATTACTTTACAATATTGTAGTGGTTTTTGCCATACATTGACATGAATCAGCCATGGATTTACATGTGTTCCCCATCCCGATCCCCCCTCCCACCTCCCTCCCCATCCGATCCCTCTGGGTCTTCCCAGTGCACCAACCCCGAGCACTTGTCTCATGCATCCAACCTGGGCTGGTGATCTGTTTCACCCTTGATAGTATACTTGTTTCAATGCTATTCTCTCAGAATATCCCACCCTCACCTTCTCCCATAGAGTCCCAAAGTAAAAAAATAAATAAAAACCATGAGGCCTGCCATAGTTTTTATTTAGTAGCAGGGAAACAATTTTCCTGCTGAATACAATTTAAATGGAGAGTAGGACACCAATATTAGATTTCAATTATTTCCCTAAAGTAGTATATATTAAATATACCAGTTAAAGCTGTTCATTACTGGTGTGAGTGTCCATGGATATGTGTTTGTATATGTATATCAAATGAACCTGCCCACCTATTTTGTAGAAAGGCTAAAACCTAAGTGCCAGAGAAGAAAAAAACTAAGCACAAGCTACTGTAAGTTTTAGGCATTTAGTACCTAATTAAATCATGAAAAAGACATGAAAAAGGAACACTAACAAAGGAATTAAATGATTTATAGTCACAAGGCAATGTTAGAAATGTAGCAATTTCTTGTGATAATTTTTATCAAGTAATTCAAAGGGAGAGTAGATGGATTTAGAACAGAATTTCTCAAGTAACCTAAAAAGATTTTATAAGAAAGTCCAATTAGCTGAATCTGGAAGGAAAACATTATTTAATTACATTGGGTGGGGTGGGGTGGGGAAGAAACAAGGATTATGGATTCTGAGGACAGAAACACTGAAAATAAAGCACAAATAAAGGGTTAAATTCTGCATAATATTAAGAGAAAAATATTAATAAATAAGTACTTCTCTAGACTATAAATGAGATGTTAAGGTAAGGGGGGATTGTTATTGATTCAAACCCCTCTCCCTCTTCTAGAGTGATTCAGGTTCACTGGGGGAAGCTACAAAATCAAGATCTGTTTTCCCAGATCTTCTTGCTATGGTCTGAGAACTGGGTGACATTTGATTCTTAAGCCTGAGGCATTTACAAAACAGATGTGCCTGCTCTGTGCTGACTGAAGTAAAGGATGACAAGCCATCAGAGTGGATGAAAGAGCCACAAGACAGAATGAGCTTGAATGCCTGAGTCACCACAAGGAACAAAGCTGGAAAGTCCTTCCTGGACCATCATAGTGAAGGTCTCAAGTTAAAGTCCAATGTTCAAGAATCCCTGCCTTGCTAATACAGTGAATAGGGAGCTATTAAAACATCTGTTTACAATCTGCAGATTCAATGCGATCCCTACCAAATTACCAATGGCACTTTTCACAGAATTAGAACAAAAAATTTCACAGTTTATATGGAAACACAAAAGACTCTGAATAGCCAAAGCAGTCTTGAGAAAGAAGAATGGAGCTGGAGGATTCAACCTTCCTGACTTTGGATTATACCACAAAGCTATAGTCATCAAGACAGTATGATACTGGAACAAAAACGGAAATACAGACCAATGGAACAAGATAGAAAGCCCAGAAATAAACCCATGCATTTATGGGTACCTTATTTTTGACAAAGGAGGCAAGAATATACGATGGGGTGAAGACAGCCTCTTCAATAAATGGTGCTGGGAAAACTGGACAGCTACATGTAAAAGAATGAAATTAGAACACTCCCTAACACCATACACAAAGATAAACTCAAAATGGATTAAAGACCTAAATGTAAGACCAGAAACTATAGAACTCTTAGAGGAAAACATAGGCAGAACACTTGATGACATAAATCAAAGCAAGACCCTCTATGACCCGCCTCCTAGAGTAACAGAAATAAAAACAAAAGTAAACAAGTGGGACCTGATTAAACTTTAAAGCTTCTGTACAGGAAAGGAAACTATAAGCAAGGTGAAAAGACAAACCTCAGAATGGGAGAAAATAATAGCAAATGAAACAACTGACAAAGGGTTAATTTCCAAAATATACAAGCAGCTCATACAACTCAGTGCTAGAAAAACAAATAACCCTATCAAAAAGTGGGAAAAATTCCTAAACAGACATTTCTCCAAAGAAGACATACAGATGGCTAACAAACACATGAAAAGATGCTCAACATCACTCATTGTTAGAGAAACACAAATCAAAACCACAATGAGACATCACCTCACACTGGTCAGAATGGTCATCATCAAAAAGTCTACAAACAATAAACGCTGGAGAGGGTGTGGAGAAAAGGGAACACTCTTGCACTGTTGGTGACAATGTAAATTGACACAGCCACTATGGAAGACAGTATGGAGATTCCTTAAAAAATTAGGAATAAAACCACCATATGACCCAGTAATCCCACTCCTAGGTATACGCCCTGAGGAAACCAGGGTTGAAAAAGACACATGTATCTCGTTGTTCATTGCAGCACTATTTACAATAGCTAGAACATGAAAGCAACCTAAATGTCCATCAACAGATGAGTGGATTAAAAAAAGTGGTGGTACACATACACAATGGAATATTAGTCATAAAAAGGAATGCATTTGAGTCAGTTCTGATGAGGTGGATGAACCTAGAACCTATTATACAGAGTGAAGTGAGTCAGAAAGAGAAAGATAAAAATCGTATTCTAACACACATATTTGGAATACAGAAATATGGTAGTGAAGAATTTACTTACAGGGCAGCAATAGAGAAACAGACATAGAGAATAGACTATGGACATGGGGAGAGAAGGGGAGAGGGTAGATGTATGGAAAGAATAGCATGGAAACTTACCTTACCGTCTGTAGAGCAGACAGCCAACGGGAATGTGCTGTCTGGCTCAGGAAACTCAAGCAGGGGCTCTGTATCAGCCTAGAGGGGTGGGGTGGGGAGGGAAATGGAGGGAGGTTCAGAAGGGAGGGGATATATGTACACCTATGGCTGATTCATGTTGAGGTTTGACAGAAAACAGCAAAATTCTGTAAAGCAAGTATCCTTCAATTAATTTTTTTTTAAAATCTGCTTAAAAAAAGAAAAGAAAAAACAACCTTCTATCAGATCAACTGAGTCAGAATCTCTAAGGAGGAGAGGACTGAGGATCAATGTTTGGTAAACACTTCCCCCAGTGATTCTAATGTGCAAACCTGGACTTAAGAACTACCCTGTTAAGGGCAGGGCATGCCCTCCCTCTTGACCTTTGCCCTCTTAGACTGTGCAAACAAGGGCAGACCTCAAAAATGAAGAATTGTGGGTCCCTGAAATCTACTGGCTTAGACTTTTATAGATGATCTAAAATGGCTGTCATTTTCTAGCGTAATATTTCATGTTTCTCTCACACTAGCCCAATCTGTATCTTCACTCAAACACATACTTTGATCTTGATTCCATCACTGTCACTTATAGGGTATTCAATAACAGAGAAATTCCTTTACACTCTTCCACTGAGCTATTTCATCTTTTAAGATGGGTGCAGTTACACATTTCATACCCATTTAAGGAGTTATAACAGCTAAAGATTCTGGAGCAAACATCAGGTACTAAGCTAAGTGAACCAACATTGAATACTCTGGTTTGAATTTAACTTGACTAAACTCCACAACAACACTTTTCACATATAATAATGTTCACATTTTACAAACAAAAGAAATTGGATCCCAGAGAGATTGAGAGAAGTCCCCAAGGTTACACAGCTAGTAAATGGTGAAGCTGGGAAACTAAGCAAACATTTTAGCTTCAGAGTCTGTGCTTTTATCAGAGGATCAATGAAATGAGAATTAATCTATGAAAGCACATATTAGCATGTTTATCACATAGTAGGCATAACCAAGTCCTTTCTCCTTCTCTCCTTCTTCTAATCCCCACTAAATACACAGACACACACAAACACACACACACAATTTTTTTTTCCCTTTTTGGCCATGAGATTACTTACAGTAAACAGGACGCTTCCAGAGAATGATAACGAGGTGAAAACTCAAAAGGCAATGACGGAAAGTTCCTTTAGCCTGGGCAGTCCCTTCATCATGACTCTGTGTGACTCTATAGACTATAGCCCACCAGGCTCCCCTGTCCATGGGATTCTCTAGGCAAGAATACCCCCAGGGGATCTTTCCAACCCTGGGATCAAACCCCCATCTCTTATGTCTCCTGCATTAGCAGCTGGGTTCTTTACCACTTAGGAACATCAAATTGTTAGGGGAACCACTGACTGAAACCGCCTGGCCTGGCCAGACACCACAGTAATCACTTGCATGAGTTACCTTAAACAGTAGGTCCTGGTAAGGAACTTAAAACTAACAAGCTCCCACCAACTGGAATAATTCAGGAAAGTTGGAAAGGAGAGAGGAGACACCAGTTCATACATCCTACCAGCTTCCCAGAATCCTCGCTGGAATCCTTCTTGGCTGACCAATGAGCATGCCACCAGACGGACCCAGAGTCAGAATGATTGGCCTGAAACAACCTGGAAACTAACCTTATTACCATAAAACCAGAGACTGCCAGCCACGTGGTGGAGCCGTCCTCCTGGGTTCCCTGACCCCGCTGCCCTCCACATGGGCACCCCTTCTCATTAAAGGGGCTCCCCTGGCACTCTTGCTTTATCATGTGTCTCCTTGGACAATTCATTTCCGAGTGTTAAATTTCCGAGGGCCCACTCAGGCTCTGGAAGGGCTCCTCCTTCCTGCAACAAAATCTCTACCTAATGTGAAAAGGAGATAACCCACCTCCCCTGCCAATCTCCTCCAGCACGCCCCGCCCCCAAGATATGCAAAGGGAATTTTTATCTAGCATCCTAATACAACATACCAAAATAAAATGAAAACTCTTATCATTTATCTTTATCAAAATATCTTATCATGTATCTTTATCAAAATAAAATGATAAATTCGATGATAAATCATATAGTAACAAAACAAACATTATAGTAGCAAAACAACACTGGAACTTTTGTTCTACCAAACAAAAGTTCAAAACATTCACAGTAAGAGTAATCCGTTCTGGGGAAATATAGTTGAAATGTAGATGCCCCAGGGACAGAAAAATGTCACAAATTGAATGCATGCTGGAAAGAGACATCCCTCCTTGAACAACATTAAATGGGAAAGACTGCCACGCACCAGACATGTAGACGGGAAAGATGTCCTGGTGGGGTAAAGAGGGAGGTGCTCTGCTGGAGCATATGGTAATAAAAGACAGGCTGCTAGAATACAAAGGAGGAGTGTGACTGACCCACGTGTCATAAGAGATGACACCCTGGAGGGAAGAGAGGACTTCTCGAGAAGTTAGTAGGTGAAATATGGAATGTATTACTATCACCCAGACAGATGTTGCCTTGTGAATAGCTCTTCTGAGTCAGTCTACCAGGCTTCTTTAGTTTCCTTTCACGTTGGGGGCGGGGGGGGGTGCCAAAGAATTACAAGGAAGCCTCCTGAGATCTTCCAGTCTCCCCAGCATTCCCCTTGTTTTTACTAAACGTGTTTAATAATTCAACACAATGAGTTTTCCAAATCTGTTAAGAACAGCAGAATAATTTTTATTCCAAGAAGCGATAAACAAAGCCAGAAATATGAAAGTCTCCAAGCCAGTTTAGGAATGTACAAGCAAAAGAATTTTCTCCAGTAATTGTTACGATGAAACACCTGCCATCTTGGCTTTAAGATATTGCTGAACTGTCTACTTCTTCATACATCTTATGTACTAATGTTCACTGAACATCAGATGCATTTTTCAGTAAGTAAAACATTTTTCAGTAAGTAAAAATCTCCTTTATAAAACTTTATTCTTAGAAGGTGTTTGGGCTCAGATCTACTGTGAAGGGAGAACAAAAAATAATCAACGAAATACCACACTGACTATGGTTCCAAGGTACCCCCAAAGCATCAAAATTCCAAACTCAAATTATTGTCAAAAATTATTCATCTGCAAAATAACACATGCCTGCCTGGTAAAATGCCTCAAAGGAAATTTTAAACTCAACTTTCTAAGCTGGAGAGGAACTGCCACTGATATTCTGAGCTTTATAAAGTCCTAACTGTGCCCAAATGTGATAAGAAGCCCATTGGTGCTGAGTCAGAGCTTTTAAAGAAAAACAGAGCTTCCCAGGTGGCACAACGGTAAGGAACCTGCCAGTCAACCAGGCGACATAGGTTTGATCCCTGGTCAGGAAAACCCCTTGTAGGAGGGCCTGGCAACTCACTCCAGTATTCTTGTGTGGAGAATCCCATGGACAGAGGAGCCTGGCAGGCTTTAGTCAATGGGGTCGCAGAGTCCAACACAACTTAGCGACTAAACACCAGCAACAAGAAGTTAGGAGAGGGTTTGCATGCTGTCTGTGCCTTTTAGTAGTTCTGTGATTACAGGCCAGCTACCTAACATTTCATTTTCTCAGTTTCATCTTCTGTAACATCAGAATCATAATAGTCTATGTACCATTGTCTTTCCTAAGGATTAAATGAATTAAAATTTATACAGTGCTTAGAATAACCATTGGTATACGCATTTGATATTACTATTATTATCATATGACCTATTATAAATACATCCTCAGCCTGTTGCCCAGATACAGGTTAAACCTGAATAAACAGAACATCTTTTCTTTTAATATTTTCAAAAATATCAAGATACTGTATTTTCTCTATCAAAATAGCAAGGATTAAACAACAATGAAAATATTTAATGCTCTTAAAGCAATGGGAATGGTTCAGTAAGCTTTTATCTTTTCCCTCTGCTGGTGCATAGCTACTTTGCTATTCCCACCTTAGAGTCTAATAAATTACTTTGTCATATTTTCTTGGAAAAGAGTGGGAGAAAATAGACCAGAAGAAAACAGTGGTTACAATTTTGTAGCATGCACTACATGAGCATTATTTCTGCTCGTACAAAATTGTCTAGAATATGCCCCTAAAGCAAATACCTAAAGCACAAGGTAGGTATTTGTAGAATATCATAAGAGATGTAAAAAATGCTCTAAGGATTTGGGTTGGAAAAGTTGCTTCCAATTGAAAGTAACTGCATCAAGTTTCAGGTGATCTTGGCATCTGTGCAAACCGGAACTTGGACTGTCAGACAATGGATGTAGAAAAACCTTTGGTAATACAAGAAAAGCCGGCAGATATAGGACAGCACTGGCCATAGTCAGGAAACAGCGAGCCACCCAGTTTGTCTGCAAAGTGATTTATATGGACAGTCTTTTTTATGTCCCAAGTCATAACTGAAAAACCAAAGTCTGTAGCCATGTTATATTGGGGCAGTTGTTTTAAAAAAAATCAACAGCCAGACAAAATGATGTTTAGCTTTTTTTTTTTTTTAAGACTTTAAAATCATGAGATTTCAAATAAAAATCCCAATTTCTAGAACATTTGGGGCTGACACATACACACTGCTGCTGCTGCTGCTAAGTCGCTTCAGTCGTGTCTGACTCTGTGTGACCCCAGAGACAGTAGCCCACCAGGCTCCTCTGTCCCCAGGATTCTCCAGGCAAGAACACTGGAATGGATTGCCATTTTCTTCTACAATGCATGCATGCATGCTAAGTCGCTTCAGTCATGTCCAACTCTGAACATACACACTACAGGATATAAAACATAATTTATAAGGGCCTACTATAGCACAGGGAACGCTAATTAGTGATCTACATGGGAACAGAATCTAAAAAGGAGTGGGTATCTGGATAACTGATTCACTCTGCTGTATACCACAAAGTAATACAACACTGCAAATCAACCAGACCCCAATAAATTTTAAGTAGTAAAATAAAATTACAAAATTTCAAATAAAAACCCCACTTTCTGGAACATCTAGCCGGCATACTGGCGGAAGCGGCTGGGTCCCCTTCGTGAATGGATGTGCTTCCCTGGCCATCACCAGACTCACGGGGCCTCACGCTGAGCCCACCTCTAATGTCAGCTCTGCTCGGGACCTTCCCCAGGTGCTGGAGTCTGACTCCACAGGAGGACATTAGAAGCCTGGTGAATGGAGTAACTGAGATATTATTTCAAGACTATACTATCTTTGCCAGTTAAAAGAAAAAGTTGGGTGGGTGGGGGGGGGGGGATGCATTCATTAGGTAATTTATCCCAGGGTAGACCACGTCCAAGAGGGATGGCAGGGCTTCACCACTGTGTGTGTCATGGAGAGGGAGGGAACTGGTTGCTGATTTGGTTTATAGAATTTTTTTTTTCCAATTTCCCCCCTTAAATCAAAACCAGCTCAAATGTCATTTCTCTCTTCTTCATTCAAACACGTTTTTTCCTTCCCTTCTTTCAAACAACATTAAAAAGAAACACAGACTGTTCTTTCTCATCGTTCTCATGGACAAATAAATGTTCTGCAGAGTAGAAAGCTCTTTAAATGTTTAATTAATATTCATTCCATTAGTTTAGTCCTTTTCCCAGTCCATGATGCTAATACTTTCTGCCATGTATCAGATTAGTATGTTTCTTAATGCTCTTTAATGTCATTAATTTCCTTATGATCTTGAGCTCTTGTTAAAAAAATTTTTTTTTTCCATTTTCATTTTTAACCAAGATGCTGAGTTTCTCAAAGGAGCTGATCTAGGAGAAATTTCCTCCTGAGATTTTAAAGAATGTAGGGTCTTTTCTGAGTAAAAGGTTTCCATGTACAAAGGACTGTGAAACATAGGAGATGTTAGATGCCTTGAGAACAGGAGTCTCTAACTACATAACGATAGTATTTACCGAGCGCTTATAAAGAATCAGATCCCCTTCCCTTTGTACTAAACACATTATGAACACCTTTCCTCTTCACTGTGATTTCAGCTCCAGAATTTAAAAGGCAGCCACTCTTTTTCCCTCCACACTGTACAGATGAGGAATTGAGGTGCAGAACAGGAAGTAACCTTCTCAACACACAGCCAGCTGGGAGCCAAGCCAGACTTGGAGGCAGGCTGGCTCCAGCCGGCCACCTAGACCCAGCAGGCCATCTGCTCCCACCTGTCCTGGCCCTGGTGACACATACGGCCCAGCACGCAGGACGTGGTCCAAGAGCACTATCGGCTCTGCTTCTGTTTCATTATCAAGGGCTCGGCTAAGTGTAAGGGTCACACGGGAAAAATAGAACCTGTGAATGTACAGCGATCATTTCAGGTGGCAAAAAACATGATAAAACATGGGATGGTAGCTCCTCATCTATGGCTTTCATTTGCACATTGTCTTTTTTTTTTTTCTTTCTGGCTGCTCTGTGCAACCAAGGGGTCTTAGTTCCCCAAGCAGAGATCGAACCTGCATCTCCTGCACTGGACCGCCAGGGAAGTCCCGTTCTGACACTTTTTTATACTCATAGACTGACCAAGTGTAAGTGTAAAATGTAAGAGATTCTTATATCATGATTCTGTTTTCATCAACTATACAATTCTGCTTTTTAAATTTTCCAATTATAGACAAGTACAGAAAATTATATAATAAAGGTCCAGATTTCCATCACCCCAGATTGACTGCGGATAAGGTGTTTTCTTTATCTTTCTTGGTGAAATCAATAAGACGATGAAGATAAAGTTGCAGTGCCCTCTGGGGAACATAGCTCTTTTTCCCCAGCATGATCTCGTTTTCTTTGATCTAAGATGCTGGTTCACTGCCAAGAATGAATCCTTTTTCAGTCAAAGATGAATCTTCCCTCATAACTCACCTCCCCCTCCAAGAAACATATAGAAAGATTATCTCTGGAGCTGTCTGCAACTGCCTTGCTAAGGTCAGCTGAAACCCTGAATTGTCTTTAAATATATTGTTTTATAATGGCTTCAATTTCTCCTGTTATCCATTAGGATAACTTAATAATAATCTATTTTCAACCTTGCAAATACTCCATCTGTAATATTATTTATAAACCAGTATCTTTCAAGCCACATTGCTGAAGACCTTGACATTTTTCCTTATTTTTCTCATAAAATGTTTTTTAGATTTCAAAATAGGTTCCAGAGAAATTCTCCACAGAAAGCCCAAGAACCAATAAGTATTCTTTAAGCCTCGCACCAGTCAACAAAATCCTTTACTCCTATCAGCGGAACTGGCACATCTGTGAAGAGCCAAGTTTCATCTTCTCATCATCCCCTTTTATATGTTCCGCTTCGGGAAAAGGTATTTAAAGTATTAATATATAACCTTCATGCTCCCATCCCTCCTTTTTCTTGTTTCTGAAATGAGCAACTATCCTGTTCCCTCCATACGCCCCTGCATTCGCTTCTAAAACTCTTCTCCTGACTCTGAGTGTCCAGCTGCTGCTTTACTTGCAGGAATAGCATATATTTTCTCTTTGTTGGTGTGCAGGACATAGTAACAAGCATAAACGAGATAGCATAAACGAGACCCCTAGATCCAGCAACAACTTCTACATCCTTGGGCTGCCTGGTTGTGGACAAATACTAGAGCACCTGCAACTGGAAAACATCGCATTGATATTTGCTTTTATTTTTTACCCAAAACCTATACTTCAATTAGTTGCATCATTATTCAGCCTGTGTAAAGATCATCACTGTTTATAACCACAGATCCACACATACAAAAAAAAACACACTATAATTTGGAGCTATACATGAAAATAAAGGCTGTGATAACTACTATTCTGTATAGTAAAACATGTCAAACACCTCTCTATATATGACATAATGCAAACATACACACTCACATTAAGAGGTAGAACTGTAAGAGGGAGGTGAGAGGGGGATTCAGGATGGGGGGACACATGTATACCTGAGGCTGATTCATGTTGATGTACGACAAAAACCATCACACTATTGTAATTATCCTCCAATTAAAATAAATACATTTTTTAAAGGTAGAATTATAAAAATAACCAATATTTCTCTGTAGCTTTTATACAATATGCTGAATGCATTTCAGAAAATGAAATGAGATTAAACAGTGAAAAGTATCTAGAGATAGGAACCACAGATCTGATCCTAAGGTGCTTAAACACACCCCACTGCAGACCAACACATGCTTCTGTGATCACCTGCTCACTACACTGTGTATCTGGTACAGTAGTCTTTGTCATTATTCCTTATAATCCCTTGCTGCTGCTTAGACATTCACCAAAGCTGTCATCTGGAAGACAAAGCCCTGCTTCAGGCATATTTGGATGTAAGAGGCGCCAAATCGAGTTTTCAACTGGGTACACCAAGGTCAGACAGTGTCATTCCTGACCTACTGATCAGTTAACTTTTCCGAGAGTTTTTGTGTCATTCTTCTTAACACCCAAAAGGGTGGTAGCTTCCGGTCCCATCCATGACAAGACCACCACCAGTCTTAAGTTTCGAAAGGAAGAGTGGTTTGCACCACTGATATACTTGCTTCCAAATTCTCCCAGCTCTAAAATAGCCTGGGACCAAACTGTGGTGTTGGAGAAGACTCCTGAGAGTCCTCTGGACTGCAAGGAGATCCATGCAGTCCATCCTAAAGGGAATCAGTCCTGGGTGTTCATTGGAAGGACTGATGTTGAAGCTGAAACTCCAAAATCTTCGCTACCTGATGCGAAGAGCTGACTCATTTGAAAAGACCCTGATGCTGGGAAAGATTGAGGGCAGGAGAAGAAGGGGACAACAGAGGATGAGATGGTTGGATGGCATCATCGACTCAATGGACATGAGTTTGGGTAGACTCCAGGAGTTGGTGATGGACAGGGAGGCCTGGCGTGCTGTGGTTCATGGGTCACAAAGAGTCAGACACGACTAAGCGACTGAACTGAATACTACTGAGATGCCCTGTGTCACAACCAACGTCACCCCCACTGTGCTTCTGCATTTCAACTTCCTCCACTTGGTTGTAACTCACACCCCTCCCACGTCTGTCACTGTGACTGCAGATACGACAGCCCTTTACGCTCCTTGCTGGGGGGTTGCAAGTCTCTGCTGCCCTCACCACAGTCCCCAAGGGAATTACAGCCTGGCTTCTGAGTCACTGATTTGCAAGACGGTATTAAAATGATGACATGAGGAGTTTCCCCGGGGGCTCCACGGTAAAGAATCTGCCTGCCAATGCAGGAGACACGGATTTGATCCCTGATCCGGGAAGATCCCAAATGCCGCAGAGCAGCTACGGCTGTGCGCCACAACTATTGAGCCTGTGCTCTAGAACCCACACATCCTAGAGCCCGCGCTCTGCAACAAGAAAAGCCACCGCAATGAGAAGCCGTCACCCTGCAACTAGAGAGCAGGCCCTGCTCGCTGCAGTGGGCGAAAAGCCCGAGTAGCAGCAAAGACTCAGCCCAGCCAAAAATAAACTAACTTCTAAAAAAAAGATGACATGAGTTACTGCAGCTCCCTGGTCACCACAACATAAACTCGGGCTTCCAACTTCCTATGTTGGGAAACGCGACACTCTTGGAGAGATTCCCTGGCCAATCCAGGGTGGATCCGCTCCCAGAAAGAGTCTCTGGTGCTCCACGGCGTCGCCAGGAATCTCCTCTAACTAAGTGCCAACATCCTCAAGAAACTGCCTCTCCTGTAAGGCTGAGAATCTAGCCTGAATGACTCCAGTCACTCTCACAGAAGCCTGAAGGCCAACACACATCACTGCTGTCTAGTTAGGCCCCCTCTGCCCATAAGATAGGGAAGCCTGTCCAGCCCACAGGGCTCCTAACACACTCATGAAACAGCATGGGCATGGGTTATCACATTCTCGGAGGCCCTGTTTCACAGCAGTGATGAGTTAAACCCTATTTTTCACTCAATTATGTTTCCTAATGTGTAAACTCCACAGGCTCTTATCCGTCTCTCTGCTCATGAGTGCTTTCTAATTCATCTCCATTTTTCTGATACTGAAAAGCCTGCACAAAGTTTAGTGGTCCATGTGAAATGTCTTCGGAGCCCTATGAAAGGAATCTCAGTATAGGCAACTATAAGATATTGTTGCCAATAGATATTTTGTCTATTAATTCAGGAGATGCACACTTAACTTTTTTCTTTTTAAATTTTAATTGGAGGATACTTTCTTTATAATATTGGGATGGTTTTTGCCATACATCAACATGAATTGGCCATATGCATACATATGTCCCCTGTCTCCTGAATCCCCCATCACCCTCCCATTTCCTTCCTGCTCGCATCCCTCGAGGTTGTCACAGAGCACCGACTTTGGGTCCCCTGTGTCATACAAACTCCCACTGGCTATCTGTTTTATACATGGTAATGTGTATGTTTCAGTGCTTCTCTCTCAAATCATCCCACCCTCTCCTCCTCCCACTGAGTCCAAAAGTCTATTCTTTATGTCTGTGCCTCCTTTGCTGCCCTGCATGTCGGATCGTCAGTACCATCTTTCTAGATTCCATATATACGTGTTGATATACGATATCTGTCTTTCTCTCTCTCTGACTTAGTTCACTCTGTATAATAGGCTCTAGGTTCATCCACTCATTTGAATGGGTTCAAATATGTTCCTTTTTAAAGCTGAGTAACATTCCATTGTGTGTATGTTGTACACTTAATTTTATGTACCCCTTGGTGTTTTCTGCATCAGGACACAGACTTTCCCCCATAATAAAATCCTGTATTCTGTTTTTCACTTTATTTTGTTACATCTGCTATTTTTGTCCCATTTTTGTCCCAACATTGCTCTTCTCTAGTCTTATTGTTAAGTCTACTCTCTCCAAATTTCATTGTATAAGAAAAGATAACATTAAATAATATAAAAGGCCATCTGCATGAAAAAATAAAACAGACCAAATTAGGTAATGGCCCACTTTAAATGACAGCCCAGCAACTAATTTGTAAGAGTTTCTTACATCATATTTTTACTTCTAATTTATACATTGAAACTGGTATTTAAAATAAAAAATTCATATGCCATGATGCCTTGTCAAATGTTCTTCCCCAAGCCAAATAATGTTCACACTTAAGTGATATGTCTCAGATACATAACTGTACCTTCCATGGAGGGCAAGAAGAGAAAAGGAGAAAGGGGAAGATGTGAACTAAAAAGGGTTAGATTTCTTTAAGTATGCATTATAATATATACTGTTCACTGAGCTTATTTTCCAAAGGTTATCAGCCAGTTTCAGGAAGTCATTTGCCATCTCAATTTTATACATGAGTTTTCAAAACATCAGGGTTTTTCAGCACTAAAGACCACCTGATACCATGATATCCCCCACTGGTCCATCTCCATAGGGCCCGGAAGAGCCCAGATTACCTCAGAATATGTAACTGAAATCAGTGTCAAAGGCAGCACAAGAATTTCCATGGTGGCCCAGTGGCTAAGATTCTGCACTCTCAGAATGGCCCAGGTTCCATCCCTGGTCAGGGAACTAGATCCCCTGAATACCGCAACTAAGAGTTTGCCTCCCACAACTAAAGATCCCGCATGCTGCAGCTAAGACCAGGTACAGCAAAATAAATAAATAAAATCTTAAAAAGAGAAAACACAGCACAAAGTAAAAAATAAGACTAGACAGATACAGAAACAAACCAAAACCCAGCAGAAAATAACATTCTGGCCCTGCCTACCTGTGATGTAAAATACTGATCTAGTTCATGCTGCATTTATGTCAGACAGTTCATCTATAGAACCTGGGTAGTGTCCGTTTATGATTTCTTAAGGTCTTTAAATTTGCTAAAATGAGTTTAATATGTTTCAATGTGGAAAGTTGTTCCATTGCTGCCAAAGCAAACGAAAAGTTTACCTAAAGAGATCTTCACATAGAATGAAGACAGAAGAGAGAAAGAGAGAAAATGAACCTCTATTGAAGAGGTGGATCTATGTACTCACCTCCCTTAGGGGACTAGGGATGTTCCCAATGGGTAACAGAAATGCAGCAGGTGCTCCCTTTTCTCTGTTTTCAATGTCAAAGGATGAAGTTATTTTCTTTTATCTAGCTAGGATATAATCCCAACACCTTTGTTTGCCTTGTATGTCTCCTAGAATTAATCACAAATGAAATGCCTTCATTTTTTTTAACATGCCATAAATCAAAACAATATTTCTAACAGGCTACCTGAGCCGCTAAAGTGCTTGCCAGCCAGAGATGGGCTGGTGTATCCTTTTCTCATTGAATCTGTGTACGAAGCTGAAGCTCATCGCCTACCATACCAATAAACAGAAGATGTTGCGGCCATCAAGCCATCAGCCACTGCAGCCGCGTGGACTGTGCATCCTGAGGGTAATTCAGGATGGAGGAAAACAGCATCCTACTTTTAGTTAAGGTGCCTATCGAGGGAATGATTTTAATGAGCCCAGACTCTTGCATCTCCCCATATATAGAAAAGTGCTAAATTCATTAACTTGAGATGTCTGTTTTTCTTTGCATGCATGCATGTTCAGTCACATCTGACTCTTTGTGATCCCATGGACTGTACCCGACCAGGCTCCTCTGTCCACAGGATTCTTCAGACAAGAATAATGGAGTGAAGGGATCTTCCCCACCCAGGGATCGTACCTGCATCTCCTGCATCAGCAGGCAGATTTTTACCGCTAATGCCACCTGGGAAGCTGTGTTTTTTCTTTAATTAACAGCAAATTTTGACGTTCTGACTACCTGATTTCTACTTTTTTTTTCCCAAAAACTCCTGTATATCCTGGCTCCTCCTTACCTCTCGGGAACGCTCCCTCGGAGTGACTCGAGAGGCTGTCTCCCAGGCTTGAGTCCTCAGTACGTCTGCCCAGCAAGACGCAATTCTCAACTTCCAGGTTGTGCTTTTTTCAGACAACCCCAGGGTCTGCATCCATAGCCTCCATTCTATTATACCTGCAGCTCTTGTGTTTTGTAAAAGTTGAAGAAAGAATCCACATTTAAATGATCAAAGTTACCACCAGACTATCAGGCAGGACTATGCCAAGAAGGGCACAGTGCCAGTGGCCATGCCTGCAAAGCCAGATCTGCCTTTAAAGGCTCTTTCTCTTGATAGAGACAGAGAGACAGTGACAGAGATGGGGAGAGCGAGAGAAAGAAGAGCGAAGATACAAAGATCATACAGGCACTGAGGGTGCACATGTTAGAGAGGGAATCTAGCGGACAGTATAATGAATACAGGCAACAATATTGCTTTATCACCCCTAAACTTGCTAAGAGATTAGATCTTAGTTATCCTGAAAACAAAAAAGAAACTATAATTATGTGACACGGTATCAGTACTATGGCTACAACAGCAATCATGAGTGAGTGAGTGAAAGTCGCTCCGTCGTGTCCGACTCTTTGAGACCCCATGGACTATACAGTCCAGGGAATTCTCCAGGCCAGAGTACTGGAGTGGGTAGCCTAGCCCTTCTCCAGCGGATCTTCCCAACCCAGGAATCGAACCAGGGTCTCCTGCATTGCAGGCGGATTCTTTACCAACTGAGCTATGAGGGAAGCCCAATAATGGTCATATCACAATATAAATGCGTCAAGTCAACATGCTGTGCATCTTAAACATACTTAATGCCATGTATCAAACATACTTCAATGTAAAGAAAAGGGGTTCCTCAAACACACCCCAGTGTTTCTCTCCAACTCAAAGGCTGGGATGCAGAGTTACCCTTGTTGCTCTGAGATGTTCTAATTATATGAATATTTTTTCTACCATACGATATCTGGGAAATCTCAGTTTCCCCAGTAACAGCTTACATCCATTCCTCCAGTTACCTCTGCTATCTACAGAACACAGTTCAACACCTAGGAATTGCTTCACTACCGGACTTCATCCAGCCCTCAGAGCTGTTGAACTCAACTGCACTGAACCTCTCCGTGTCTCTGGGCTCACCAAGACATTTGTCCGACTGTCCCTTACTTGAGCATCAAGGTGAGGAGGTCTTGTTCCCTTTATCTGGAAGCTCCCTGTCTTTCTTACATCCTTATTAAGTACTTACAATTTCCAGTGCCGCTCAACTTTCATTTGTTTCAATGACTTTCCAATTTCCTCCTCTGAAAAGATAAAATATCTATTTCTTCCTCTCCAAGTTCCTAGAGCATGTAATCTATATGGTTTCATTTTGTGTTTTTTTTATGTTGAAGTGGGTTTTTCACTCACAAGAGAACATGCATTTCGAGGCCCAGGGTGAAAAGGTCTGGCAAATGTTATGTAATGATGGGCTGCTGGCTAAATACACAGAAGAATCTTTTTTAAATCTCAACTACTCAGACCTAAAGGAATTTCTACATGATGGCCAATAAAAATACACTGAATCCTTATTCTAATCACAACTGTAGGCACAGGACAAATTGTAAAGAAGATAAACTTCATAGCATTTATTCACTTTAAGTTACAGTCTCTCCAGCTCTTTCCTGTTGAAGTCAATTTTGTGTTCCCCTAGCTGCCTTGCTATTCTTGTTCAGGTGCTAAGTCATGTTCAGCTTTTTGTGACCTTATGAACAGAGCTCACCAGGCTTCCTTGACCTTCATTATCTCCCAGAATTTGCTCAAACTCATGTCCGTTGAGTTGGTGATGCCATCCAACCATCTCATCCTCTCTCATCCCCTTCTCCTCCTGCCTTCAGTCTTTCCCAGCATCAGTCCTTCCAATGAATGTTCAGGGTTGATTTCCTTTAGAATTCACTGATTGATCTTCTTGCTGTCCAAGGGACTCTCAAGAGTTTTCTCCAGCACCACAGTTCAAAAACATCAATTGTTTCATGCTCAGCCTTCTTTACGGTCCAACTCTCACATCTATACATGACTACTGGAAAAACCATAGCTTTGATTATATGCACCTTTGTCAGCAAAGTGATGTCTCTGCTTTTTAATATGTTGTCTAGGTTTGTCATCGCTTTTCTTCTAATGAGGAAGCATTTTTTAATTTCATGGCTTCAGTCAATGTCCTCAGTGACTTTGGAGCCCAAGAAAATAAAATCTGTCAGTTTCTGCTTAGAATTCTCTAAATTTTTCTCCAGCCTTCAACCTAGCCTTTCCAGAAGAAAGTCTCATTTTCCAGACTCAGCTCTTACCTGAAACTCAGAAAACCAAAACAATCACCTTAGACTACACACACAGGAGACAGGGTGTCAGAAAGCCTATTTCTGAGGACAGAGGACTACAGAGGACAGTTGGTGAGTCGGCTGCCAGGAAAAGAGGAGCTGGCTCCAGTGATCTGGCCAAAGTACTGCACTTGGGGGTCCTTTATAATGAGAAGAAACCCACCACCTTCTCCTGTCTCTGCCAGAGACCACAGAGAAAGGCAAAAATAGGCAACCTTCCCTCTACTTACAACATGCTGTCTTTTACATTAATTATTCTGTTCATGTAAAATACTCTATAGTATTTATAGTGTTTTATTTCTTATTACATTTGAACAAATATTTTCCTTTTTTTTTTTTCTTCAAGAATATACAGACTGATGTCCTGGACACTGCAACCTCCTGGCAGTGAATAGATGAGATTTTTCTTCCCTTCAAAATTCACAGGTTAGAGGCCCATATTTCATTTTGAGCAAAAGCTCAATTTATTCAAAGAGGTGCAAATAGAGTACCTGCTGACTTTTCTCCACACTTGTATTCTACAGAGAGCAAGCAGCAGCATCTGTAAATATTCCTTCAAATTCTTGGTAGATCAATGAAGATCAAAGTAGATCTAATTTAGACAATCTTTGCCTGGCACTAAAGTTATGCTTCAGGAAAGGGTAAAAATAGTGTAAGTTCTGCCCAAAAAAAATGTAATTCATTTTTCTAAATGGAAAGTGGTAAATATAGACTCTGTAGTGTGTTAAGAACATGGGTAATAAGATCAGAAAAGAATTAAATTACAGATGCAAGTTTAACAATTCCAAGCTGTGAGACCTTGAAGCCGTTTCTTCATTCATAATATAGAGATAATAGAAGTGCATTCTGAATTGGCCTCTGGACAGAAAGCAGAAAATCAATGATACCATTACTCCCACCCTAATAGTAAGAACTAGCTGGATACACTAAAACTCCATAGTTTTTAGAAACCATTCAACAGTTGAGGATACAAGGAAATCTAAATGAACTAAATTCCAGTAAGTGATGAGCCTTTCCGAGGAGAAGAGAGACCTGTGTGTTTTTCATCCCTGACAGAGTGGTGAAGACAAACCACAGCCACACTTCTAGGAACACGTCATGGTTACACATGGGATTTCTGGTCAGGTGACAATTCCAAGGCTCCCCAGTCACACATAAAGGCTTCACCCATCTGCCGACCCCATCCTGCAGGCTTTCACCAGGGGAGACTGTACCAAAGGCTGAGACAGGGCACAAGAGCTGAGAGACACCCCTGCTCAGAATCAGGACTCCTCTGTTCAGCGCAGGACAAAAAAACTGACAATGATAATGTGAGAAACAAAGTCACCATTAAATGGCCCTCATGAGCAAAAAAGTAAAACATTTAATGGCTTGCCTGGTGGCTCAATGGTTAGAATCTGGAGTCATGGGTTTGATCCCTGATCCGGGAAGATTCCCCATGCCACGGGCAACTAAGCCTCTGCACCACAGCTATGGAACCTGTGCTCTCGAGCCTGGGACCAGAAACCACCGAAACCACATGTTGCAAGCAGAGAGGCCCGCTCGCCCCAGAGTCCATGCTCCGCAACAAGAGAAGCCACCGCAATGAGAAGCCTGTGCAGCGCAGCTAGGGAGGAGGCCCCACTCACTGCAACTAGACAGGAGCCGGGCAGCAGTGAAGACCCAGCGTAGCCAAAAATATATAAATGAATAAAATTATTAAAAAAGAAAAAAATTTAAGAAAATTAGCAGATTAAATCCAGTAATTTGTAAAAGGGGACTCCAAATGGGATGTAAAACATGTTTTAACATATGAAAACGGTCCGTGTCCATGACACATGTTAATGTATATTATGCTAACATATGGGCTTCCCAGGTGGCATGGTGCTAAAAAATCTGCCTGTCAATGCCAGACGCAGATTCGAGCTCTGGGTCAGGAAGGTCCCCTGGAGAAGGAAATGGCAACCCACTCCAGCATTCTTGCTAGGAAAATCCCATGGACAGAGGAGCCTAGTGGGCTACAGTCCATGGGGTCAAAACAAGTTGGATATGACTGACTGCACACACACGTTAACATACAATAATAATGTGCTATGATATTAACAGAATGATGGAGATAAACCACATACATATCTCAAGGTATGCATTAAAAATTAATAACAGTATCCATTCAAGATTTTTTTTTAATTTCTCAGAAAAATAAGAATAAAAGGGATCTTCAGTCTGCTAAAGGCCATCCATGAAGACCATGGATTATCAAGGTTATCCATGAAGGTAACATTATATTTAGCAGTCAATGTAGATTCACTGAACAGCCAATATACAAGACATATTATCAATATGCAATGTAATTGTATTTCAAAACACTAGCAATAAAATAACTGGCAAATACAATCTAAAAAAATATATAATTTAGAATAACACTTTTAAATGTCTACACTGAAAACCAGGAAAGAATGCTGAGAAAATTTGGTATAAATAGATATTTATTCAGTACTCATGCATTGAAAAGCATAATGCTGTTAAGACGCCCATTCTCTTCCCACGTTCTCCATAGATTTAACACAATAAAATGATCAGCACTTTTTTTTCAGAAATTGACAAGTTGATTTGAAAATTTATATGGAAATTCAAGGTATCTAGATCTTGTTCTGCAAAGCAAGAGCCGAGTTGAAGAATTTACACCATCACCTGATGTCAAGAGGCACTATAATACTACAGTATTCAAGACAGTCTGGGATTGTCATAGGAAGGACAAATAAAAATCAATGGAACAAAACAGAAAGCTCATAAAGAGATCTTCACATATAATCTCAGTTGGTATTTGAGAAAGCAAGCAAAACAATTTAAAAGGGAAAGTAGTACCTTCTGAACAGCACTGAAATAAGCAAATATACTAATATGAAAAAAAAATGCAAACAATCCTTCCTTATTCAACACACAAAAGGCAATTTATATTAGACCATGAACCTAACCATAAATAGGTAAGAACCATAGACTTTCTAAAAAACACTTTGGAGAGTATTTTCACAACCTTGCAATTGACAAAGCATACTTTAAATAAGACTATAGAAACTCTAATCATAAAAGAAAAAAATTATAAACTGAAACTTACCAAACTTTAAAAATTATGTTCATGAAAAGATACCATTTTATTTTTTATAATTCATTCTCTATTTTATACAAAATAGTGTATATAAAAAGACTGTCATACAGAGTGAAGTAAGTCAGAAAAACAAATACCATATAGTAACGCATATATGTGGAATCCAGAAAAAATGGTAGAGACGATCCCATTTGCAAAGCAGAAATAGAGACACAGATGCAGAGAACAAAGTTATGGATACCATTTTAAAAAATAGGGAGGCATAATTTAGGGGGAAAATATTTACAACACATAGCTGACAAAGAATGCGAATATAAATATATAAAGAATTTTTTTAACCAACAATTTTTTAAAAGTGAAAAACTTGGCAAAATTCTTAAACACTCAGTTTGCAAAAGAAAAGAAATGGCCACTATGTCCTGAAAAGATGCTCAACATCATTAATCATCAGCAAAATGAAAAGCAAAACCTCATGAAAACACCATTTCACAAACTATAGGATAGTTAAAATCAAATTACATTATCAAATTTGGAGCCACCAGAACTCTCACATACTGTTACTGGTAGAGATGAAAAATGGGAAAATGTCATCTTATAAAGTTAAACCTACACTTCCCCTATGATCCAGAAATCCCAATCCTTGCTACTTACTGAGAAGACATGAAAACGTATATCCACAGAAATATCTGTGCAGGAATTTTCAAGGAAGCTTTATTCATACTAGCCAGAAATGCAAACAGCCCGAATGTTTATCAACAGGAGACTGAATAAAGTATGGAACAGTAATACAGTGGAAGACTCCTTATCAATTAAAAGGAACAAATCACAGTAGGCAATACAACACTGTTGTTGCAGTTGTTTAGTTGCTAAGTCACGTCCAACTCTTAGCGACTTTGTGGGCTGTAGCCTGTCAGGCTCCTCTGTCCATGGGATTTCCCGGGAAAGAATACTGGAGTGGGTCACCATTTCCTTCCTCGGGGGACCTTCCTGACCCAGGGATCAAACCCACATCTCCTGCAGGGGCAAGTGGGCCCTTCATCACTGAGCCACCTGGGAAGCCCCCGTACAACAGTAAATAATGTCAGAAAATACTACATTGAGTGAAAGAAGCTTAACACAAAAGAGCACAAAATACATGGTTATAATTACATGAAAGCTAAGAACATCTAAGGTAACAGAGATGTCACAGAGTTCCTCTTGGGTTGTGAGTAGGAGGCAGGCTACAGATTGACTGCAAAGAGCAAGGGATAATGTTCTGGAATGGTGAACATATTTTACCTGTTTTGAGGTGATGGTCACATGAATATATGTAACTGATGATCATCTGATCATCAACTGAGGTGATGGTCATATGAATATATGTTTGTTCAGAACACAACAAACCAAAAAAATAATAATAAAACACACAAACCAAATACTTAAGGTTGTATTATAAATACCTGAATTTTAAAAGTAATATATATACAATATATAAAGGAAAATAGTACATCTTTCATTGATCCTTATATGAGATCCTCAGCACAATTCTAGATACTTAATATATCAAAGCTTAGCACAGTTTCTGCCAAAACTGATAACCAAAATATTTTATTACAATATTATCTTAGAAGTGCTATCTTATTCCAAGAAATGGGTTCATGTGTAATGAAAACAAACACAGAAACCAGTGAATGGAAGGACAGAGGTCAGAGATCCAATCACCATCCACATTCCCTTTGCAAGTTATTTGGCCTCTTGTATGATGAGATCACCCACATCTCATACAGAAGCTCTTACGAGGAAGAAAAGAAAGTTCAAAGTAAGTGAATGTGTTGTGAAAAACGTTAAGGTTCTGGAAAAGTGTTTGGAATCATGATGATGAACTACCACCAAACGCAGCTTCCCAGGTGGCTCAATGCTAAAGAATCCTGCTGCCAATGCAGAAGACACAGACGACTTGAGTTGAATCCCTAGGTCTGGAAGATCCCCCGGAGGAAACGGCAACTCATTCCAGTATTCTCGCCGGCAGAATTCCATAGACAGAAGAGCCTGGTGGGCTACAGTCCCTGGGGTCACACAGTCGGACAGGGCTGAGCAAACACCAGCACCAAATGTGTCATCAAGGAAGAGACTGTGGTTTTGCTTCTTTCCAGGCTGTGAGGGCCCTAAAGAAGCAGGAGTTAAAGCGCTGCCTTTCAAAGACACAACTGAGCTTGCAATCCAACCTGACATGCTTTATTTGGGAGTGGACATCTGTAATCTGCTCCTGGCATCAGTGCAAGGCAAACTGTAGACAGAAACAAGCTCCCAGCCGGCCTCTCAGATGAACAGGGAAATTCGATCTTGACTAGAAAGAAAAGTTGGAAGAATAAACAGGCCCAACAGGATTCCTGATTGTTCAGGAGACAGCCTCTGTACTGAGCACAGTGGAGGAAATTACGTTTTTTGGTGAACTTGCCCATTTTTTTAAATCACATTCCTCATCCACAGGGAGTATTAGAACCCTGTCACATTACGCTTTTATAATCTGGGCCATTTGTGACTTGCAGATACGTAGTATAAATTAAATCCCCTTGTTTTACTTTCTTCAATAAATCACAGAAAGGAAGCCTTTGTATACTTTCCATTTTAAATTACTTTATCCAAATCTATCTGAATATTTTACTCAATTATCATTTGATTGAATACTATTCTGAAATACATATAACTGGGATGACATCTCAGAAAGAATGATGCTAAGAAAAAGTGTGGGAAAAGTCATGGAACTCTTCTCTGATGTAGCTTTACACACAAAATGACCTGGAAAAAACAAACCAACAAAAACGAAACACCACCACAACAAAAACCCAGATCTGTAAAGTTCTGTGGGAAAGAAAGTTAAGAGAAACGTACTCCTCAATCTCTCTGTTCATAAGCAAAGGGGCAGGGCTTCCCTGATGGCCCAGTGGTAAAGAATCCGCCTGCCCATGCAGGGGTCATGGGTTCAATCCTCGATCGGGAAGATCCCACATGCTACGGGGCAAGTAAGCCCATGTGCCACAACTATTGAGCCTGTGCTCTAGAGCCCGGGGGCTTCAACTACTGAAGCCCACGCACCCTAGAGCCCGCGCTCTGCAACAAAAGAAGCCACCGCAATGAGAAGGCTGTACATCACAACCGTGCTACCTTGCCCTTGTTCTCCGCAACTTGAGAAAAAGCCTGCACAGCGACGAAGACCTAAAACAGTCATAAATAAATAAAAAAAATTATAAGCAAAGGGGTAACACAAATACAAGATGCTGGGACAAGTCCTGTAACAAAGGGCTTCAGCTAATCTGAACGTGGAAACTTTTTTAAAAACACTTATTAATATCACACTTGGAGAAATGTTGAATTATTTCACATGGCCCTGAATCTGTGATACATTGTGCAACTCTATGACTAATGATCCTGAAGTTTCTATTTAAAGAGGAACTTGGAAGGTGGGCTCAAAGTCCCATCACAAATTTCACCATTCATTTTGCAGAAACAACTAATTCATCATTTGATTCTAACTTCCCTGGAGTTTATTTTCCAGGTTAGAAAGAGAAAACGACAAGAGCAAGAATAGTGTGAGAGTCAATTCCTAGGCAGGTTGATATGAAGTCCGGGGTTCCCCAGGAGGAGAAAGGGGTCTGGGGCTCCTCAGGAGGAGAGAGGGATCTAAGGCTCTCAAGGAGGAAGAAAGGACAAATGTCTTTTTTCCTCTACATTCCTTTGTCTTAGTCACATAAAAGGTTTTTTTCTTTATAAAATGTTTTTTCTGATGATTACACAACCAACAACTCAGTTTAAACTCTGAACTAAAGAGCATATTTACAACAACGTATATATAATGTATATATAACACTATATAACAACAATGTATCCTGCCTGAGGACCCTTTCTCCTTCTGACTAATCCTGATATCTTAAAATGTAAATTATCGGAGTGGGTCTAATAAGATCTTTACAACCTTGAGACATTCTTTTGATTCATCGTAATAACCAATTAAAAAAGTATATACTTCCCTTGTTAAGACTTAGCAAGGGGGGCACTCTTCGTCCCCCTTCTGATATCTATGTCAGAAGCTTGCTCTGTCCCTTTTTATACCTTAATAAAACTCTGCTGCACAAAAGCTTTTGGGTGATCAAGCCTGGTCCCTGGTAGTGAAGCTAAATCTTCTCCTTCAGAGATCATGAATCCAACACCATTCCCAGTAAGCTATCAATAGGTACAGAGGGGAAAACAGCTTGGCTCTAATTTGGGATTTAGACTGTCAACAATGAAGTGAAGGTTATATTTACAGATAGAAAGTGCTTCCTGCAAATGGACACTCAGCCTTTGAGAAAGGAAATACAGGTTTTCTCTGAGCTCCATGTGACCTTGAGCAAGGAATTTTACCTTATTTATCCTAGATTGTCAGGCTTCTTTGGTGGCTCAGATAGTAAAGAACCTGCCTGCAATGCGGGAGACCTGGGTTTGATCCCTGGGTCAGGAAGATCCCATGGAGAAGGGAATAGCTACCCACTCCAGAATTCTTGCCTGGAGAATGCCATGGACAGTCCATGGGGTCACAAAGAGTCGGACATGACCGAGCAACTAACACTTTCACTCTCACTCATGTCAACTATAAATCGGCACTTACCAAGAGCATTGCCAATGACTGAACAACAAAGGCGTCTGCCATCCGCCTCTGGAGACCGAACCCCACGCCGCTATAGCAGCTGACCTTCGACAACCCCTGACGGAGTTTAGCATGGAGTGAGCACTCTCTGCTCCAGGGAATCTGCTGGGACAGGTCTTTAGATAGTTGGGTGTTTTTAGGAATAGATTTTATGATCTCCATCCTTGCATCTCCCCACATCTAGAGAAGCACTAAATCCCTCCATGGTGCCATCAGATCCTCATGATGCACAAAAACCTTTTGTAAAATGACTGCTTCATGGCACTGAACTCCCCCCTTCACCAAATCCTTATATATTGACCTTCCCCCACTGCCGCTTTGGAGCAGTCTCTCAGAGCTATCTGAGATGCTGCCTCCCAGGCTGCAGTCCTCATCTGGCCCCAAATAAAACTCAAAACTCTCAAGTTATACATCTTTTTTTTAGTCGACACTCATGTGCAAAAGACAATTGATAATATCTATCCTGGCAAACTAGGTCTGCAGTGGGGATAATACTCAAGAGAAAGCATTATTTAAATGGGTTATGAAAAACGCAAAATGCTGTCAAATGTGAGGTATAATTAAGGTATAAATTTCAAAGGCAGAAGAGCTGGGCACCTTGCAGAGAGGGTCAGAGCCCAGGAATGACTGGCAATTTTCCCGGTAAGTACATAATTGCTTCTCGATGTCTAGCACAGGCTTTCTCTTAACCCCTTGGAACAGGGCTGGAGATGTTTGGTTTGGAGGCTGCCAAAATGGCCAGCAGCTGAGAAGTGCACAGTTTTTACTTTCTTCAGGCTTAAATCAATCAGAAGCTCCCTGACCTTCCAGGATTGCCAAGAAAACTAAAGGTTTTCATTGAACCGTATCATTCATGTGTGTGTTAACGGGATAGACACTGATAGTTTCAATAAAAGCATGTTACACTTTTGCATATAGAAAAGTCGAGTATCTACTCTCTAGATGCTGCTCAACATAGTGAAATCTCTCAACACAGTAAAGATAACCTTTTTGTAATATTTAAATTTTGTAATGTTTGTAATATTTAAATTTTACATTTGTAATACTTAAATTGCAAATTGTAAATTTTTGTAATATTTAAATTCAAATAGCTAATAAGTGAAGTGAAGTGAAAGTCATTCAGTCGTGTACTACTCTGCAACCCCATGGACTACACACTCCATGGAATTCTCCAGGCCAGAATACTAGAGTGGGTAGCCTATTCCTTCTCCAGTGGATCTTCCCTACCCAGAGTCTCCTGCACTGCAGGCAGATCCTTTACAACTGAGCTACCAGGGAAGCCAAACGGCTAATGAAACTCCCCTAATTATACTGACACCAGGCTTTCCAGGTGGTGCTAGTGGTGAAGAATCTGACTGCCAGAGAAGGAGATGCAGGAGATATGGGTTCGATTCCTAGGTCAGGAAGATCCCCTGGAGATGGAAATGGCACCCCAATCATATATCCTTGCCTAGAAAATTCCATGGGCAGAGGAGCCTGGTGGGCCACGGTCCATGTGGCCGCAAAGAGTCCAACGCAACTGAGCACAAATATACTGACACCTGCAGAAGTTATACTTTTCTTCATCCTTTTGTATTTAAATTCCTGTCTTTGTATGAATTCTCTCTCTCTGTTCTGTGTCTTGCTCCAACACTGTCCCGGTCTCTTCACTCCCCACAGGGCTACCTCCGGAAAGTTGATGTGCAATCAAAGAATGAAGTCACTTCAAGGCAGATAATTTTCAATGTTATACGTAGACACTCCAGCTTCAGAAACTTCCCCGAAAATGCCCACCTCCTTGGAAAACTCTCATGGGCTCTTTCTCCTCTCTGGGTCACTCTGAACTCTGGCTCTTCTTTCTCCTCCAAGCTTCTCCCAGAAAGAAAGCAAACAATTTGTGAGTAAAAAATGTTGTCTGCCATATCAGTAAACAAAGGATGTTGCAGCCATCAAGTTATCCCATTTCAGCCGCCCCAGATGGTGAGTCCTGAGAGAACTCAGGGTGGACACGGAATGCCAGCCATCAAACCATCAGCCACCATAGTCACACCCTCAGTGGTACACCCTGGGTCGACGCAAGATGGGAAAACATGGGGTACTGGCCCAGAGAGCTGAGGTGTGTATTTAAGGAATGATTTATGTATCTTTCCATACATGGAAAAGTGCTAAATTCATTAACTTGAGATGTCTGGTTTTCTTTAATAAACAGTAATCTTTTGATATTCTGACCACCTGTTTTTTAACAAAACTCCTGGGAGCATCCCTTACGTACTCAGAGCAGCCCCTCAGGCTACCTGAGAAGCTGTCTCCTGGCCTTGAAGTCCTCAGAAATTCCACCAAGTAAAACATAATTCTCAGCGTTTAGGTTCTGCTTTTTTTTTTTTTCAGTCAACAAATTTATATTTTAGCATTAATAAGAATTACAATCTATTATAATTTACAATAAGGATTACAGTCTGGAAGAAAGTACAGTTTAAACACTACTCGATTTTTCTCAGAAGAGAGATTAAAACTGGAATGGAAACTTAGGGAAGATGCCATAGCCCCTACCTTCTGAAGCTTATGAATGGGCTACAAGTAAATCAAAGGGTAAAATCGCAAGAAATTGGTCTTTGTTAAACGAAACTCTTCTGTTTGGAGTAAAATTAGATCTCCATATGATTTTTATGTGGACAAGAAAGGACTGAATTTCTTTGTAGAATAAGATAGGAACAAAGTTCTACTGTGTAAAGCTGGGTGATCAATAAACGTGTGTTCATTTTATTATTCATACATGTTTGTCTTGTTGTTCAGTTGCTACGCCGTGTCCGACTCTTTGCAACCCCATGGACTACAGCATGCCTTTCTTCCCTGTCCTTCACTGTCTCCCAGAGTGTGCACAAACTCATGTCCATTGAGTTGGTGATGCCATCCAACCACCTCATCCTCTGTCGTCCCCTCTCCCCCAGTACACGTATTCTATTTTGATTCACCACAAACTCATTTTTTGAAAAGCCAAGCCATTTTTGCCAAACTTAAAAAAATGTTAGTCACTCAGTTGTATCTGACTTTTTGCGACCCCATGGACTGTAGCTCACCAGGCTCTTCTGTCCATTGGATTCCCGCCAAGAATACTGGAAGTGGGTTGCCATTTCCTTCTCTAGGGGGTCTTCCTGACCCAGGATCAAACCTGGGTCACCTGCAGTGCAGGTGGATTCTTTTTTTTTTTTTTTTAAGCCTAAGCTTTCTGTTTTATTTCCTCATGGTTTCTCAAAGTACCTACAATATGCATATTTTAAAACTTATCACAGTGCTCATTCCAATAGTAATATATCCTTTCACACATAAGTAATTAACAGTATTCCTTCCATTTCCCCTCCTCTTTTGTGCTATTTTTGTCATATACCTTACTTTTATATATATTATACCCTGTACCATCTGAGCCACTAGGGGAGCCCTAAACTTAAAAAAAGTGAAAGCTAAAAAAAAAAAAAAGTATTTCAATAAATAAACAGAGAGAATAGACTTATGGACATGGGGAAGGGGAGGAGAGGGTGAGATGTGTGGAAAGAGTAACATGGAAACCTACATTACCATGTGTAAAACAGACAGCCAACGGGAATGTGCTGTCTGGCTCAGGAAACTCAAACAGGGGCTCTGTATCAACCCAGAGTGGTGGGATGGGGAAGAAGCTTCAAGAGGGAGGGGATGTATGTACACCTATGGTTGTGACCAACCTAGACAGCATATTAGAAAGCAGAGACATTACTGTGCCAACAAAGGTCCATCTAGTCACAGCTATGGTTTTTCCAGGAGTCAAGTATGGATGTGAGACTTGGACTATAAAGAAAGCTGAGCACCGAAGAATTGATATTTTTGAACTGTGGTGTTGGAGAAGACCTTGAGAGTCCCTTGGACTGCAAGGAGATCCAACCCATCCATCCTAAAGGAAATCAGTCCTGAATACTTATTGGAAGGACTGATGTTGAAGCTGAAACTCCAATACTTTGGCCACCTGATGCGAAGAACTGACTCATTAGAAAAGACCCTGATTCTGGAAAAGATTGAGGGCAGGAGGAGAAGGGGATGACAGAGGATGAGATGGTTGGATGGCATCACCGACTCAATGGACGTGAGTTTGAGTAAGCTCCAGGAGTTGGTGATGGACAGGGAGGCCTGGCGTGCTGCAGTCCATGGGGTCACAAACAGTTGGGCATGGCTGAGCAACTGAACTGAACTGATGGCTGATTCATGTTGAGGTTTGACAGGAAACAACAAAATTCTGTAAAGCAATTATCCTTCAATAAAAAAAATAAAGGAAAAAAAATAAATGCTACCTCATTCTACTTATTATAAATGTCCTTAAGAGTAAGGAAGGAAAAACAGCTATAGGAGGAGTTTCGCTCCATGAGCGGGGCTCTTTTATTTTTCTGCAGAAGCAGCAGCTCAGGAAAACCTCACGGCTCAGGGGACTCTGGCCTGCATTAAGGAACTAACTGGGACCCACATTCTAGCACAAACTCAGAAACTAAGAAACAGTGACCTTGAAAGAGTCATGTTTCTGAAATTCATTTGTGAAGCAAGATTACATTTCCAAACCAAGAGAGATGACCAAATTCAAATTCTTATTTTATAGGTGAAGAAACCAGAGACGGTGATAAATGCACTTATCCAAGGATGCTGGTGCTCTGATCATGAAGCCTCCAAGAACCAAGGTCCAGAACCTGGGCTTCCGGCAGTCTAGCTACCAAAGAGACATAAACAGCCCCTGCCCTGTCTACCTAACAGGTTTTTAGGGTAACGTGCAAGTGAAACGAAGAAGTATCTAACGGATTATCATTCCTTGGCTTGAAGTGAAGGGTTGTTACTTCCGTCTGGTTTCAGGACGGATTAAAGATCTTCTTTTTCTGACATTTTCCCTCTTTTGATTCAAGTCAGAATTAACACTTGTTTGTTGCAAAGTTGACGCTTTAGATGTCAACAGCGACATCTGGTGGACACCTTAAAAATGGCTGCCTTTGCTTAGAGTAAGACCCTAGGCATCTTCAAGCATCATATTGCAAGTGCAGGGTAAACTTCAGAAAGACTTGATCCTTACCATGGTATGAGAGGCCAAGAAAACCGAAATAGGATTACAAAATTAGTTTTAATAATCATAAGAGAGCTTCCAAGTAGCTAGAAATCAACCAAGGAAATATTTTTTGAATAGACAACAGACATCTCCCTGGTAACTCAGTTCCTCTTGACACAGTATGTTTAACTTATGGAATCAACAAATGAAAAGCACATTTTATTCTTTTCTTCCTCGTTACTCTTTTCATCATTGCCAAAGAAGGGGGAACTTTGGAAAAACAAAACAAAATAACAGCAACAATCACAATAAAGAAAAATAATAATTAAGTTTTGAGGTTCAAAAAGTCTAAACACTAGTGACAAGAAAGAGGACTTAGATGCAGATGTGAAAGAATGACCCAGATTAAGACAGGGGAAGTGTCCTGGGTGGGCAGGAGGCAGGTGGTTTCTGAGAACTGCAGGAAGAGTGGAGGAGAGGGGGGATGTGGATAAGCCCATCAGCTTCTGCTGCTCCACGCTGTGGCCATTTCCAAGGAGACAGACTCCTTCAGGGAATGCCCCCCTCGCACATCTCAGCAGATGATGCCACAGAGTTTTGCAGATAGTCTTCTGCATCAGCAGTTAAGGAAGCCCCAGACTGATGCTTGCACTCATAGGAACACCTGAGACCACACACCTGAGGGGCCGGGGAAGTGGGACCGGGAGAATAATGGCCTTGGCCGTCTCAGTGGATGCCACGTGGACCGATGGCGTCAAAGATGAGATGGCCCCCCACACACTTACCTCCCCACTTCAGTGGTGCTAAAGAAACTGTGATGGTTCATTTCATGTATCAGCTTGACTTGGTCACAATATAGAGATATTTGGTTAACTATTCTAGAGGTTTCTGTGAAGGTATTGTTGAGATGAAATTAACATTTAAATTAGCAGACCTTGAGTAAGCAGATTACCCTCCATAAGATGAGTAGGCTTCATCCAATCACTTAAAGGCCTTAAAAAAAAAAAAAGACCGCAGTTTCCAGAAGAGAGAGAATTCTGACAGCAGATGGTCTTCAGACCCAAACTACAGCTGTTTCCTGGGTCTCTCTCAGTCCCGCCTGCCCAGCAGATTTTGAACCTGTTACCTTCACAATCACGTGAACCAACTCTAGAAATAAATTTCTTGAAATTAGAGATAGAGATAGAACACACACACATACACACACCCCTTATTGTCTTACTGGTATGTTTCTCTGGAGAACCCTTACTAATACATAAACCTCAGAGATTAGACACAACTCAGGATAAAGTACACATATATATTAAGGGAAAGAGGCTAATTGAGAGTAAGTTACTGCACTCCTGGTAGAGTAGAAGATATAAATAGGAATTAGACTGTTAATGGAAAAAACAATGTGTGCATTTAGGTTTGCATGCTAAAGTGCTACGTCAATGATAAACAGAGTCACAGAGCAAACAGGCTTATCTGCTGGAATAAGTGAATCCAGGGCAGAATAGTCAAGTGCTTGTTATTCTTGTCCTTATTTAACACTGGATTGTCAGATTTATCAGCAGCATTGTTTTCAAAAACTGTTTAAATGTCATTTTTCATTAAAGGAAATATACAATGTCAAACTGTTATACATAAATTTCTAGTACTGGAACAAAAAAATTGTCTTAAACTGAATGTCAGTCTGACTGTAATACATCTTAATCACCTCAAAATATGTACCTTAGAGTGCATTATTTTCAGATATAAGAGATCTACTTTTTTAATGAAAGAATAAGCTAGTTATTACTTAGATGAGAAAATTCTCATTTGAGAAGTTGCTTAATTTTTCTTATGGCTGTTGACTCATAAGAATAAGTAATATTTTACAATTTTTAATTCATCTGTACTTTACTTTTAGATCTTACATTATAAAATCTTCGTCCTATCTTTAACTTTGATTTGTTCCTGGGTTTGTCCTAATTAATTTTAACACACTCATGAAACGGCATTCCAATGGAAAATATTTAAATTTTTTTAATATTCTTCCACTGATAATTCAAAGACATTAACACCAAATGTATGCTTAATTCACATGCGAATCTTGTGCTTACCAGAGAAGAGCTTATATTACCTTTTAAAATAGAAAAATATCTATATCAGCATGATATAGCCCATGAGGGAGACACTGTCATTTTGATATAATACACCTGTTTACTGCATCTATCTGGGAATAAATCGAGGGAATAGGTTTGGCCGGTGGAATGTTTGAGCAGTGAGTTACCTTAAAAAAGCAGGTCAATAGCAATACTTGAGCTATTTTGACAAAAGTCACAAACTGGGCTAAGAGAGGTTGTAAAGGGTCTCAGAGATCTCTCTGACGGGGTTAACACAGCATATCTTAACACTTCACGAGTATTGGATAAGATCCACTAGGAATATTTTACTAGAGAAAATTTAAGGCATTTTACTTTTTATCTACTGAGAAAAATGATAAGATATTATATCAGGAGTTGAATAACAGTAATTTTTAAACCACTTTCATATACTGTATGCTCATCCATCCTGGTATCCAAAAGTCTTTAAAGGATGTTCTTCAAATTAAAAAAAAAAAAAGATAATGACCTTAGTTTTAAATAAAAGACATTTACCTCTTTCTGTATTTCTAACAACATACGTATGCTATTGTTGTTTAGTTACTCAGTTGTGTCTGACTCTCTTGTAACCCCATAGATTGTAGCTCACCAGGCTCCTCTGTCCATGGAATTCTCCAAGAAAGAATATATTGGAATGGGTTGCCACTTCCTACTCCAGGGATTGAACCTGCATCTCCTGCATTGCAAGCGGATTCTTCCCCACTGAGCCAGCAGGAAAGACCTACATATGCCATATAACCATATACATGCTTTACACAGCATGCATGTATATGCTTACTCCTCACAACAATACTATGACATAAAAAAAAAAAAAAAAACCCATAGCACAGACAGAAGAAAAATCAAGGTCTGATGTGTTTGATGACTGTCTGTCCTTCCCAGGTGACCAGACCTGGCCCCAATCACCGTCTCACTTGCAATGGATGAAAAGTCAAAAGCCATGCTACGAAATGAGGGAAGAGAGACCGCAAGAGCAAACCCTCGTTGCTTTAAGATGGATTAAACCTGTCTCCTCCTATGAGTGGCCTCATAGCATTACCATTAATTAAGAATAGCACTGCGCTTAGCTAAGAAATTGGCCACATATTTACACTTCCCATTGGCTGGGTAAAGTTAGGACTGCAGACATATTCAAAACTTAGTCTCTGTCAAATCCAGGGTTTTATTTAATTTAGAAATATATTCTTGCCTGGAGAATTCCATGGACAGAGGAGCCTGATAAGCTACAATCTATGGGGTCACAAGTGAGTCAGACACAACTGAGCAACTAAACAATAACATATGTATGTTGTCAGAGATACGGAAAGAGGTAAATGTCTTTTGTTTAAAACTAAGGTCATTATCTTTTTTTATTTGAAGAACATCCTTTAATTTAGAAAGATAAATAACCAGATGTTGATGGAAATGAAGCAATGCCCCATTCAAAAATTTAATCTTTCTGGCCTTTGTTAAAGAAACTTCAGGGGAAATTGATGACCATAAGATTTATATTTATTAATCTGGAGGGATTTCTTTCTAGCTCTGGAATGATAATAGTTATTTGAGTTATGGCTGGATAATGGAGACTATTGAATCGGGGAGTCCCCTTATGGTTAACACTCATTAATCATTTTCATAATTAAAAATATACTTCTCAACTGGTCTATTTTCCATATGTAAAGAATATTTATCAGAATAAGACTTTTGAGATATCCAATATGAGGCATTATTTTTTTTTTGAGGCATTATTTTTTAAAAAATGATTGAGCAAAGTAAGTCCAATCAACTGTGTATCTATATATAGAGATACATTATATAAGCCATATATATAAATAGATACATTCAATTATAAATATAGAATGATTTAATAACACTACACATAATCAAAAAACTCCTCTGTAAACCAGAATAGTTTTCTGTTTATATAAATTGTGAACAATCACTGAAAAAATTCAAATATAAAATACTAGAAACTAAAAATAGCCTCCTTCCTACTTCCCAGAGATAACCAATTTTAACATCTTAGTGACTAGTTCTCAGATACTTCCCCACGCATACACTCAGGAATAGATATGGCTCATACTGAACACCCACAAGATGTACATACTAGTACCTAAGTTATTCTGGAAGTAATCAAAGACTGCTTTAATGAGAACATACAGATGTTATTTATTGGGAGTCTGCTCTAGCAAGGGATTCAGCCGTCATCACTTGTATTTGGCAGAGACCCTGAGGCAGGTGCAAATGTGGAATGCCTGATAGTGGGGAAAAGAAAGTTTCAGGCATGTGGAGTGGAGGTGACTGGCCTGGAAAAGCTCCAGGCAGGCTACCTAGATGCAGGGCCTATTACGTGACTGGATAGGACAGAGTTGGCTTTCTCTGGATAGTTCAGTTAGAAACAGGGATAAAGAAAAAGCGAACCTGGCAGACACATGTGGACCGAGCCCTCATCCTCTAAGCTATTTGCTGCGGAAGTTCTGGCTTGCCTTCCCCAGCTGGTTGGAGCTCCCTTTGCTGCAGAGATTGAAGGTCAGAATTCCATCATCACACACAGCCTGGCCGCCATATATTCAAATATTTAGGTCCCCTATGCATGCTCATTGCTGTTGTTCAGTTGCTATGTCGTGTCTGACTCTTTGCGACCCAGAGGGCTGCAACACACCAGGCTTCCTGTCCCTCACTATCTCCCAGAGCTTGCTCAGACTCAGGGCCATTGAGTCTGATGCCATCCAACCATCTCATCCTCTGTCACCCGCCTCTCCTCCTGCCCTCAATCTTTCCCAACATCGGAGTCTTTTCCAATGATTTCGATATAACTTGGATTTTTCTTTTCGAATCATAGGTTCGATGAATACTCACTGATAACACTATTTGTAAATGCCTGGAAAAGATTTCATTTTATACATATGCCCTACTCTATAGATATGTTGTAATACGAATCCTCTTTTTAATGCCATCTGAAGCATTTCAAATTTTCTGTCTTCACAATGATGAAGTAAGCTTCCTTAGAGATAGTTATATTTCTGCTTACCCCTTTACATTTTAAATATAAATTTCTAGAATAAAATTTCATGGTTAAATACATTTGTACATATTGAATTTGAATACAGAATGCTAACCTGTTCTTCAGTTGAGACAACTTCCCTAAGTGGACAAAAGTGACAGGTATCATTAATACAGTCATTTTAAAAAACTGTTGATCCAACAGATGGCAAATTTTCATTGATTTATGAGGCTGACCATCTCGAATTCATTGACCATTTGTATTTTCCTTTTCTCAGTTGTCAGCTCATGTGATTCGCCCATGTTTTTATTGGTATAATCTATTTTTCTTTTGCTTTATGAGCTCTTTACTTTTTATGCTGGGAAATTTTTCCGACTTCTCATTAGTCTTTATAATTTCTTTTTTTTATTTATTTATTTTACTTTACAATATTGTATTGGTTTTGCCATACATTGACTTGAATCCTCCATGGGTGTACATGTGTTCCCCATCCTGAACGCCCCTCCCACCTCCCTCCCCATCCCATCCCTCTGAGTCATGGCATTTTGCTTTGTTTCTGCTATGCAAACTCCTTACTTCTAATGGTATTTGGAGAGTTACAAAGATTTTCTGCCTACGTGTTTAGGGGTTCTGGTCAGATGGCCCATCAGATCAACCTTTATTGTTGTGATTAGAAAATAAAATGTAAAAGAACAAGAAGAATATTTTCCAAATTACTCCATAAAAGGGAACCAAATATTTGATTTTAATAATAAATAGCCCCAAACTCAGGATACTGACAAAGGTGATATTCTTTTATACACTCCACTTCTGGCATTTTGTCAGTTTAATTTATAACTATAGATGCCAGGTGAACACTAACCCCTCAGGCTTTCTCTTCTGCTCTTGCTGAGAGGATCTTAATTAGCAAGTTGGCTTATCCACATATAGAAGCTGAGCAGCCTCCTGTTAATGAGCTGGGTGACCAGGACTAGTGGTTCCCCTTCCCATGGAGCCTCAACACGCTTATCTCTACCCACCACAGACCCCCTATAGCCTCTCCTTAATCTGGTAACTAACTACTCTCCACAAGCGTCTCAGCAATTCTCGACAACGGCTAAATACTCCACGGAGTATGTAAAAATTCTCCTGATTGTCTCATTCCATCACCAGAAATTCTGATTGAATTAATCAAAAGGGAAATCCCACCATCAGTGTGTTTTTTAAAAAGTCCTCCAGGTAGTTCAAATGTCCGTCCAGAGTTAAGAATTTATGTCTTTTATTTACTCATTTCTCCCCGACCTTTTATCAAAAGGTCATGTATATTATAAAATTTACCTTCCACAACAGATCTGTCCATTATAATATGAATGAGTTAGCTTGCTTAATTAAATCTACCTTTTAAAGTATTCTATTATCTTTTGAATAATTTTAAACATAAAATGAAAGTAGTTTGTAAGGGTTTAACAAAATTTTCTTTCAATATTCAAGTCAGATCATTATTGGACTTAACACTCAGTCTGAAAGACTCAAAAAGATTCATACAAATTATACCTAGAAGGGATCGTAGATATCATCTAGTTATACTTTTCATTTCACCTATAATAAATCTGAGACCCAGCATTAAGTCACAATGCTATCCATTAAGTGTTAGATTTAATCCTACAGGGGTCTTCCCTGGTAGCTCAGATGGTAAAGAATCTGCCTGCAGTGCAGGAGACCAGGGTTTAATCCTTGAGTCAGGAAGATCCCCTGGAGAAGCTCATGGCAACCCACTCCAGTATTCTTGCCTGGAGAGTCTCATGGACAGAGGAGTCTGATGAGCTACAGTCCATGGGGTCACAAGAGTCAGACACGACTGAGCAACTAACACTTCCACATTTTTTAAATCCTATAGCATCAATGTGTACCACATTTGTTATCAACCACAGCATGAGAAGTTAATCCAAAACTTAGCAACCAAATTTAAAAAAAAACACACATATGCATGATCATGGACATGCCATACAGCTTCTGTGGACCATGAATTCAGGAGTGGCACAGCTTCATTACTTCTGACTCACTGCATTTCATGAGGTCATAATCAAGATGCTGATCTGGTCTATAGCTATCTTCAGGCTTGATCAGGGCTTGCCTCCAAAATGTCCCACTCACTTGGGGGCTGTCAGAAGATTTCAGTTCCTTGTCACAGGGATTTTTCACTGGACTATTCTAGTGTCCTCACGACTTGGCAGCTTACTTCCCCCTAAAGCTCTTGATCTAAGAGAACGAAATGGAAGCTATGATCTGTTTCATGAAAGAGTTTTGGAAGCCATGCTCCATACCATCTGCAATATCCTGTTGGTTACACAAGACATTTCTATCCACTGTAGGAGGGGAACACACCCGTGCATGAACACCAAGGAGCAAGAATTCACTGGGCGCCACCCTCAGGGCCGCCCACCACACGCATCTTGGCACATCATCCTTCCGTTTTAGCTCAAAATAAGTCATAAATTTTTGGTCTTTGGCAGTCCTTTACAATTCAGTTAAGTTTTTAACACAAATAATGTGACAGTTTATGTCTTTCCACCACTTGATATTTCATTATTTGACCATGCATTATCTAGTAACAAGTTAAGAAAACAGAGCTTTAAAAATGCATCATTTCAACGATTTGTGATACTTCAACAAAATCTGCATTGATCTCATTTGACATTTTTGGCATTTACCTTAAAAATCCATTTTTTTCAATAATCTGAGAATTCTAAGTTGAGGAATTTTATTTTTCCGTTTTAATAGCATTTAAAAAAAAGTTGGCCTCCTCTGATAAGACATGCAGTCTTTTCTGTCTACAATAGATAAGATCATTTCTCTCAATCATGATATGTGATCTACATCAACATATCACCTGCACACTAGGGATCAATTAATTCTCAGCCTGAGATTGTCATGAACTTCAGTAATGAAGCAAAATATGTATTAGCAGTGTTTTTTTAAGTTAAAGGGAATGCTAACATTTTTAATTCTTTTACTAGAAAAACAATGTTACAGTTGAAAATTTACTCTTTGTCTCCATTCTTCCAGGTCTGTGTCTTGCTGAGTTATACAGCTCATTTTTCCTCCTCAATTAACTTATACCTCATCTGATTCCAAAGAGAATGTGAGGCAGCTGCAATAGCATATAGGTACAGCTTTCTGTACATCATATGTCTCTCCTCTGTAAATCTGCATTTGTCTTCCCCTATCTTTTCCCTGCCTCATTCCAAGTTCAATAACCCTAAATTTAACCATAAGTGTTTCCTTTTCTCATCTTCATTAGCGACTTTGTCTCATTACTCATGATATGGGCTCCTACATAGTCATAGCATCAGTTCTGCCATCTGTTTCCAAAACTTTGACTAACCTTTTAATGACTGCAGGGGACTTCACCACCCCTACTGCCTCTCAAGTGTATCACAAGAAAGCTTTGCAGAAGTGTGCTTCTTAAAATCCTGATCACAGCTTCTGCCCCAAGCTCTTCGAGCATCTATTGCTGAAGTCTAATCCTGTAACAGATCTGTCCCCAGCGGTGTTGGTCTAGGGTTCCTGCCCTTGTGCAATACCATTTAATGAGCACAGAAAAAAAAAAAAAAGGGCAAAAATCACAGATTCTGGCTTTCTTTTGCTTTATTTAAAGTTGATACCTGCAATTACCACTAATTGAGACAGTAATCAAAGCCAGGAATTGAAGCCAATTCAACCCTGAGGTCTATGTCTCTTAAAATGAATCAAATTTTCTGAAAATACATATTAAGAAAAAGAATTTAGATTAAATGATCAGATTGATCAAAACCCTCTCCCATGAGCCATGGAAATAAGATTTCTGAAAACAAAAGATGGGGAAAGAGTGTAAATATTTAGGATATCTTGGGCTTTAATCTCCTCCTCCCACTGAATTCCTTTTATTTATGGACAGCCTGATGTGGCAGAATAAAAACAGCAGTAAATGATATGGCATTTCTTTCCTAGAAAAGGAGATTCTCCACCTCATGACTTTCAATCTAGTTTGACCACATTGACCAGTTTGACCAACAGATTGCAGTGGAAGTGAGAAGATAAGACTGGTGAGGCTAAGATCTAATCAACAATCTTTCCATTTCCTCCAAGTTTTCTAGAACATCATCTCTGAAAGTCCTCAGCCACCACATAAGCAGTGAGACTTTCCCAAGACCAAGGTGCTAGAGAGACCACAGGAAGATGCTCCGGAAAACCATTCCAACTGAGCCCTGCCTTCCAGCCTCCCTGCCAAAGTGTCAGATGTGTGACTGAAGCTATATTGGGCCCTCCAGTCTAGCCCATCTGCCAGGAGACTAATAACAAGTGATCTCCATGAATCGATGCACAGAGAATAAAAGAACAGCCAACTTGAGGCTGCTGGGACTCCTGATATGGTCACAAGATAAAATAACACAGTTGCTTTCAAACCAACTACATTTGGGGATGGTTGCAGAAGTAGATTGCACCTTACTATCCTATCCGGGTTCTCTCCATCCCAGACTTACAAGTGAAGCTGCAACTCCCTTCTTGATTTCCAAACAACACAAGCATCCAACACATACCCAACTCCTTCCTCTGTGCAATCCTGCTGTGTGTGTGTGTGTGTGTGTGTGTGTGTGTGTGAGTGTGTGTGTGTGTGTGTGTGTGTGTGTGTGAGTGGAAGACGCAGAGAGCCACAGACAGCAAGAGCAGAATGGAGATATTACCCCCACTACAGACACCTAACACAGTTTGTGCTTAAGACTTTTCTCAACATCAAGTTCTATGGAAAATAGACTTGCTTCTACAGGGACATTTGAGAGCTGCATGTAACCATCCTACTATACCTCTTTAGGATCAATACTTGTTGCTTTGGGCCTAAATATTAACTGGATTCCTACTAGTATAGTCACCAAATAAAAAGTCTGTATTTCAGAAGCAACTTGGAAAAAGAAATATTCACCCTACTGAGTTTCATGTAGACAATAAACATTTGGTTATGGACGAACTGAAACTTTAACATGAATATCTCTTTCAGTAAATTTCTATTGTTCTCTGTCCGTGTTTCAGAAGCAGAATCAACAGAATACAGGCATAGTTTTGGCCCTTGAGGGCAGGAAGGTGCCACTAATTTTCACTACCAGAGATCACCCCCTGGTACTGAAACACCAGATAACTTCCAGAAAGGAATCCCCCAGACGCTACTTTTCCAATATGGTGCTTTTTTTTTTTTTTTAATAACTGACAATAGGAAGAAGGATAGCTGGAGGCTATAGACCTGACTGAGCAGACTCCATGGTATGAATCTTTTCACATCTAATATACACTGATGGGAAACAAGCATTTCTCCAGCAATGCACACATTTTGCTGTGGGAAAAAAATTCCTTCCCCCGTGGGGCCTGATTCCCAACTGCTCTAATGGATATCTCTAAGTACCACCATCACATACACTATTTCATGGAACTGGGCTTCAGGCAGTGACCATCACCCTGACCGTCATGATGGCCCTCGAGCTGTACAAGCCAGAAGTACTGGTCCTTCATCTCCCTCTTTCACTCTTCTCTTCCTTCTCAGCCTTATGTCTTTACGTCAACTATGGTCTCATGTGCCTTTTCTAACTGATAATAACGCTACTTATGACCACATGATCAGAATCATTAAAGTTTCTAGCTTTCTCTAGGCCTGGGAGGGGTTACTATACAAATATTCCCTGAGAGGAAATGCTTTTATTCCTTTAAGGTAATGATGGTGACTGCATCCATGAAATTAAAAGATGCTTGCTCCTTGGAAGAAAAGCTATGACAAATCTAGACAGCATATTAAAAACCAGAGCTATCACTTTGTCAACAAAGATTTGTATAGTCAAAGCTATTGTACAGATGTGAGAGATGGACCATAAAGAAGGCTGAGTACCAAAGAATTGATGCTTTTGAATTGTGGTGCTAGAGAAGACTCTTGAAAGTCCCTTGGACTGCAAGGAGATCAAACCATCCATCCTAAAGGAAATCAACCCTGAATATTCAATGGAAGGACTGATGCTAAAGCTGAAGCTCCAATATTTTGGCCACTTGATGCAAAGAGCCAACTCACTGGAAAAGATCCTGATGCTGGGAAAGATTGAAGGCAGGAGGAAAAGGGGGCAACAGAGGATGAGATGGTTGGATGGCATCACCGAGTAAATGGGCATGAGTCTGAGCAAGCTCCGAGAGATGGTGAAGAACAGGGAAGCCTGGCATGCTGCAGTCCATGGGGTCACAAAGAGTTGGACACAACTCAGTGACTGAACAATAACAAAGGAAATTTAGGAAAGGCAGAATCAGTCTAATATGGGAAAGAAAAATGAAATATTTAATTTTTCCTAATAGGTTGACTGAAGTTCTTAACAACTCTGTATCTGAATCAACAAATATCAGAGATCCATCTCCACTGACCACCTAAAATCATGTTCCTTTTTCTCTTTGTTCCTAGGCAAAGGGCCTGTTATGGGCTGAATTGTGTCACCCCAAGTTAATAGTTGGGGTGACACAACTATTACCCCATATACCACAGAACATAACTATCAATTTGGAGATAGAATGTTTGAGATTCAAATTAAGTTTATTTTGGCTACCAAAGGGGAAACAAGAGGGGAGGGGGGTTACAAATCAGGAGCTTGGAATTAACATACACACAATACTATATAAAAGACAGACAACCAATAAGAACCTCTTGCGATACACAGGGAACTTTGCTCAATATTCTGTAAGAATCTATATGAGAAAAGAATCTGAAAAAGAGGATGCATGAGACAAGTGCTCGGAGCTGGTGCACTGGGAAGACCCAGAGGGATCGGGTAGAGAGGGAGGTGGGAGGGGGGATCGGGATGGGGAATACGTGTAAATCCATGGCTGATTCACGTCAATGTATGACAAAAACGACTACAATATTGTAAAGTAATTAGCCTCCAACTAATAAAAATAAATGAAAAAAAATAAAATGAACAAATATATGAATAAAAAAAAAGAATCTGAAAAAGAATGGATATATGTATAACTGAGTCACTTTGGGGTCCACCTGAAATACAACACTCAAAAAAAAAAAAAGAGGCAATAAGTTTAAAAAACCAAAAAGGTCATTACAACTGGCTCTAACCCAATCTGACTAGCGTCCTTTTTAAATTCATTTATTTTTAATTGGAGGATAATTGCTTTATAATATTGTGTTGATTTCTGTCATATATCAACATGAATCAGCCATAGGTATAAATATATCCCCTTCTTCTTGAATGTCCCTCCCCCATCCCACGCCTCTAGGTTATCACAGAGCATGGGTTTGAGTTCCCTGTGTCAAGCAGCAAATTCCCACTAGCTATCTATCTTACATATGGTAACATATATGTTATCATAACATATATGTTTCAAAGCTACTTCCTTCCCGCACTGGGTCCACAAGTCTGTTCTGTATATCTGCATCTCCATTTCTGCCCTGCAAATATGTTCATCAGTACCACCTTTCTAGATCCCATATATACATATATACAGGTCAATATATGATATTTGTTTTCTTTTTCTGGTTTACTTCACTGTATAATAGGCTCTAGGTTCATCTCCACCTCATTAGAACTGACTCAAATGGGCTCCTTTTTACGGCTGAGTAATAGTCCATTGTGATTCCACTGTACCACAACTTCTCTTTTTAAGCAGAGGAGATTAGGACTCACAAGAGAGATCAGGCACACACACAGAGAAAAGGCTGGGTGAAGACACAGCAAAAAGACATTCGTCTATGAATCAAGTAGAAACCAGCTTCCAGCAAAACTAAACCCGCCAAAACATGCACGTTGGACTTCTAGCCCCCAGGACTATGTGAAGACAGACTTCTGTTGTTTAAGCTATGCTGTCTGTGCTACAGACACACCTCAGAGATACGACGGGCCTGACTCCAGACCAATGCAATAAAGCAAGTGTCACAACAAAATGAGTCACCAATGTTTTGGTATTCCAGTGCACAGAAAAGTTATACTTACACTAGACTGTGTTCTATCAAGTGTGCCATAGTATTACACTAAAGAAATATTAAATTAACTAAATTTTAATTAAAAATACTGAAAATTTTGCTAAATATTGCTAAAAAATGCCAACCATCATCTGAGACTTCAGTGAATCATAGTAGCAACATCAAAGATGACTGATCAGAGATCACCAAAACAGATAATGAAAAAGTTTGAAATATTTCAAGAATTACCAAAACATGACAGAGACACAAAATAAGTAAATGTTGGGGAAACGGTGCCATCAGACTTGACACAGGGTTGCCACAAACCTTCAATTTGTTAAAGAAAAAAGAAAAAATACAGCAACTACAAAGCAATAAAACAAAGCATGTCTTAATTTTAATATAACAGCCCAAGTAAACCAACAGAGCCTAAAAGAAAGAAAATACTCTTTCTAAAGCTTAGATCTCTTATAGATGTTTAACATGAAAAAAAAAAAAAAGACAACCAATATGACAGAAGTTCTATAGCTTTTTATTGTGATCAACCAATTCCAGGAAAGGGACCAATACCCTCACTGAGAGTAACACTTTCTTCCTCTGGAAACTACAAGGTCATGGCAAGCAGTCTTATACATGAAATGTTTTTTTCTTCTCTTTCCAGGAAGGATCATTTGAGTACACATTCTCTCCCTGTGATGAGACTTACCTCATTCGTGTAGATGAAACCACTCTACACTTCAAACTCCAGCCCTCAGCGGTTTTCTCCAAGGGTACAGATTCTTGAGCAGTTCTCATTCAACTTTCTACCCTAGTATGCCAGTCAAACCTTAGGACAGCTTTCCAAAATTGACTGTCACTTTTCAAGTAACAAAATTTAATTACATAAAATAGATGCTAAAGGTTAAATTTGAATACTAGAACACTTATCCATCTCCCTGGGAATGATTGAACCTTGGGTTTATACAGAATTTCTCTACTGCAGGGAAATTCTAATACTGCAATACCAAATATGGACGAATCCAAAAAGTTTCATACATTTTCATAAGTCCAAATCCTTTACCTATTGCTATTATTGGGCTTCCAGGTGGCGCTAGTGGTAAAGAACCCATCTGTCAATGCAGGTGACATAAAAGACACAGGTTTGATCTCAGGGTGGGGAAGGTCCCCTGGAGGAAGAAATGGCAACCCACCCCGGTATCCTTGCCTGGAGAATCCCATGGACAGAGGAACCTGGTGCGCTACAGTCCACGGGGTCGCAAAGAGTCAGAGACAACTGACGCAACTTAGCACACAGCATATACACCACTATTATTATATTTAACTTTTTTTTTATCAGTGTTCATAATTTTCACACTTCTATTACCATTTGCCCTAGAACAATTTGTGCATATTTTCCTTTGATGACTCTCTAAATCCAAAAGGAAAAGATCTCTTTATAACTCCTTTAGCATGCCAGCTTATTCTTAGAAAACCTCAAATTCCTGAGCTGCTATTATCAATGTCCTCCAGTGAACTTCATCTCCTCCAGCCCTAAGCCAACCTCTACCCAAAATGAGCGTGTAATTGTCAAGCCCCTATCTTTTGGGAAAGAGAAACTGAAATATCTGTCCCTGGGATTAAGAATTGCTTTCAGTTTTCCATCTTTAGCAGAACAAATGGTGAACTCTGAATAACCTCATTATGTCACTTCAGAACCAGGCATTAAATTGGGTCATTGTCAACTTTGCCATTTGTCTAAAAAGTGCATGATGAATTTCAGTTTATATAAACTCTGACACAGAAGTCTAATGTAAAAGTAAGACTGTATGATTGCTTCCCCCATCGAAACACGAGAAATGCAATAATTTTAGCCAGAGTTCTTTCCACATCTCTCAAGAATTTCACTCTTGCAACTAGCATCTTCTAAACCAAATTCTTTTAAGGATATTAAATTCAGGATTAAGAGAGGAAGACTAAAGGAGGGAAGGAGGACTCTGTCCCTCAACAGCTATCACCACAGAGCATGTAAAGCAGGAAACTCCCAAATAATAAAAACCGCCCATCCCCAGCCTTCAACTGATATGTTGTTGTTTAGTCACTAAGTCATGTCCGACTCTTTGGACTGGAGCAGGCCAAGCTTCCCTGTACTTCACTATCTCCGGAGTTTGTCCAAATTCAAGTCCACTGAGTCAGTGATGCCATCCAACCATCCCATCCTCTGTCATCCCCTTCTCCTCCTGCCTTCAATCTTTCCCAGCATCAGGGTATTTTCCTTGAGTTGGCTCTTCGCACCATGTGGCCAAAGTACCAGAGCTTCAGCTTCAGCAACAGTCCTTCCAATGATATCCAGGGTTGACTGCCTTCAGGATTGACTGGTTTGATCTCCTTGCAGTCCAAGGGACTCTCAAGAGTCTTCTCCAGCACCACAGTTCGAAAGCATTCTTCAATGTTCAATGTTCAGCCTTCAACTCTCACAACTATACATAACTACTGGAAAAACCCTAGTCCTGATATTTCTTTCTCTCAATAGGGGAAAACCATGATTAACACTAACCTTAATTTTTATCAACATATCCAGTAAACTGAAGGGAGAGTGGAAAAATTTGGTTTTGACTTCAGTCCTTACAGGTAGTGATGTGTACAACTGGTCACCTAGGCAGGTTACCAAGATGACCCTAGCTATTGCTCACCAGGCACTATCTGCTGCTTCCTTTTAGAGAATCATTGCTCTACACATCAGGGACAGCCTGAGAGAGAAGACTGCCTGCTGGTAACGGCCCTGAGGGACAGAGAGCCTCTTAAAGAGCAGAGAAGACAAGTATTTGCCCAGAGTAGGCACCGAGTGTAAAGTCTACAGTCATACAATGAATGTACTATTTATGACGCCACCCACAAATCTACTTTTTTTTTAATTTTTTTTTTTTTTTCATTTAGTTTTTTATCGTGCTGGGTCTTCCTTCCTGTGCCGCTTTTCTCTAGTTGCAGCAAGTGGGGGCGCCTCTCTGACTGCGATGTGCAGGCTTCTCATTACGGTAGCTTCTCTGTGGAACACGGGCTCTAGGGTTCGCAGGCTTCGGTAGTCGAGGTGTACGGGTTCAGCAGTTGCGGCTCCCAGGCTCCACAGCACAGGCTCAACAGCGGAGGTGCTCAGGTTTAGTTGCTTCTCAGCATGTGGGATCTTCCCGGATCAGCGATCTAACCTGGGTCTCGGGAAAGGGCAGGCAGATTCTTTACCACGGAGCCATCAAGGGAGTCCCAAATCAGCGTTGCTTGCGTTAGTCCTTTATTTGTTCCATTTCCCCAATTCAATGGCAAACTTGGCAAGTGTGGGATTTCCTCAGCCTTCTTTAGGAGAATATCCCCTTTCTGAGGGCCTTTTAATGTCATGTAGTTATCCCTGATATATCAGCCAGGCTCCAAGCATTATTTCACTTCCCATTATTGTACCCTTTTTAAATGACCTATTAAATGCCTCCTCGCCTGCCTCAATATTTATGGCCTCCAAATAATTACAGGTTATTATGCTCTCCCAACTGGCCTAAAGTAACTGCTCAGCTCTGATCTAATACCTTTCAATAGTTGAGTGTAAATCACCTTCTTTGTCCATTAACTTTGAATGGATTTGGAAAACTATGAACTCGCAGAAGGCGTAAAAGTGAAGGAAATAGTCTGACATACCTAATTGGCCCAACATCTGTCTTTCAGTTTCAGCCTCCCTGCTTCTGGTAAAACTGAGGAAGGACTCAGAGTCCCCTGCGGAGCCCAGTTCTCCCAAACAATGAATTAAGACTTTGTCTTTATCTGTCAAGTCGCTGAAGACTTGTAGGTACCGCTATAGTAATAAAGTCGTCCCTCTTTGAAATGCTGCATATTTTGTCTTCCTAAGGATCCTACAGAGCTCACATTTGCCAACAGGGCAGCTGAAGTGTCAAAGGGACACCATCCCACTCACCTGGTCACAGCTGGGACTCTCGCAGGAACTGTCAAAGTAGCAAGTTGTCAAGATAGTTGGAGAAGCTTCCTGCTGCTACTGTGTGTCCTTCTGCCCCAGTTTTCTAGCACAATGAAAGTGTCAGCAATTCCCATCACACCCGAGATCATAAGCTGCAAAGTTACTCTCTTCCCTTTTTTATTTTCTATCATCAATCTGACAAAGACCTGATATTCTAATATAAGAGGTCTAGGGTAAATCTATGGGAAAGATAAAAATGGCCACCACTTGGAATCTATTGGTTCTTTCAACTGGCGGTGATTAAAGGGGGCTTGGGAGGAACAGCCTTGTCCTTCATTGATTCATCCTAGACTCGGGACCAGGAGGGAAAGCAATGAAGAACAGCACCCAGGAGCCACGGCCATGCCGCTGCAGGTAACAAGGAAATGGCCCTGCCACTCAGAAGTTCGTTTCAGGTTTCTTCTCCCATTTTCCTAAAGGACGGATTAAATGCACATCAATTGTATTTAGCTAATAGCCTTCAAGTTCTCGACTGCTTTGGCTAGAAACAGCAGAAGTAGAACTGCTTAATTAAGTTGACTAAAATAGACTTTAGGAATTATTGCATCCAATTCTTTTACTTTATGAAGTGAAAGTTAGAAACCAAGAAGAAATTTCATGAGATTATAGCATGAATTCATGCCTGAGGGAGGGCTAAAAGACTATAGCTTTGTTTTTCCCCTATAACTCATACTCCGTATTGTTACGTAAGTGAATCACACTCTTACCACAAAAAATAACTATTATAGCACCGTAGAACTGTAAAGTTTCTGTGTGGTTTCTTCTTTCTGTTTTGTTTTAAAAGAGACCCCAAAAATAATAAATGCAGAAACGTGTTTTCAAAAATCTCACTTTAGACTCACCCAAAAATAAACAAGTAGAGATGAGTCACTATGAAGTCTACCCTGTCTCGTCTAAAAGGTGTCTCAGGGTATCAACCCTGAATATTCATTGAAAGGACTGATGCTGAAGCTGAAGCTGCAATAGTCTGGCCACCTGATGCGAAGAGCCAACTCACTGGAAAAGACCCTGATGCTGGGAAAGATTGAGGGGATGAGGAGAAGGGGACGACAGAAAATGAGATGGTTGGATGGCATCACTGACTCAATGGACCTGAGTTTGAGCAATCTCCAGGAGATAGTGAAGGACAAGGAAGCCTGGTGTGCTGCAGTCCGTGGGGTTTCAGAGAGTCAGACAAGACTTAGTGACTGAACGACAAAACAACAGGCTTGGGAGTTTGAGAGGTTTTACGGATGTGGATGGAGAGATTAAATGGATAAGCACCTTGGCTCCTTCCAATTTCAAGAATTTCTCAGGAAGCCAAACAATATATGAAAGAGAAGGAAAACTACAGGTATCATAATAGGAGAAACTGTCAAACGCCTCATAGCTGCTTGCAAAACTTCTGCAGTCAATCTTACAAGCACTAACCATATTTACCTCTCCTAAAGCATACTATATTATAGGAGAAGCAGCAGTCAAAATCTCTCTCTGCTATGGAACTGAGGTTCAAGTGAACTGTGCATGAAATTGACTATCTAAAGACAAGTGGCAAATTGAGCCCTCAATCTAGAACCCAAGAGAAAAGGAATCACTGATTCTTTCATTGTTGCTCTTTTTTGTATATCATTCTTCTTTTATTATCAACATTTTCAGACTCAAATAAGCAGAAAATGAGCTCAATAAAGCATTCAAGAGTCAAAAGTGTCCACTCTCCCCATATTCCATTCATTCTGTAATTGATCTCAAAATTTAGAGCTTGTTCAAAGCTTCCCCCTCAGAGTACACATACAAAATATTGAAAATCAATGCACTTTCAAGGATTCACACTAGTATAAAGACATTGTGAAGCTTAAAAGGAATAACATGACCTCTGTACACCTGAGATCCAAAGATCCATAACAATTTTTAATGTTCTGTAAGCAGAAAATCCTTCAGTCAGACTAAAATGAACCCAAATTTGGCAAGTTAATAGCCAAAGTGCCTTTCCTTTAGATGTTGCACAGTGGAAAAGGAACAAAATTTTAAAAGCCATGCATCAGGTATAGAACTATACAGCAAAGCTGATGGTTTTGTTTCATTCACAACTAAATGGTCCTTTTTAAATGTATAGTGAAAGTCATTTCAAGCTGTCCTATAACTTTCCAGTCTTCTCATTTGTAAGCAATCAGGGGAATTCTGCTTTTCTGAGAGTCCCACAGTCTACTACAGGTAGGATTTTCTTGGCAAAAAGATTTTGTTCTCTGTATTCTCCACAGGACTCTTTGGGAAAGCCTGAAATGTTAAACCTTGGCTTCCCAGGGTGCACTGTATCTCTGGGTATTTCAACTCCAGATTTTCAAGTATATAAAGTGTGATCATTAGGCAGTCAAAGATACAGCTTACCTCCTCAATAAACTTGCTATGTGCGTTTGATTTTTTGAGTACCACAGCTTTCTTTCTGCTCTGTGTAATGACACCTAAATTAGGACTCCTGAAGCAGGTGGGTTGCTTCTGTATTTCGACCCTGAGGACCATGTTTCGATTCTGGAGATATTCTAACAGACATGTAGAACCTGGCTGCTGACTTTGACCTTTCCTACATTTGTCTACATGTATCTCCTGATTGTCTTCACTGTCCTGCTGGTTTGTCTTTGTTTTTGCTCTTCCCTAGTACAGGAATAGAGAAAGTGTAGACAAAATGTGAACATGTATATAGGCAGACCTTGTTTTACTGTGCCTTGCTATACTGTGCTTTGTAGTATCGTGTCTGCTATATATTGAAGACTTGAGGCCACCCCGTGATAAGCCACTTTATCAACACCACTTTTCCGACAGCATTTGCCCACTTCCTGCCTCTGTGTCACATTTTGGTCCTTCTTGCAATATTTCAAACATTTTTCATTACTGTTATTTTTGTGATGGTGATTTGTGATCAGGATCTTTGATGTCCCTATTGGAACAGCTTTGGACACACGTGTGTTCTTACTACTCCACTGACAGTTGTCCCCCCATCTCTCTCCCTCTCCTTGTGCCTCCATATGCCCCGAGACCAAACAAGATTGAAATTAGGCCAGTTATTAACCCTAGAGTGACCTCTAAGTGTTCAAGAGAAGGAAGAGTCGCACATCTCTCACTTTAAATCAAGAGCTAGAAATGATTAAGCTTGGCAAGGAAGGCATGTTGAAAACAGATAGGCTGAAAGCTAGGCCTCTGGCACTGAACAGCTAGCCAGGTTGCAAATGCAAAGAAAAAGCTCTTGACGGAAATTAAAAGTGCTACTCCAGTGAACACACAAATGATAAGAAAGCAAAACAGCCTTATTGATGACATGGAGGAAACTTTATCAGTCTGAAGAAAAGATCAAGTCAGCCACAACATCCTTTAAGGCAAGGATAATCCAAAGCAAAGCCCTCAGTCTCTTCAGTTCTATGAAGGCTGAGAGAGGTGAGGAAGCTACACAAGAGAAGTTTGAAGCTAGTCGAAGGTGGGTCACGAGGTTTAAGGAAAGAAACTGTTATATAACAAAAGTGCAAGGTGAAGCAGCAAGTATTAAGGCAGAAGCTGCAGCAAGTTATCCAGAAGATCTCAATAAGCTGATTAATGCGACCACACTAAACAACAAATTTTCAGTGTAGATGAAACACCCTTACATTGGGAATAGATGCCATCTAAGTCTTTGTAGCTTAAAAGAAGAAGTCAATGCCTGACTTGAAAGCTTCAAAGGACAGGCTGACTCTCTTATTAGGGGCTAGGGCAGCTGGTGACTTTCAGTTTGAAGCCAATGTTCATTTACCTTCTGAAAAGCCCAGGGTCCTTAAGATTTATGCTATATCTGCTCTGCTGTGTTCTCTAAATGGAACAACAAAGCCTGAATAACAGCACATCTATTTACAACATGCTTTACTGAATATTTTAAGCCTACTGTTGACACCTACTGCTCAGAACAAAAGATTCCTTTCAAAATATTACTGCTTCGTGAGCCTGCACCAGGTCACACAAGAACTCTGATGGAGCAGTATGATTAGATGAATGTTGTTTTCATGCCTGCTAACACAGCATCCATTTTGCAGCCCATATTTCAAGGAGTAATTTCAACTTTCAAGTCTCATTATTTAAGAAATATATTTTATAAGGCTACAGCAGCATAGACAGTGATTCTTCTTACAGATCTTTGAGCAAAGTAAATGGGAACCCTTCTACAAAGAATTCACCAATCTAGATGCCATGAAGAACATTCATGATTCATGATGCTGCTGCTGCTGCTGCTAAGTCACTTCAGTCGTGTCTGACTATGTGTGACCCCATAGATGGCAGCCTACCAGACTCCCCCATCCCTGGGATTCTCCAGGCAAGAACACTGGAGTGGGTTGCCATTTCCTTCTCCAATGCATGAAAGTGAAAAGTGAAAGTGAAGTCGCTCAGTCGTGTCTGACTGTTAGCGACCCCATGGACTGCAGCCCACCAGGTTTCTCCAGCCATGGGATTTTCCAGGCAAGAGTACTGGAGTGGGGTGCCATTGCCTTCTCCGACAAACCTAGTGGAAGTGATGGAATTCCAGCTAAGCTATTTCAAATCCTAAAAGATGATGCTGGTAAAGTGCAGCACTCAATATGCCAGCAAATTTGGAAAATTTTTTGCCACAGGATTGGAAAAGGTCAGTTTTCATTCCAATCCCAAAGAAAGGCAGTGCCAAAGAATGGTCAAACTACCTCACAATTGCACGCATTTCACATACTAGCAAAGTAATGCTCAAAATTCTCTGAGCCAGGGTTCAACAGTACGTGAACCATGAACTTCCAGATGCTCAAGTTGGGTTTAGAAAAGGCAGAGGAACCAGAGATCAAATTGCCAACATCCACTGAATCATCAGAAAAGCAAGAGAATTCCAGAAAAACATCTACTTCTGTTTCATTGACTATGCTAAAGCCTTTGACTGTCGACCACAGCATACTGTGGAAAATTCTTAAAGAGATAGGAATACCAGACCATCTCACCTGCTTCCTGAGAAACCTGCATGCAGGTCAAGAAGCAATAGAAAACTGGTTCCAAATTGGGAAAGGAGTACATCAAGGCTGTATATTGTCACCCTGCTTATTTAACTTACATGCAGAGTACATCATGTGAAATGCCAGGCTGGATGAAGCACAAGCTGAAATCAGGACTTCCAGGAGAAAACACATGAAAAGATGCTCAACATCACTCATTGTTAGAGAAATGCAAATCAAAACCACAATGAACATCACCTCACACCAGTCAGAACGGCCATCATCAAAAAGTCTACCAACAATAAATGCTGGAGAGGGTGTGGAGAAAAGGGAACACTCTTGCACTATCCGTGGGAATGTAAATTGATACAGCCACTATGGAAGATGGTATGGAGATTCCTTAAAAAACTAGGAATAAAACCACCATATGACCCAGCAACTCCACTCCTAGGCATATACCCTGAGGAAACCAAAACTGAAAAAGACACATGTATCCCATTGTTCATTGCAGCGCTATTTACAATAGCTAGAACATGGAAGCAACCTAGATGTTCATGGACAGATGAACGGTTAAAGAAGCTGTGGTACATATACACAATGGAATATTACTCAGCCACAAAAAGGAATGCATTTGAGTCAGTTCTAATGAGGTAGATGAACCTAGAACCTATTATACAGAGTGAAGTGAGTAAGAAAGATAAATCCTATATTCTAATGCATATGTATGGAACCTAGAAAAATGGTACTGAAGAATTTATTTAGGGGCAGCAATGGAGAAACAGTCATAGAGAACAGACTTATGGACCTGGGGAGAGGGGAGGAGAGGGTGAGATGTATGTAAAGAGTAACTTGGAAACTTACATTACCACATGTAAAATAGACAGCCAACGGGAATTTGCCGTGTGGCTCAGGAAACTCAAGCAGGGCTCTGTATCAGCCTAGAGGGGTGGGATGGGGAGGGAGATGGAGGGAGGTTCAGAAGGGAGGGGACATATGTATACCTATGGCTGGTTCATGCTGAGGTTTGACAGAAAACAGCAGAATTCTGTGAAGCAATTATCCTTCAATAAAAAATAAAGTAATTAAAGAAAAGATTGCCAGGAGAAATATCGATAACCTCAGACATGCAAATGACACCACCCTATGGCAGAAAGCCAAGAGGAACTAAAGAGTCTCTTGATGAAGGTGAAAGAGGAGAGTGAAAAAGTTGGCTTAAAACTCAACATTCAAAAAATGAAGATCATGGCTTCTGGTCCCATCACTTCATGGCAAATAGATGGGGAAACAATGGAAACAGTGACAGACTTTATTTTCTTGAAATTCAAAATCACTGCAGATGGTGACTGCAGCCATGAAATTAAAAAGACACTTGCTCCTTGGAAGAAAAGCTATGACAAACCTAGACTGCATATTAAAAAGCATTACTTTGCCAACAAAGATCCATATAGTCAAAGCTATGGTTTTTCCAGTAGTCATGTAGAGTTGTGAGAGTTGGACCATAAAGAAAGTTGAGCACCAAAGAATCAATGCTTTTGAACTGTGGTGTTGGAGAAGACTCTTGAGAGTCCCTTGGACAGCAAGGAGATCAAACCAGTCCATCCTCAAGGAAATCAACTCTTGAATATTCTTTGAAAGGACTGATGCTGAAACTCCAATATTTTGGCCACCTGATGTGAAGAGCCAACTCACTGGAAAAGACCCTTATGCTGGAAAATATTGAAGGCAGGAGGTGAAGGGAACAACAAAGGATGAGATGGTTGGATGGAATCACCAACTCAATGGACGTAAGTTTAAGCAAGCTCTGGGAGACGATGAAGGACAGGGAAACCTGTGGTCCTGCAGCCCATGAGGTCATAAAGAGTCAGCCACGACTGAGCAACTAAACAACAAATTTTTTATTTCAGTTATGCACACTTTTAGATACATTATTTCATACTTAATAGACGATGCTGCTGCTGCTGCTAAGTCGCTTCAGTCATGTCTGACTCTGTGCGACCCCATAGACGGCAGCCCACCAGGCTCTGCCGTCCCTGGGATACTCCAGGCAAGAACACTGGAGTGGGTTGCCATTTCCTTCTCCAATGCATGAAAGTGAAAAGTGGAAGTGAAGTCGCTTCGCGACCCCATGGACTGCAGCCTACCAGGCTCCTCCATCCATGGGATTTTCCAGGCAAGAGTACTGGAGTGGGTTGCCATAGCCTCGTGTAAATGCAACTGTTACATGTACTGAGATACCAAAAAACTGGTGACTCATTTTCTGATGCTTGCTTTATTGAAGTGGTCTGGAAGCAGACCTGCAACACCTCTGAGGTACACCTACATAAGAAAAAGTAAATGGCATTATATTGAGTTGGTCACTTTATAAATAGCATTTTTTCTACTTTATTATCATTTGAATATTCCTGGTCCCACAGAAAATAGGTAGCAGGACTATGGTTTGAAGATGGGTCTGTGTGCTTCCAAAGATCAAGCTCTTAACTTCTGTTATAATTTTCTAGATTAAGCATTCTGTAACATATCCTTTGCAGCTTGGATCCCTGGGTCAGGAAGATCTCCTGGAGGAGGAAGTGACAACCTACTCCAGTATTCTTGCCTGGAGAACCCCACGGACAGAGGAGCCTGGAAGGTACAATCCACGGGGTCACAGAATTGGACACGACTGAGGACTGAGCATTCTCACAATATATCATTTAGAAGAAAGTATGAACGTTTCTGGAATCAGAATGACAAATGATTTGTATGGTTCTTAAGGGACCACAAGTTTGTGTCTCTACAAGTCTGTGATGCTCAGAGGAGGACAGGAGTGGACAACCATATCAAATCTCTATCAAGACAAAGGAGGCTGAAGACGTACCTGATTAGAAGAGTGGGCTGGCAGGTACCCAAGAGACAGAGGTTTGGTGAGGCTTTTCTTCCTCCCCTCATCCTAAAGAAGGACAAACAGCTTCAACTTTCTCAGGGTAATTCATTTCTTTTCCCCATTATAAAGGGGGACAAAATCTAGGAATGCCCTTTTAAAGTATTGCTTCTCAAACTGTATATATATGTGTTGTAAGAAATACGAGGTGGACCTGTGGGCATGGTCTTTCTGTTGGTACAACACTAAGTTCTGTTATTTGTTTTGCATTTCTAGAAGCAATCTACTGAGTTTAACTGGTCAACTTTCACGGTATAATGAAGAATATATCTGTTCTTTATCCCAGGTTCCTGGCATAGAGCCTCATAAACCCTTGGAATTTCCTAAGTGACAGGAGTGTCTTTGTTAAGCTAATGAAGTGATTCTTGGTGGGTCCTTAGATAGCTTAGAGTAAGGGCTGGTCACCAGAAAGACCAACCACTAGTGATTAGAGGATTTGGAACTTCGAGCCAGTTGTATCTCCAGGAAGAGACTGGTGGAGGGATCAGGGAGGTCAGAGATTGAATTTGAACATCTGGCCAATGAATTAATCAATCACAGCTACACAACAAAACACCAGTAAAATATGTGAACATGAAGACTCAGAAATGTTCCCTGGTTGAACACACTTATGTGCCTGGATGATTATTCTCCGGACTCCACTAAGAGAGGGCATAACAGTTCTGTTTCCCTTCGACTTCCCAGACCTTATCCTGAGCATCTGTTCCACTTGACTGTTCTTCAGTGGTAGCCTTTACAGTAGAACTATAATCATAAGCGTAGATCTTTTAGTGAGTTTTTTTCAGTCCTTTAGCAAATTATTGAACCTAAGAGGGAGACCAAAGGGGTCATGGGACTCCAGAATTTATAGTCAGTCAGAAGTGTTCCCTGATGGCTCAGCTGGTAAAGACTCCACCTTCAATGAGGGACACCTGGGTTCAATCCCTGGGTTGGGAAGATCCCTGCAGAAGGGAATGGCTAACCACTCCAGTATCCTGGCCTGGAGAATTCCATGGGCTATACAGTCCATGGGGTCACAAAAAGTTGGACATGACTGAGTGACTTTCACTTTTCAGTCAGAAGTGCGGGTGGGCTTTGAGAGTTTACTGCTGGTGTCTCAAGTGGGAGCAGTCTTCAGGAAGAATTTGCATTTAATCATTGGGGTCTATGCTAACTTCAAGAATTACAGGAACCCAGTTGGTGCCAGATAATTGATGTCAAAATGGTACATTCAAAACTCAGATACATCCAGTCATATTGAGTGAAGTAAGTCAGACAGAGAAGGAGAAATATTGTATGATATCCATTATATGTGGAACCTTAAAAAAAAAATACAAATGAACTTACTTACAAAATAGAAAGAGACTCACAGACTTAGAAAATAAACTTAAGGTTACCAGGGGGAAGGGATAGTTAGGAAGTTTGGGATAGTCATGTACACACTGCTATACTTAAAACTGGTAACCAACAAGGACTTACTGTAGAGCACAGAGAATTCTGCTCGATGTTATGTGGCAGCCTAGATGGGAGACAGTTTGGGGGAAGAAAGGATACAAGTATATGTATGGTTGAGTCCCTTCGCTGTTCACCTAAAACTATCACAACATTGTTCACTGGCTATATCCCAAAAGAAATAGAAAGTTAAAAAAAAATCAGACACATCAAAAAGAAGGCACTAGTAAACAGCAAGTGATAATAACAGTCAAGTATTTTAAACTTATTACTCAAGTTCACAGTTCCCCTAGCCTCCAATATAGTTAGACCTCAATTTTTGGTTAAACCAGTTTCCAGTGTTTTCATTTTTATGACTATGATTGATTACAACTGACTACACTTTCTTTCTTAGAAGAAAAGTTTCACTTCTTCTAGAGTCAATATGCCTCATTCTTAAAATGTGTTCTGTTTTTGTATTTCTAGCTAAGCCCTTGCACATCCTGCTACAGTTCTATAGTAAGCCCCTCATTATCCTTTTCCACACAATCAAATCTGTGGAATTCTGCTCTATTCTAAACTGCTTCTTCCTTCTAGCCTTCTGCAGAGCTGTCATCCTGGACAAAATCTTCACCTTTACCCATGGTCAGCACTTTTTCTGTTTTTAAACTCCAAGTCTTTGCTGCTTTCATCTGATGGCTCACATTCTCCAGTTCAGTTCAGTTCAGTCACAGCTGAGTCATACTCTTTGCAACCCCATGGACTTCAGCACGCCAGGCTTCCCGGTCCATCACCAGCTTCCAGAACTTGCTGAAACTCATGTCCATTGAGTCGGTGATGCCATCCAGCCATCTTGTCCTCTGTCGTCCCCTTCTCCTCCTGCCCTCAATCTTTCCCAGCATCAGTGTCTTTTCCAATGAGTTGGCTCTTCACATCAGGTGGCCAAAGTATTGGAGCTTCAGCTTCAGCATCAGTCCTTCCAATGAGCACCCAGGACTGATTTCCTTTAGGATGGATGGGTTGGATCTCCTTGCAGTCCAAGGGACTCTCAAGAGTCTTCTCCAACGTCACAGTTCAAAAGCCATCAATTCTTCAGCGCTCAGCTCTCTTTATAGTCCAACTCTCACATCCATACATGACTACTGGAAAAACCATAGCTTTGACTAGATGGACCTTTGTTGGCAAAGTAATGTCTGTGCTTTCTAATATGCATTCTAGGTTTGTCATAGCTTTTCTTCCAAATAGCAAATGTCTTTTAATTTCATGGCTGCACCCACCATCTGCAGTGATTTTAGAGCCCAAGAAAATAAAGTCTATCACTGTTTCCATTGTTTTCCCATTCTCCAGCAACTTTCTTTGAAAAGGTACACTACATGGAAGATAACTTTAAACTTTGTGTAATAAAAATAATTTTATCCCACTCACATACTTGGTGTGTCTACTTTTCCTGGTATGGGATTATATATTACTTTCTCCTGGGATTTTGATAGTATTTTCCACTGTCTTGAGCCTTCATTGGTGTGCCTCTTGGACTGGTCCTTTAATGTTTTTCTAATTGTCTTTTATACCTTTTTGTCATCTGAGGAGATATACTTTTGTTTTATGTTACTCAGTTTTACTCATGGTTTTAAAAATATTAACTAGCAATTTAATTTTGAAGAGTTGTTTCTTATTCTCTGAATGTTCATTTAGATGGCATCCAGGTCCTACTTAATGGACACAATATTCTTCTCTTACCAAATAGAGAATAAGACAAATTACAGGAGTTTCTCTTTAAGTTTTCTGTGTTTCCTGAATTGTCCATTTAGTCTTTTTTATTGTTTCATTTAGGCTCTATCTTTCAAGTTAAAGACCCTTCTCAAATATGTGTGAATCTCTGCCCTAACATTTATATTAGAGACTGCTGCTAGTCACTGAGCATTCCACCACCCTTTATTCGTTTCTTAAATCCTCCCTATATTTCTGTAAATAGTCCCTTCTTATAATTTTTTTAATGATCTCAATGGCTGTGTTACCTGTTCTGCCATATTAGCCAATAAAAAAATGCAAACCTTCCCTCTTTCATAATTTCCAGACCCAGGATGCTAAAAATATATATTGATTAAATCAGTTAAATCACAAGACAAATTTCCTTTGGCAAAGTTATTTCATCTGTAAATCTAAAACCCATAGTGCATATGCGCAGCTTTTTTTTGAAAGAGGGGCCACAGCTTCCATTAGGGTTTCAAAAGGATTTATAATTTAAATATACTTAGAAATGATTCTCTTTAACATTGAATTTATCTTCCAGAGATATTAGATCTGACATTGTGGTAGCTGATACGTGGTGGCAAAAATACAGTATGTAATTTAAGTATCACAACTCTTTTCTAAGAGGTGCTGATTTTATTTTAGAGATTAAAAACAAGGCTTTGACCTGAACATTTTCTTATAAGTGTTATGCTAAAAAATAAATTTTAAGTAACATTGCTTGCCTAATAATAATATCACTAAGTTAAATTTAATTGAACCAAAATTTCAGTAAAATTTTATTATTTTAATATTTCCAAAATAGTATTATGCATGTTGCCAAGAATTTTACTCTTTGTTTATGAACTTCATCTCCTTTTCCAAAGGTTTATATGTCTTCAGTTTTAGGTATATGCAGAAATTTTAATTGCAAAAGAAAGCTTTTATGTTTAAATTATGGGTTTTCCAGACATTGCTTCACCTTTTTCAATTATTTCTAACTAAAAAAAAAAAAAGATTTCAGTAATTATACTTGAATGTTTATAAATCATTGGCAGGATGTAACAAATCCAAAGAAAAATATTGAAGGGCTCAGTTAATGCCCAGGATAATTAGAGTAGTGTCTCACCAAACAAAACAGCATGAAAGAAAATTCAGAACTAATGGACTAAGTCTCACGAGCATATTGTTTTTAATAATTGAACAGGAAAACAGATATTCAAGATTTTTCAAAGTGACATTAGTAAAAGCTATTGAAAAGGCAATATTTCCTTTTGCAGAACTGACTTAATTTTCTTCCTGTCTTGCTGTGCCTAATATCTTCCATAATTGTTGAAGGCAGGCAATTTATATTGCGTGATAGGGCAACTTAAATATTAAAATAAAGGTTGATTTCTTCTCCCTACACTTACAAAGCCAAGAACAAAATAGAGAATTAGATGTCTCTGGATATATGTGGCAAGTAATCTGTATATAATACACCACATCATTTATTATTTTAATTACACATTAAGATATTTTACAATCTTAGCTGATAGATCTTTTCTTTTCAGCCTGCATTCATGTAGCAGCCATGTTGCAGTGTGTTTCTTATGCCTTCCAAGATTATCTGAAGACCCAACCCTAGCAGTTCTTATTCCCTAAAGTCAGTGTAGCTGCTCTCTCTGACCCTCCCTGGAAACGCAGCTTTTTGCTCTTTATGTCACTCATGTGTTAACTCTGGCACATAGCTGTCCTGTGGGAAAACCAACACTTGTGATGGTGAAGACATGACCTGACAAAAATATCAAAGGAGAACGTCTACCCAACTGGATGTCTCACTATAGAATCAACTCCACCACTGAATAGCTACATGACTTGGGCAAGTCCCTAGATTTCTTTGAACTTCAACTTGCTAGTATGTCAGGGAGGAGGGTCCTACCTGAACTTCTTACCTTAGGATCTATGAAGGTTAAATGAGGCAGCGTTTAATATGGTCAAGTGCTATGTTATTTTAAGGCATTCTTCTCGAATGTACAGGTAATAATTGCCAACATATATAAAACACATGTTATGTTCCACACTAGATCTTTTATAATCATTGTCTTATTTCGGCATTAGAAAACCCTATGAAGTGAGGACTATTATTACACCTATTTTACAGATGAAGGGTCTGAAGGATAAAGAAGTTAAGCAATTTATTCATGATCACACCATTAGGAGGTGATAGACACAGGTTATGAACCCAGGCAGCCTAGCTCCTGAGGCCATGATGTCTGTTGAATTCTGCTACATCACCTTCTGTAAAGCCAAGATTTTTCTTCACTCCTTTTGAGGAGACACCATGTTTTAGATGAGCAATTCCACTATCACACCACTGGAAAATCATACCGTCCACACCCATCTTAAAAATCATGCATCTGAAATTGCCCGATGCAACCCAGACAACACCCCCTGGAATTCATACCTTCTCCAACCCCTCCTGCCTAATAATAACTATTATGCTAACTGCACATCACTCCCACTAGAGAAATGTCTTCTTATCTTTTGACAAGGAGCTATCAGTATAATTTCCTCATTGAACTTGTCAACCAGTAGCTGAGATTTTGCCACCACGGCATCCTTGGGACAGCATGCTTCTTTCCTTCATGCTCAGGCCTAAAGCCAGTCATGTTACAGGTCTCTGTTCCTACTTCTGTCTCCCCAGGAATTAAATTAAGACTGTCACGTTAAGACAAATTGAAAAAGGAGCACTTATGTTTAACTGTCATTCTCATTGATAGCAGAAAGTCTTCTGCAGAGGATCTTTGAAAAACAAACTTCAAGAACTTATTCATACAAACACATAAAATCAAAAACAGGGCTTCCCTAGTGGTCCACTGGATAAGAATCCACCTGCCAATGCAGGGGACGTGGGTTCAATCCCTGGTCTGGGAAGATTCCATATGTTATGGGGCAACTAAGCCTGTGCCCCACAACAGGAAGAGCCATCCCAGTGAGAATCCCACACACTGCAATGAAGAGGAGCCCCTACTCACCACAGCTAGAGAAAGCCCACTAGCAGCAACAAAGACCCCTGCATGCATGATCGCTCAGTTGGGTCTGACTCCTTGCAACCCTTTGGACTGTAGCCCACCAGGCTCCTCTGTCCATGGGGTTCTCCCGGCAAGAATACTAGAGTGAGCTGCCATTTCCTACTCCAGAGGATTCTTCCTGACCCAGGGATCCAACCCACACGTTCCATGTCTCCTGTACTACAGGCGGATTCTTTACCCGTTGAGCTATCAGGGAAGCCCAACAAAGACACAGAGCAACCAAAAAATAAAATAAATAATTTTAAAAATCAAGCATGAGACAAATATACAAGAAGTCATGTTCAAAATGGATTTAATCCTTTACTGGCTGTGTGTTACCTCTTTATCTGCCTCGTACAAGTTTTAAGACTGTCAATATTTGAGACTTCTAAGAGCACAAGACATCTCCGTGGTAAATTTAAGCAAAGTAACTTGGGATAGGATGTCTTAACAGATGGATAATTTTGTTGAACATATTTTGAACAATTAACCTCAAAGGGGTATGATAACAGTTAATATCCGACTGAGTGATCACTATCAGGCATATACATTATCTCAGGTAAACCTTAAAGTTATACCGAAGTAGACATTGCTGTTAGGTCTTCTATACACTAAGAAGAATGAAGCTTAGAGATGTTGAATGATGTCCCCTAGTAGAGACAGCATTTGAGCCCAGTCCTGAGTTCACCCCCAGGCAGTTTAACCGCTTCGCTTCCCAAAGCACGGCCACATTACGCCAACAAGGTAAGTTACAAAGTCAGTTCTCCTAACCGGCATTCTAAGAGTAATTTCTTTCCTGTGTGAAGGCCATTCCAAATCCAGGGCACACCCATATTTCTAATGGATCTAGCAGCAGCCCTCCATCAGATTACAGAAAAAAAATTCAAATTGCTAGGGCTCATTCAAAATATGCGAAGTCGCAAATTATATGTTGAATAATTAGTAAGATAGAACGAAAGGCAATTCGACCTTAACATGTTTCTCCTTCTCAAGTTTTCACTGTAAATGTAATTATCTTCTTTTCAGGGAAAAATGATTTCTGAAGAAAGCTCGGATGGCATGCACGTGAAAAGTCAGCCTCAGTCATCCTCTATTGTCACTGGTAAGGGCAATATTGTCAGGTTCCCTTAACAACCAGGAACAGCAAGCAGCCTCCGCCAGGAGTCAGCTCTGGTTTCTGTTCTCTCTCTGCTGTATTGACCTGCTTCTCAATGAACTCAGGAGCACCTCTCTGAGGAGAGCTGTTCAAATCTGCAAAATGTAATGAGCCTCACATGGTCTGTTTTGAAAAGAAGAGATTTAAAGATCAAGTAAAAATAAATCTGCACAGTTTGGTGGAAAAATCAGTTGCTAGAAGCTTACAAATATAAAGAAGTCCCATCTTAAAATCAGCACCTCAGAGTTGTAAGGGCATTCTTATCATCTCCATACCCATGCACATTGTCTCTGTCAAGAAATTAACTGAGCTGCTTTTAAGAGCCATGAAATCTTGCCTATTTTAGTGCAATCGAATTTTAAGTCTTTTTCGCATGCTATTGTTAAGCTGCTTTTCCAATTTTCTGTAATTTTCTCTTTGCTTTTACTGAAAGTATAAGAACTTGCTTCAGTTGAAAATATAAGCTATATAAAAGTAGGGACTTTTGTTGCTTTCTATTTGCTGATATATCTACAGCAATTAGAGGGGCGTCTGCCACATGGTAACGCAAAAATATTGCTGAACTAACAGAGCAAAATGTGATATAATTTAGTGCTAATTTCCAAAGAAAATTCCAGTACATGTGTATCACACTGCACTACAGATACAGTGGTGAGTGAGTTATATACACAGTTTCCTGTAAGTATTACACAGTATTAAGAAGAAAGTAACCTTTAGAAAAAAAAAATTTACTTATTTTTTTACTTCCATATTTATAACTACAAGACTCACTTTTTATGAGCTGAAATAATGAGTAATTAAAATAACTGCCATTTATGGAATATTCCAAAGTAGATGATTTTACAAACCTTTACAGTCAACACATCAAGAAGGCATTATTCTTATTTTAAAGGTGAGGAAATCAAGACACAATGAAGAGCTTAGAGACAACGACCAGTAACTCCCCATCGTGCATGCTGGCGTCAACCTAGCACTTTCAGCATCACTCAGCCCTCCAGGTCACCTCTCCCACCTGCTACAATGACCTTTCCACTTGTCTCTCTTCAAGTCCACGTGAGACCTGGGAACATGGAGAACTCGTTGAATTTTTTTTTAAATAAACGGTTGTATCCAGAATGTGAGAACCCCCAAACAATTAAGATTATGATCCATGCCGTTCTAGTGGGATTAAAAAATCATTAAAGAGTATTCAGGGACTTCAGGACTTGTCCACTGGTGGCCCAGTGGACACAAATCCGCCTGCCAATGCACAGGACACAGGTTCCATCCGTGGTCTGGGAAGATCTCACACGCCTCAGGGCAACTCAGTCCTGGTGCTACGACGAGTGAAGCCCATGCACCGGGACAAGGGAAGCCGCCGCAATGAGGGGGCCATGCACCGCAGCAAGGGGACCCCTGCTCACAGCAACCTGAGAAAGCCTCAGTGCAACAGCAAAGACCCAGCACAAGCATAAGTAAGTAAACAAACAAAATTTTTCTAAAAGAGTATTCGGGCGCTTCCCTTGTGGCTCAAGCTGGTAAAGAATCTGCCTGCAATGTGGGAGACCAGGGTTCGATCCCTGGGTTGGGAAGATCCCCTGAAGAAGGGAAAGGCCATCCACTCCAGTATTCTGGCCTGGAGAATTCCATGGACTGTATGGTCCATGGGGTCGCAAAGAGGCGGACACGACTAAGCAGCTTTCACTTTCACTTTCTTTTAAAAGAGTATTCAGGACTTCCTCAACTATCGGGCAGCTTACAAAGTAAAAGGGCTCTGGGATCAAACACATTTCAGAGATGATGAAAAAACTCCATTTCTGAGCAGGACCTCTCAGCACCATTATTTAATATGCTATATAAGTCCTGTTGGGGTTTGCCTGGTGGCTCCGTGGTAAAGAATCCACCTGCCAATGCAGGAGACTTGGGTTCATTCCCTGGAGAAGGAAATGGCACCCCACTCCAGGATTCTTGCCTGGGAAATCCCATGGACAGAGGAGCCTGCTGGGCTGCAGTCCATGGGGTCGCCAAGAGTCAGACATGACTTAGCAACTAAGCAACAATAGTTCCTATAAAAACTTAACCAGCTTTTCTCCAAATTCATTTTACTAGAGATACTCCTTTTAGAGTAGTCATCATTTAGGTTAGTATATGAAGCATACCAGTGTCTAGCTACATATTTGTAGTAATTTTTTTTAATCCAAAATGTTCTTCCCCCATAAGGTGTATCAACCAAAGACTGAGTGACTAAATGGAAGGGGGTCTTGTCACTTCTGTGGTATTTTGATAGCTGGAGTCTAAACATCACTGTGTAATTTTTAAATGTCTCATGTGAATATCAAGTTTTTAAAAAGTAAAACAACTAAAAATAAGCTCTTGAGTTTAACACCAGAGGAAATAATTCATTAGAATCTTAATATAGTATCTGTAAAAACTAGCTCTCTGAAAACACTTGCAATGCTAATAAATTTTCTTCTTAAAACTTGAATTAAATATATAAAGGTAATATGTTCCTGCTGAGAAATAATTTCCTAATGAGTGACTAAGTCATAGAACCTATTTAGCAGAGTTATTACAGTTGTTACTAATAAAATTGGCCTCTCATTTAAATGTGGAGAAGCTGCAATAGTTCCAATACCCATTATACGTTATCCCTAAATTACATATTGAAAGTTGGCAGAATTATGCCAAGATGTAATCAGAAGGAATCATGAGGTGAGCAATTTTCAGAAGCTCAATTTAATTCAACGTCTTTTAACTGTATCTTCCAAAATAATACTTACAAAGAGCAATTGGCTTGATTGAAGGGGGGAACCTTACTGCTTCATTGAGCACCATCTTCCATACTTGTGTGAACGGTCCTGCACATGACACACTTTGTAGCAATCCAATCACTAAGACAACAGCACCACAGATATTTCTTTAATAGAAATAGATGTTTCTAGCAGAAGCAGTATAAAAAGTCAAAGGGCTTTCTTTCTAGAACTCACTGTCACAGAATACATATGCGTGTCTCTGTTTTTCACGGCAATTACTGCATCGGCTGATCAGAGAGATTACGGGCTGTTGAGTAGAAGGACAAAGGATTGAATATCCAAAAGCTTGTCCCTTACAATCTCTATGACATGAGGCAAGATGCTTAGCGGATATTCCTTCTTTACATCTAAAACAAGAATTATGAGCTATCTTTACAGAATTACTGAGAGAATTAAATGGTAATACATAGACATCACCCACACAACACCATATATACTATATACAAGTATTTTATTCCAGAGTATCTTTACAAGAATGTCTGTAGAGCAAGTAGCCTTGAAAAATGCAGTATTTCCCTCTGGGATGGAGGGCAAATTTCTCTCCCAATGCACATAATAAGAACATAGCCTCGCTTAGGGGCAAAGGATGGATGGGTTTCTCAGCAGCCCCTTACAACGTGGGGAAGGTCCGAAGCTCAGTGCTCTTCAGGGGGCACAGACAGACCACACAGCATCTGGTATCAGCACCCCACCGCCTGGAAGTGGGGGGCAGGGGGAGCCCAGGCACAGGTGAGGCTCAGACGGCATGCTGCACCTGAGCGCTGACATCCTTGCTCTCCGCCGGCAGCCTTGCCTATGCACTCCGCACAAATGAAACGGTGGGGGGCCACTTGTTTCCTCTAAGAAGGGTGGCATTTCAGCCCCTTCAGTTCTCGACAGCCAGCCCATACACAGGCACTTAACACAGAAAGGTCTCATTTCACACTGCTTTAAATTGTCCCTTTTTTTTTTCTTTTAATATTGGCACGTAACAAGTGAAGATATCAGTGACCTCACTTTACGTGCAAGCTGTATATTGGCAGGGAAGCATCTGTGAAATAAATGTTACCACCGTGTATTTGCCTGATAAGCACTGCCCAGCCTCTCTCAACTCCTCTTAGGACTTTCCTTCACTCAATCAACAGTGTGGGTAGAAAACGTGGGAGAGAAAATTCAGGCATTTGACTTAACCAGGAATCTGGGTCGCTTCATATCGCTGCAAAGCCAGAGAGCTGGGGAATTAAAACCTTGACGGCCCTGACTCCACCAACTAATCAAGCAAACTACGCAGATCTGCCTTTAGTGGGCCATTCTCATGAAGGGAACAGCGTCTTGGGTAGCTTTTTCTTTAAAGAGAATCTGGACAACAATTATTATTTGGAAAAATATATAAACAGTAGCTGAAATATTTTATGTGGGCCCTTCTTTCCGGAATTTATGTAATCATGAATGAAACTCTCTATTTCATCATACTACACTAACCAATATTATCACTACCATTTTAAAATAAAGGTAAAGGAAAAATAGTCCTTCAAGTAATTCTCCTTTAAATTCTCCTTCAAACAACTCTTTGATTCCTAGGTTTTTTTTTATTTTTTCTGTTTGCATGCTTGCTAGGTCACTTCAGTCATGTCCAACTCTTTGCGACCCCATGCATTGTAGCCCACCAGGCTCCTCTGTCCATGGAATTTTCCAGGCAAGAATACTGGAGTGGGATGCCATTTCCTCCTCCAGGGGATCTTCCCAACCCAGAGATCAAACCCTCGCCTCTATTGTCTCCTACATTGGTGGTCAGGTTGTTACCACAGCAGAAAGCAGAATCCCCCTCTTAATTCTCAATCTGTCTCACAGTCTGGAGTAGAGATTCACATTAGAGCACACTACGTCTTTCATTAAAGTGGAAGGGATACCGCTCCACTGATCAGAATGGCCAACGTTAAAAAGTCTACAAATAACAAATGCTGGAGAGGGTGTGGAGAAATGGGAACCCTCCTACACTGTTGGTGGGAATGTAAATCGGTGCAGCACTGTGGAAAAAGTATGAGGTTCCCCAGAAAACTAAAAAGAGACCTACCATATGATCCAGCAATCCTACTCCTGGGTATATATCCAGACAAAATTAATTCAAAAAGACATACACACCCCTATGTTCATTGCAGCACTGTTTACAATAGCCAAGACAGGGGAACAACCTAAATGTCTGTCCATCTACAGGTGAATGGAGAAAGAAGACGTGCTACTGTGCCATAGGAAAGAATGAAATAACACCATCTGCAGCAGCATGGATGAAATCAGATTTCATACTAAGTGAAGTCAGAAACAAAGAAACATATGATATCACGTATGTGGAATCTAAAATATGACACACACGAAACTATCCACGAAAGAGAAGAAGAATCACAGACGCAGAGAATAGACTGGATTGCCAAGGGAGAGGGATGAATTGGGAGTTTGGGTTTAGCAGATGCCATCTATTTTATATATATCATGGATAAACAAGGTCCTACTGTATAGCACAGGGAACCATATTCAATATCCTGTGATAAGCCATAATGGAAAAGAATATATCTGCATACCAGTCATTCTGCTGTACAACAGTAATTATCATAAATCAACCAAACTTCAACAACAAAAAAGCATAAGATGCTGCTCTTTCATGCCTTTGGCAAGAAATGGAATAGGATTGGGCTGCACTGGACGCAGGTACAAGAGGAGCAGTAAGCAAAAAAAAATAAAAATAAAAATAAATTAAAAAAAAAAAAAAAAAAGAGGAGCAGTAAGCACATCCCGCTGTCCATCACGGTCTACCTGAAACATAAAGCTGCCTCTTTAGCCCTCAGTTCTCACCTATTGCCCTTTCCCCAAAGCGTTAGAAAACCTGTAAGATCCAAAGATAACTTGGAAGATCATGTATTTGAATTTTTCTCCAAATTAAACTTGAGGGAGCTCACCAATGAAACTTAATTTTTTAAGAATAAGTCACAAGTTCAGCACCAACGTGACTCTTCCTTCATTTGATCTCTGGACTGTGTGCCATCACATGGGTGTGTGTGCTCATTACAGAATCTTTGTAACAATCATTTAACGCTGACCTTGCCTTTCTGAAGGACCTTTCACTAGTCTTATCTGAAACAAAGGAAAATAAACTGGAGAGAACTAGCAAACTCTTTATTGAAAAGCAGCTGCTTTGAAGAGCAGCAAAATCAGTTTGACTCATCAGCAGTCTTTCTCTCCACATGCTTATTCTAAAAAGTCACAGTAAACTCATTTTTTTTTTTAACCTGGGGTGGTTTTCTTTTTAGCAAGTAACTGATTTGGAAATGGATATTTCAGCCAATCAAAATGAGAAGGGATCTGGAGAGGGGATTTCCAGAAATGAATTCCTGATTCTTGTATGAATAAGTTAAAAGACGTTGAGGAAAGGTCCCTTTTCTTTCCAGTTGTAGTCACATCTGCCTGTGATGCTGAGCACAACTACAGCATCTTGAGATCATGAATGAGTCACTAAAATTCACAAACGATGTCAAAGCAGAGATGGGAAAAAGTCTGGGTCCTTGGCTATTCAATCAACTAAACTGCCTGACCAATGAAGTTTTCATAGCATATATTTCTTTTTGTTTATGCCAGTTTTCCAGCTGAAAGTATCACTAACAATATGCTATCCAGGGCCTCCCTGATGTCTGATTATGTAGACTCAGCCATCCTACAAATTTTCAGAGTTATAGAGATGACTGAGATGGACGTTGATTAGAAAATAGTAAAGGCTTACTTCAATTCTAAGGCTCTCTTAAGCTATAATTTCATGCACTGTTTTTAATGAGTGGAGTTAACGGTATAAAAGAAAAGAGAAACTATCTTATTGAGTATATATCACATCAATCCTAAGTATTCATTGGAAGGACTGATGCTGAAGCTCCAACACTTTGGCCACCTGATGGAAAGAGTCGATTCATTGGAAAAGGTCCTGGTGCTGGGAAAGACTGAAGGCAGGAGGAGAAGGGGGCTACGGAGGATGAGATGGTTGGATGGCATCACCAACTCAACAGACATGAGTTTGAGCAAACTCAGGGAGATAGTAGAGGACAAGGAAGCCTGGCGTGCTGCAGTCCATGGGGTCGCAAAGAGTCAGACACAGCTGAGCAACTGAACAACAATATGAGGCGTCAGGCATCCGATTCAATGCTTCTGATTCTGCACCGGAACATCAGAGTAGGCCAACAGACAAGATGGTGAGTTTTGCCATTTGCTTTCCATCCTGCAGCTGTGGAACTACAAAATCATTCCTGGTCTTCTCTATTAAATTGTGAGGAGAAAATATAACCTGCCTATGACGATCATCTCTGTATTTACTGCCACGTCTGGAGAGTTAGTGAGAGCCCTGTCTGAAGGGATGGGTGAGCTGAGCTCATCTCTATCTTCTGCTAGGTCTTCCCAATCCTCAGCCTACACCACGGCCGCAGAATGGGCAGGAAAAGCTCAAAGCAATAAATAAAACTGTGCTGGAGAGTTACAGAATGGGGAAAAAATAATAATAATTAGCCCAAATAAAAAATGGTCTTCAGGGCTGACTTCTATTAGTATTACAACCAGCCTGCAGGGTAAAATTAAGTCTAAATATTAGTAAGTTTGATGAGGATTTCTCTGAAATGTATTTTCCACATAGTATGTGATGTGGGAATTCCTCCATGGAGCTATAAAAGATGAAAAATGCTAATTTATTCTGTACTTGGAAATCATAAATAGAAAAGACTTGGGCACTAAAATTACATTTAGAACTTGCATTCGTTTTGAGTTTACAAAAATGACAACGCATTGTAAATGCTTTATTTAAGGAGAAACTGGAGCTATATACCCTGCAGAGCAATTTGCTCCACGTTGTGAAGCTTGTCAGTGACTGCTAGGATATCAGGCATTTTGGCACTTAGTTATACTTTGTCCTCTTTTATCATCCAGATGTCCAGTTTGTGTATGTCTTGTTTTGCTAAAAATTGTAAACTATTTGATGACAGTCAATGACAAACATAATTTTTAAAAAACACAACTCAGACTTAGCACAACAAGAAAACAACTCTGTAATGCATAAGGACTCTATTAAATGTTTTCTTACAGTTATGTTTAAAGTTAACACTAACCTATGTTTTCTATTAACAGAATCCCAGGCAATCAGAGGGCTTCGCTGATAGCTCAGAACTTCCAGATGTTCAAGCTGGATTTGGAAAAGGCAGAGGAACCAGAGATCAAATTGCCAATAGCCGCAGGATCATCAAAACAGCAAGAGAGTTCCAGGAAAACATCTACTTTTGCTTTATTGACTATGCCAAAGCCTCTGACTGTGTGGATCACAACAAACTGTGGAAAATTCTTAAAAGGATGGGAATACCAGACCACCTTACCTGCCTCCTGAGAAACCTGTAAGCAGGTCAGGAAGCAACAGTTAGAACTGGACATGGAACAACAGACTGGTTCCAAATTGGGAAAGGAGTACATCAAGGCTGTATATTATCACCCTGCTTATTTAACTTATATGCAGAGTACATCATGAGAAACGCTGGGCTGGAAGAAGCACAAGCTGGAATCAAGATTGCCAGGAGAAATATCAGTAACCTCAGATATGCAGATGACACCACCCTTATGGCAGAAAGCAAAGAAGAACTAAAGAGCCTCTTGATAAAAGTGAAAGAGAAGAGTAAAAAAGCTGGCTTAAAACTTAACACTCAGAAAACGAAGATCATGGCATCCGGTTCCATCACTTCATGGCAAATAGATGGGGAAACAGTGACAGACTTTATTTTGGGGGGCTCCAAAATCACTGCAGATGGTGGGTGCAGCCATGAAATTAAAAGAAGTTTGCTCCTAGGAAGAAAAGCTATGACCACCCTAGACAGCATATTAAAAAGCAGAGACATTACTTTGTCAACAAAGGTCCGTCTAGTCAAATCTATGGTTTTTCCAACAGTCATGTATGGATGTGAGAGTTGGACTGTAAAGAAAGCTGAGCACCGAAGAATTGATGCTTTTGAACAGTGGTGATGGAGAAGACTCTTAAGAGTCCCTTGGTCTGCAAGGAGATCCAACCAGTCCATCCTAAAGGAGATCAGTCCTGGATGTTCATTGGAAGGACTGATGCTGAAGCTGAAACTCCAATACTGTGGCCACCTGATATGAAGAACGGGCTCACTGGGAAAGACCCTGATGCTGGGAAAGATTGATGGCGGGAGGAGAAGGGGACGACAGATGAGATGGTTGGATGGCATCACTGACTCAATGGACATGAGTTTGAACAAACTCCAGGAGTTGGTGATGGACAGGGAAGCCTGGAGTGCTGCAGGCCATGGGGCCACAAAGAGTTGGACACGACTGAGCGACTGAACTGACTGAGGCAATGAGACTGAGACTGAGACAACTGACTGAGGCTAAACACGAGTCAATCTCTCTGCTTTTACTTTTAAGGACCCTCCATACTGCTCTCCATAGTGGCTGCAGCAACTTCCATCCCCACCAACAGTGGAGGATGGTTTGCTTTTCTCTATACACTTTTCAGCATTTATAGCTCATGGATTTTTTGATGATGGCCATTCTGAATAAAAATAGAGCTTCCATAAGATCCTGCAGTCCCACTCCTGGGCATATACCCAGAGAAAAACATGACCCAAAAGAATACCCGAAAGTTCATAGCAGCATTATTTATAATAGCCAAGATATGGAAGCAACCTAAAAGTCTATCGACAGATGAATGGATAAAGGTGTGATATATATACACAGTGGAATGCGACTCAGACATTTAAAAGAATGAAATCATGCTTTTGCAGTAACATGAATGAGCCTACAGATCATCCTATTGAACTAAGTCAGACAGAATGATAAATATCATATGATGTCATTTGTATGTGGAATCTTTAAAAAAATGATACAAATGAACTTATTTACAAAACAGACTCACAGACTTAGAGAATAAGTTTATGGTTGAGAGGGCGGGGATAATTAGGGAGTTTGGGACTGACATGTACACACTGCTATATTTAAAACGGTTAACCAACAAGAACCTACTGTATAACACAGGGAACTCTGTTCAATATTATGTAACAACTTAAATGGGAAAAGAATTTGAAAAAGAATAGATACATGTATATGTATAACTGAATCACTTTGATGTATATCTGAAACTAACGCAACATTGTTAATCACCTTATGCCAATATAAAAAGTTTTTTTTTTAAAAAGTCAATTACTGATGCTTGTTCACATTTTCATTTGCAGTGAACTTTCTTTTTTAAAAAAATATGAATGTCTGAGGCTAATGTACAGAAGCAAGCATTATCAATAAATCAACCAGCAGTGGAGTCCTAGCTGAGTATCCACTACATTTTCTGCATTGAATGGATACTTAATATCCCCTTAATTGATTGATTAGGTTGTTTGTTTCTGCCAACCGTCATCAGCTATTGATTTTTTTCATTTCCTTTATTGTTTCTGATAAGGAAATGATGACATTTCAATTTAAAACACTGCTCAAATGTAGAACCAGTATAAAGTAAGATAGAGTGCTCATGTTTAAATGCAAGCTTCAGGTTTGAGAACGGCCAAAACTGGTATGAATAAATTGCCACTGGGGAATTCACCTTTCAGCCGTGTGGCAGAGCTAATTGATGGAGAAAATATTCTGGTAGACTTCATCCTACTTGTGTTGCATATCACGTGTGCTATGATAGGCTCAAAGTTCAACTGTATTTGAATATTTGTACTTAGAAAATTAAGTTCATAAATTCAGTTCAATAGATAAAATAAGAGCCATTAAATGTGTAGTCACTGACATTTCAATGAGGGCATAGTGGCAGAATCTTTTCTTTTTCATGATTAGGGCAAACTACTGAACGGATCACTTTAAAGTACAGTCTAAAATGCACGAGTTGGCATATTTACATGTTAAAGGCTGTGAGCCGCAGCTCATAGCACCTACCAGAGACAGAAGAGTCTGTGATGTCTTAGAAACACCTAGACTACTGTGCTAACAACCCGATACACAGGCCAAAGGAATACTGATTAAAGCAGCAGGAGATGGGGAGGAGGAAGAGAAAGTTAGTACTCGTTAATAAGCTTTGCAGAGGTGAATGTGGAAGTGGGCTCGCTTTGGTGCTGTTATGGCGCCCCCTGGCGGCACCTCCCTATCTACAGTTTGGATGAAGGGCAGTTAGGCAGGTGTTAGCTGACAAATGCACCAAGCCTATGTTTATAGAAACAGTCTTCACAGGTACTCTGAGCAGCTTTCAAAGTACCTTTCCTTCCTGAATTCAGCACTAAACAAGTTAATAACTTTGATCTGGCCTCAAATTGTAACCCTGAAAATTCTTAGTGGGAGGAAATTTGTCCTCCACGTGAAAACTTTAAGCTTGTAGGAAAGAAGTTCATGCAATAAATGTAAATAAGTTCATAGTGTATTTTTTTTTTTGCTTTCTTAAAAACTAAAATTTTTTCTAGTATAAAGTTACTAGATGTAAGACCATATAGACTTTTTATTATTACAGCTTCATTTTAAAAAATCAAGAGCATTTTACAAGTTTGCCCATGGGCTCAAGCTTAATTTGTAAACTGCATTTCAAATTAAGTCCTTATTTAAAGGGATTATATATATATATTTCAAAAGTGTTAAGCTGCTAAAGTTCTGTTTCTATTTTAAATCGATATTAAACACAGCACAAGGGCTCCCCCTTTAGAAACTCAAAAAGTTAAGCTATTTAACAACCCAAAGCAAATGATTTGTTTGGTCTTATAAATTTGGGGAAACTATGATATGAAATCTAATGCTGTGTACTTTTTATGAAAACCTGCCACCCAGTGGACATTTTATGCCAAGACAGCATCTTACTTAGTGCCTTTATGGACAAAATGCTTAAACAACTGTTTTTAAACCTGTCTTTAACAGTTAGTTTAGAATAAACCTAATAACTAGTTACCTAGAACTTATTAACCCTACAGCTAGTTAAATACAAAGTGGTAGAAAAGAAAAATCTTTAAGGCTTACAATTTGAACATAAAATAATTCTGTGATCATAAATGTTTATGTATGTTATCAATACAATTTGACAGCCAGTTCAATGTTAACAACCCTATTATAATCAAAATGTTTAAGTAAAACCTATAGCCCTATGTGTCAGTTTCCTTATTTGTAAAAACAGGTATTACCAATAGTATGTACCTCGCTGCCGGTATAAGGAAAAGAGAGTCAATATAAGGTAAGCTCTTAGAACTGTAATTAGCACAGACTTGCTCAACTGCCACTAGCTCCATTAGGTCAATGATTTTCACAGGCCCTCATCGGGCCTAATCAGGATTTCCTGAGAAACTCTCAAGTTAAAGCAATTTCCTTCCTTCAAGATCCCCCACAACCTCTAGTGGTTCAAGCTGCCATCTCCCTTTCTTCCTTCTCCTAGACTCATATATTGAATCAATCCACCCAAAGCTCTTTACTGATTAAAAGAACGATTTTAAAAAGTTGGGTCGATCCATGTGCATCACTGCAAACAACTTGCTCAGAACCCCGACCTAAATAATAAATAAGCCAATTGTCCTAACTCATAGGAGCATTAAAATAAAAGGTGAGACGCTCTGTAAACACTGAGAGAGGAGTACAGTAGTTTCCTATTGCCACTGCAACAAATGTGGTGGCTTCAAACAACCTAAACTTGATCTGGAGATCAAAAGTCTGAAATGGGTCTCATGGAGCCAAAGCTAAGGTGTCTGCTGAGCTGTTTCTTTTTGAGGCTCTGGGAGAGAACTGGTCTTCTTGCCTTTTGCAGCTTCTAGAGCTGGTCTGCGCTCCGTGACTTACGGTTCTTCCCCCCATCTTCAGAGGTACCAACTGCATCCCTCTGACCTCTGCTCCTGTCCTCATCTCTTCTGATTCTCCTGCCTCCCTCTTTCAATTCTCACATCTGCAAAATCTTTTGCTGAGTAAGGTAACATGTTTACAAGGTCCAGAGATTAGACATGGGCATCCTTGAAGAACCATTATTCCCCCTCCCACCGAGGTAGATTATTTCAATGGGACAACGGGAAGAGGAAGAGCACTGTGGACTCCTGGGAAATCAATCAACACAAATTTCATGACGTGTTGTGTACTTACATCATCAATAGTGAAAATCACATGCAAAAGTAGCTGCTATATATTAAGATGGATAACCAACCACACACTGTGTGTGTATAGCACAAGGAACTCTGCTCAATATTATGTGGCAGCCTGGATGGGAGGGGAGCTTGGAGGAGAATGGATGCATGTGTATGTATGGCTGAATCCCTTTGTTCTTCACCTGGAACTATCACAACATGGCTCTTTTGGCTATACCCCAGTACAAAATATGCGTGTGTGCTAAGTCGCTTCAGTCATGTCCAACTCTTTGCAATCCCATGGAATGTAGCCTGCCAGGCTCCTCTGTCCATGGGATTCTCCAGGCAAAAACACTGGAGTGGACTGCCATATCCTTCTCCACCAATACAAAAATATGTTTAAAAAAAAAAGAATATATGTATTTATATATACACACATAAATAACTGAATCACTTTGGTGTATACCGAAACTAACACAACATTGTAAATCAACTATATTTCAATAAAAAATTTTTGAAAACTAGCTAGAGGGAAATTAACAGACCATTCATCACTCAACATACTTTAATAAAGAATTTATTTGGGGACATTTCTGGCTGTCCAATGGTTAAGACCACAATTCTACTGCAGGGGGCGTGTGTTTTAACCCTGGTTGGGGAATTAAGATCACTCATGCTTCAAAGCGCAGCCAAAGAAAGTTTATTTCAAAACATTTTGTAAACCAGTGTGGTACAATAGAACTCATTCTGTCACTCTAGCTGTGTGACCTGGAAGGTTTAGAGATAGCCTCTCTGAACTCTGGTTTTCTCAACTGAAAAAGGGGTTGATTACAAGTAGAATGTGTACCTGATTGCCTGGCACAGTAAACATAATAAACTGTTTGGTAACAACTGAATTCAAAATGATTTAAAGTTCATTTTTTTCAATACTACTGATAGAACTTGCTATATACTCCAGGGAGCTACGTGAGTCCACCCGAAAATCATCATCTGTAACAGGCTCTCACTTTGCATCTGTATTGGTTTTTGTGCCTTTAATTTCAGGGCAGTGCCACAGGATAAAACGAACCCCGAGTAATTCCTAATAGTAACAGTAAGACTGTTACAGAGCTAATAAGTAGTGAGTGCTCAAAGTTACAGCAAACACTACTCAAAATGTTTTACCGACTTAATCTATTTTAATCCCCACAAAGATTTGTATATAATTTGTAATTTGTCATCATCTTGGCAGGACCCTTCTCAAGCTAAGACTTCTGACTCACTGGCATGTTACACAAAACTGAAGTGTTAATCAAAGGGGAAAAAAACAGTCAAACGGGATGTAATACAATTTCAGGAAGCGTCTGAAATCATCGTCTAAAATGAGCAGCTGAGAGAGTGTTTGTTACACAGATCCACTTGCCTGCATTATCCACTTTCCAGCAAAATTTATTTTTTAAACTGTTTACAATGCTTGCAGGCAAAGGCCCCAAAGGCAGGAAAACCACGAGTTTCAGGCTCCAAACCAAGAGTTGGTGTGTAGAGCAGGGTTTTGTCATCTTCCTGTCTTATTCTGCCCTAGGCTTCTGTCAGAGGTTGCTTCTATTTCATAGATAAAACCTCTTTTGGCTTCCATATTAGTCATCCTACCTAAATGCTGCTTCTAATGAACTGAGTTAAAACAGGGGCCAGAAATGGATATCCTGCTGTCTGATAAGGAAAGAAGAGATAGGGAAAACCCTACAGCATAAATGCCATCACTGGGCATCAACACAGCATCTATTGTATCTGCAACTTGGACTGGAAATTCAGACCTTACTGCACATCCATGAACAAATCAAAATGAGGGAAAAAAATGAAAATACGTACTTTCTCTTCAGGGAGTACTTCAACCAAAGTTGAAGGGCTTCCCTGGTGGCACAGAGGTTAAAGCCTGCAGTGCGGAAGACCTGGGTTTGATCCCTGGGTTGGGAAGAGCCCCTGGAGAAGGAAATGGCAACCCACTCCAGTATTCTTGCCTGGAGAATCGCATGGACAGAGGAGCCTGGTGGGCTACAGTCCATGGGGTAGCAAAGAGTCGGACACAACTGAGTGACTTCACTTTCAACCAAAGTAAACTAGGAAAGTATTGATACATGGGGTTTTCTGAAGACCAGTAATTGTGATCATTCTTAACCTGGGAATTATAAAACCCAGCTTAGGACACAGAAAATGCCCTTAGGATCTACCAACTTTCTTTTTCATTAATCTGATTTTTTTTAATCTGATTTTTAAAAAAGGTTTGAAGCATGATGGCAAGAACTACCAACTAACTGGAATTAAAATGAACTCTCCTAATTCTAAACAAAAAAGCGTCATCACAAAGAACTTTGAGCACCTCCTAGAGTTGCAAAAAAAAAAAAAAAACCATGAAAAGCAAATAGAAAACATCTCCTCCTTCCTCGATATCTTGTGCTTTATGTCAATTACAAAAGAAAGTTAGCAGAAAGAGCTGTCCAAGCATGCAGGCAAAATGATTAACACACTTGGATGTGACTTGAATGTCACTGAAAGGCGTGAATCTAACTGAGCCCTAGGAGTAGAGTAGTTGTGATATCTGAAACTATTACCACAAGGTTTGTTCTTTGAAAGACTTCTGGAAACGTGCATATTTACTGGGTTCAAACTAACATTTTTAAATGTGTATATTCACCTGTTTTAACCACTATTGCCTCTTGGCAAAGAGCATTCTCTAAGAAACGAGAAAACAGAATAGGTATGATTTGACAGGGAAAAGAGTAAGGATCCCCACACTGGCTTGTGGGGCTTTGATCATTGAATCCAAGAGTCCCATTGAAATATTTTGCTCATTTGGTCATTTTAATTCTTTAGCACAGCATTTAAAACATACATTGTTGCTGTTCAGTTGCCAAGTCTTGTTCGACTCTTAAAGACTCCATGGACTGTAGCATGTCTGGCTCCATGGGGTTCTCCAAGCAAGAATACCGGAATGTGTTGCCATTTCCTTCTCCAGGAGATCTTCCCAAACCAAGGATTGAACCTGTGTCTCTGGTGTTGGTAGGCAGATTCTTTACCACTGAGCCAACAGGGGAGCTTGCTCAGTAGCTTCAGTAGTGTCTGACTCTTTGCGACCCTGTGGACTGTAGCCCGCCAGGCTCCTCTGTCCATGGGATTCTCCAGGCAAGGATACTGGGTTGCCATGCCCTCCTCCAGAGGATCTTCCCCCAAACATACATAAGACTCAGTAAATATCTATGGAAAGGAACAATGATTATGGGTTGGGAAGATCCCCTGGAGAAGGGAAAGTCTACCCACACTCCAGTATTCTGGCCTGGAGAATTCCATGGACTGTATAGTCCATGAGGTCGCAAAGAGTCGGACACAACTGAGTGACTTTCAAAAATAAATAGTGATTATGACAATGGTGAGAGTGATGAACACTTGACTACTAAGTATCAGGTGTTATTTGAAGTGCTTTACACTTTTTAAATTCTTTTAATTTTTTCAACTACCCTAGAAGGTAAATGCTGAGGGAAGTTTAGAAACTTGCCTGAGGTTATGCAACAAGGCGGCTTCAGAGCCAGAATTCAAGAGGAGGTGTTTGGGCTCCAAAGCAGAAAGGACTGAGAGGAAGAATCATAAAAGGAAAAAAGGACTGGGAAAAAGACAGAGTAGAAGCTTTGCCAATTCTGCTTACCTCTGGTTTCCCTCAAAGGTTAGCATGCAAGGCAGTGGTTCCTCACTAGGAAACAGAGTCCCCTAGACAGGTATGCGGCATTCAGAGGATAAAGGAAAATACATAGAAAACACACAGGCAGACATCTCACAAATGAGAGTTTAAAAGTTCAGCGACTGAAGGGTGCTTAACTCTGTCTGAGGGCTGGCCTGCCTCAGCACGGCCTCCCCTGCCCACCGGGTGGGACAGGAACTGAGGAGACACATGCGATCAGTCGCTCAGTCCTGTCCGACTCTCTCGTAACTCCAAGGACTGAACTGTATAGCTCTCCAGGCTCCTCTGTCCGTGGGATTTCCCAGGCAAGAATACTGGAGTGGGTTGCCATTTCCTTCTCCAAAATGATACTAAATTGTAATCAATTCGTATCATCATCTTTGGGGGTTCACATATTTTGAGGGTGAAATACAGCCCTGGGGGATGCAGGGGGGAATAGGGCGGAGAGGAAAAGAGGAAAAGAGGACATGGCAGTATATAAATTGACAGTACGTAAATGTCACCCACAGCCCAATTTTTCCTAAGTGTGTGATAGTTCCTCAGGCGTGTCTGACTCTCTGCGACCCCCATGAACTGTACCCTACCAGGTTCCCTCTGTCCATAGAATTCTCCAGGCAAGAATACTGGAGTGAGTTGCCATTCCCTTCTCCAGGGGATCTTCCCGATCTTCCCGGGATCGAACCTGGGTCTCCTGCATTGCAGGAAGATTCTTTACCAAAGTAAATTTTTCCTAAAGTAGATTTAAATGCTGATATATATTGATTTGATATGATTTCAAATCCACTTGTTGTGGATTTTTTTTTTTTAATCTAAGACTGAGGTTGTTTGGTTCTGAGTGAAGTCATATCCATTGAGGAAGCTGTAGCCGGATGTCACTGCCGATCCCTGTGGTCAAGTGCTGAGGAGCTCAGTTACTGAGAAGCCCAGATGGACAAGAGCGTGTAGGGGCAGCTCTGGCTGGGAGACGTTCAGGTTTGACCAGCTCCCTAAGAGTGTTCTGTCTGCGTTGCTGATCTCAATAGCTCTCCGAAGACCTAGTGGCATTAGCTCCTGCCTGGGCAAGATGACTCCTTGCCAGGGAGTGGTGAAAGCCATGCAGTGACCCAAGGAGATCATCTTGCCCGCCAACAATGGCATCTTTGTTCCCTAGCAACATGCCCTAGCAACAAAGGACTTTTACTTTTGCACTGACAGCTGGACATCAGCTTACCAAAGGTACATCCGAACTAAATTTGGACTTTATTCCTTTCATCTTCTCTTTGTCTGAAACAATAGTGTGATTAATCTATTACTGGTTGGAGTGTGTTACTTCTTTATTGGCTTAATTAAGAAATATGACCCTGTATGCTATTGACTTGTGGAATTAGTTTAATTCCCACAGTTAGCCTATGTTACGGCAACCTACGGCATAGACAACCTAGAGCAAAGATGATCTCAGTCTCTGAATATTATTTGCCACCCCAGAGAAAACAAACACCATTTACCATTCAGATTTAAAATACATGTAAAGTAGAATATGTGACTAAAAACTTGAATTATTTAATAAGATCCAGACACCTAGATTCGAAACACTGTTTTGTTATCAACCAGGTCTGTGAACTAGGGCAGGTTCCTCAGTTCAGTTCAGTCGCTCAGTCGTGTCCGACTCTTTGTGACCTCATGGACTGCAGCACGCCAGGCTTCCCTGTCCACCACCAACTACCAGAGCTTACTCAGACTCGTGTCCATCGAGTCAGTGATGCCATCAAATCACCTCATCCTCTGTTGTGAGGTGCAGGTTCCTCACCATGTTTCAATTCCCTCATCTGAAAAGGAGATTAATAATAGCAGCATTTCATAGGGTTGCCCACATTATTGAGTGCAAGGCCTTGTTTCAAGGCCACAGAAGCGGAGCCCAGGATCAAGGTCACCGCCAAAGCTGACTAAGCCCCTTTATAACCATTGCCAAAAGCCCCCTGATCATCACCGGCAGGCTTTCTGACTCCAAATCAGGCAAAAGTCCAACCCCGTAGTCACCCTATAGGGCTCTAACCAATCATCTAATGCCAACTTTTCAGCAGGAATTTTCTGTCTTGAGGCTATAAAAATCGGCCACTAATCCACAAACACTGCCACTCTCCCTGGTCTGTCGGGAGGTCGGCCCCCTGTGCTCCCAGTGCCCTGTTATCTCTGCTCTTTGTGCTGAATAAACTCCCTTCTGAAATACTCTGTGTCTAGAAATTCTTTTCCAACCTGCACTCAGACTGCCTCAACAGAGATTAAAATACATAAACATGTAAAGCATCTAGAAAAGTGTCTGACATACAGTAACTACTTGATAAGTGTTAACTATTACTATTCCTTAAAACAATATAATAATTATAATTATTATACAATATAATAATTGAAGATTATTATAGCTATTTTGTTTAAGCATGACTGGTCAATAAAAGGAAGAGCTTCTCATGCACCCCAGTGTTCATAGTAGCACTATTTACAACAGCCAGGACATGGAAGCAACCTAGATGTCCATCAACAGAGGAACACATAAAGAAAATGTGGTGTATATATATATATACACAATATTAGTCACCCATAAAAAAGAATGAAATACTGCCCTTAGCAGGAACATGGATAGACCTAGAGACTGTCACACTAAGTCAGAGAAAGACAAATATATGATATCACATCTGAAAAAAATGATACAAATAAATTTATTTACAAAATAAATATGTAGATTCACAGATATAGAAAACAAACTTATGATCACCAAAGAGGATGGAAATAACGGGTAATTTAGGAGTTTGAGATTAACATCTATACACCACTATATATAAAATAGATTTAAAAAAACAAGGACCTAATAGACAGCAGAAAGTGAAGAAGAACTAAAGAGCCTCTTGATGAAAGTGAAAGAGGAGAGTGAAAAAGTTGGCTTAAAACTCAACATTCAGAAAACTATGATCATGGCATCTGGTCCCATCACTTCATGGGAAATAGATGGGGAAACAGTGGAAACAGTGGCTGACTTTATTTTTCTGGGCTCCAAAACCACTGCAGATGGTCATTGCAGCCATGAAATTAAAAGACACTTACTCCTTAGAAGGAAAGTTAAGACCAAATCAGACAGCATATTAAAAAGCAGAGACATTACTTTGTCAACAAAGGTCCGTCTAATCAAAGCTATGGTTTTTCCAGTGGTTGTGTATGGATGTGAGAGTTGGACTGTGAAGAAAGCTGAGCGCAGAAGAATGGATGCTTTCGAACTGTGGTGTTGGAGAAGACTCTTGAGAGTCCCTTGGACTGCAAAGAGATCCAACCAGTTCATCCTAAAGGAGACCAGTCCTGGGTGTTCATTGGAAGGACTGATGTTGAAGCTGAAACTCCAATACTTTGGCCACCTGATGCAAAGAGCTGACTCATTGGAAAAGACCCTGACGCTGGGAAAGATTGAGGGCAGGAGGAGAAGGGGACGACAGAGGATGAGATGGTTCGATGGCATCACCAACTTAATCGACATGAGTTTGGGTGGACTCCAGGAGTTGGTGATGGACAGGGAGGCCTGGAGTGCTGCAGTTCATGGGGTCATGAAGAGTTGGACACAACTGAGCAACTGAACTGAATGTACAACACAGGGTACTCTACTCAATGTCTTATAATAACCTATAGTGGAAAACAATGAGAAAAAGAATACAATATACATATATAAATAAACTGAATCACTATGATGTACATGTAAAACACAGTAGACATCAATAAAAAACAATAAACATTAAAAAGTTAATAATAAGGAAGCACTTTTCATAGGTAACATTTCTCTAGGGAATTATTTCACACTCATTAAATCAAACAGTACCAGTAGCAATGGGCTTCCCTGGTGGCTCAGTGGTAAAGAATCTGCAAGCCAAGCAGGAAACACGGGTTCGATCCCTGGGTTGGGAAGATTCCCTGGAGGAAGATATGGCAACCCATTCTAGTATTCTTGCCTGGGAAATTCCATGGACAGAAGGAGCCTGGCAGGCTATAGTGCATGGGGTTGCAAAGAGTCAGACATAACTTAAAGACTGAACATGCATGCACCAGTAAGAATAGGCACAACATATAAAATTTCCTTTAAATATTTGTTCTACTAACTGCCAAGGTTATATCAACTCTACTTAGAGGGTGTTCACTGATCAAAAAGATGTTAATCTAATCACAGTTGCTTGGAAGCTAGAAAGTAATGACTATGTCACTAGGCTTTCTTAAAGTTATTTAATAGGATTTACAAATATTGACACATGAGTCATTGAAGAATAGGACTTCTGTCTTTTTTAGGTAAGGTGATTTATAATGTCCTTCTGTAAACTGGTAAATGTAAATGGTGATTCTACAATTCAATTTTGCCCTCCTCGCATCATTCATTCTGACATTATTGAATGCTAAAAGAAAATATGAAAATGAATGGCTTATAGAATGAATTCAGAATCACTGAATTTAGAGTGAAAGAGATCTTGGAAATCACACAGCCTTCCATCAGGAGAAGCCACATGTCTTGGGTAATCTGCTACATCTCCAAGAAGAGAAAACAGTTCTTCCTATACCTGTCTTCTAATACATCCAACTCTATACCTGTCTTCTAATACTTCTATACCTGTCTTCTAATACATCCAACTCTAAGACATCCAAGTGTCTAGGGGATTTCTTACCATGTATATTCCCAGGAGCTCTGGAGACAAATGCTCCCTTCCTGGTTTTCTGTCTAGAGTAAACAGAAAGTCACAACACAATACCTGAAACCATGCTCTGTTGCCACTCGATGTTACCTCTTTACAAAGTCCTCTCCTGACTCCACAAATACCACTGTCAACAACAAACTGGCACTTGCCAAGGGCATTTGTCCTGAACCCTGTGCTACTGCTGCTGACGACCTTCAGCAGGCCCTGAAAGGAGTTCAGGGTACAAGAGTGACACATTCCGTGCTCCAGGGAAACTGGCGGAACAGGTCTTTAGATGGTTAGATATTTTCAGAAACTGATTTAGTGATCCCAATCTTTGCATCTCCTCATATCTAGAAAAGCACTGAATCCCTTCATGATGACATCAGCTCCTCGTGACTAGCAGAAAACTTCTTGCAAAATAAGTGCTTGATTGCATTGAACTTTGCCTTCACCAAAATCTTGTATCTTGATCTTCCCCCATGACTTCTTTGGAGCAGTTCCTCACAGTTATCTGAGGTGTGGTCTCCCGGGTTGCAGTCCTCATTTGGCCCCAAATAAAACTTAACTCCCAGCTCTCGCATTGTGCATCTTTTTTAGTCGACACCACCATCACAATGCTTCCCTGGTGGCTCAGACGGTAAAGAATCTCCTGCGATGCAGGAGACTTGGGTTCAGTCCCTGGGTCAGGAAGATCCCCTGGAGAAGGGAATGGCAACCCACTCCCGTATTCCTGCCTGAAGAATCCCATGAACAGAGGAGCCTGGCCGGTCCATGGGATGCAAAGAGTGGGACACGACTGAGCAACTAACAATTTCACCATCACAATACCATGTTATCTTTCACCCATTCAGTTTGCTTTGTTTTCCTTTAAGGCACATTTATGATAAAATGATTGCCATTATCAGAGACTGGTTGGCTGGTTTGTTCATTAATGTTCCCTCACTCTCACCAGAATGTAAACCTCAGGAAAGCAGAGGCTGCACTTCTCTTGTTGACATCACATCCCTGGTCCCTGGGTCAATATCTCACATATTTCAGATGCTCAGGGACAGGGATCCACCTGGGTCCACATCCTAAGAGGGAACGCACAGCTTAGACCTCAGTGTTCAGCCCTGAAAGTCTGTATGTGGAATCAAAGAAAAAGAGTTTAAGTCCACAATTACAAGAATGATACGGGCAGGGAACTGTCTATGGCTGGCTCTTTGCCAAGTGAAGGGAAACCATGGGACAGATTCTAAGGAAAGATAAGAACCAAGACACCAAGGCAGTGAAAGTTACTCATGACATGTTTCGTATGTAGGGGAGCAACCTTTTATCCTGCTTCAGTTATCAGCAGGAACTCTTTAACAAAGAGACATTAACAAAAGCAAGCAGTGTATCAACACAATACCACTTGGAAGAAACCTAAAGGAAAAGTAACTCAGGCTGGAATGCTTAGATTCCAGTTTATATAACCTCTTGAAAAAACAACATATTATAGAGAAATGACAAAACAAAGCACACAGTTTCAGGCTTCCAAAAGTGGCAAACTGAGGAAAGAGAAATACACAGGAGCAACTAAGGAAGGAAAGTTTGTTTGCAGATTTCTCTGGAAGGTCTCTGGGCTGATAAGAGGGTCCCCAGTAAAAAGAGAGCACGTATCCTGCAGAAAAGGTTGGCTTAAAGCTCAACATTCAGAAAACTGAGATCATGGCATCTGGTCTCTTCACTTCATGGCAAATAGATGGGGAAACAGTGGAAACAGTGGCTGACTTTATTTGGGGGGGCTCCAAAATCACTGCGGATGGTGACTGCAGCCATGAAATTAAAAGACATTTACTCCTTGAAAGGAAAGTTATGACCAACCTAGATAGCATATTAAAAAGCAGAGACACTACTTTGCCAAAAAGGTCCATCTAGTCAAGGCTAAGGTTTTTCCAGTGGTCATGTTATGGATGTGAGAGTTGGACTATGAAGAAAGCTGAGTGCTAAAGAATTGATGCTTTTGAACTGTGGTGTTGGAGAAGACTCTTGAGAGTCCCTTGGACTGCAAGGAGATCCAACCAGTCCATCCTAAAGGAGATCAGTCCTGGGTGTTCATTGGAAGGACTGATATTGAAGCTGAAACTCCAATACTTTGGCCACCTGATGCAGAGAGCTGACTCATTTGAAAAGACCCTGATGCTGGGAAAGATTGACGGTGGGAGGAGAAGGGGATGACAGAGGATGAGATGGTTGGATGGCATCACCAACTCAACAGACATGAGTTTTGGTAAACTACAGGAGTTGGTGATGGACAGGGAGGCCTGGTATGCTGCAGTCCATGGGGTCACAAAGAATCAGACATGACTGAACAACTGAGCAACTGAACTGATCATGCAGAAAACGGGGAGCTTTTCCTGGGTTTGCTGCTTCTTCATTGCTTTCAGTTCAAAATAGCTTTATGTCAAAGAGGAATACTTCAGAGTGACATATTCTGGTTTCCTTCACATCTCTGATCCAATCAAATTTGAAACTGGATTAATTCCCAATGGCTAAAAGTAGATTTACCATATGATGCAGCAGGCCCACTCCTGGGCATATATCCAGCAAAATAATAATTCGAAAAGGCACATGCACCCCTGTTTTCATAACAGCGCTGTTCACAACAGCCAAGATGTGAAAACTACCTGAATGTCCACTGACAGATGAAGGGATAATGAAGCTGCAAATACATATATACAATGGAATACTACTCAGCCATAAAAACGAAGGACATGATGCCGTTTACAGCACCATGGAGGGAAGTGGAGATTATCATACTAAGTAAAGTCAGAAAGGGAAAAACAAATACCACGTGACGTCACTTGTACGTGGAAACTAAAAGCCGACACAAGTGAACCTATCTACAGAATAGAAACAGACTCACACACAGAGAGAACAGACACGTGGTTGAAAAGGGGGAGGGATGCTGTGGGAGTTTGGGGTTAGCAGATGCAAACTGGTGTGTGTGTGTGTGTGTGTGTGTGTGTGTGTGTGTGTGTGTGTGTGTGTGTGTGTGTGTGTGTGTGTGTGTACACACATATATATGGCGTGTGTGTGTGTGTGTGTGTGTGTGTGTGTGTGTGTACACACATATATATGGCATGGATAAACAACAAGGTCCTATTGTTGCAGGGGATAACCAATTCTGACAGCAAGTTAGAACCATTTCTTTGACTTGCTTTTCATTGCTTTTATTATAATCACACATAAAGTCCTGCCTCAGAGAATCCTGCCCCTCCGACTGTCTGTTAAACTGCACGGCCTTTGTTCAGGACCCTGTCCACCTGTGGAAGGCAGGAAGGAAGAAATTAACACACCCCCTGCCTGAGGCTTACCATTCTAGGAGATATTTACAAAATCAAGGGCTGTTTTACTTTGTTCTCTTACTTCTCCCCCATCACTGTTCTATAAAAGAACCTGGCATCCAGACCTCGACAAAATGGTTATTTTGAGACATTAATATGCCATCTTCTGAGTCAGCCACTCTCTCTGGTTGGGGTATTCCTTGCCTCAACACCTTGTCTCCAATTCATTGGCCTGTCGTGAAGCAAGCAGAGCAAGCTTGATCTCGGTAACACTACTGTATAGCAGAAGGAATTATATTCAATATCCTGTGATAAACCATAATGGAAAAGAATATTAAAAAGAATGTATATGTGTGTGTGTGTAAATATATAAGAATCACTTTGGCTTACAGTAAAAATTAACACAACATTGTAAATTAACTGTACTTCAATAAAAAAAAAAATCTCCTTAAAAAAAGTCTAGTTGCACAGCCCTAAAATTTATTCCTTACTTTAAATTCTGTTCCTGTCATTTGCAACTGAAAGTCTCAACAGTGGAATTTACAGTAAGAACAATTGCAGACCTCAGCCCTGGTTGGTGTTCTTACTGTGGTATTTTGGTGGAGGTAGCTTTCAGATTTCTCTTGTCTTCAGGTTTCTTTAATTACAAGGGCACAAAATCAAAAGAAGGGGCATTTATTAGTCACCATACTGACTTATTTATTACTGAGGCAATGTCTAGAAAAATCAATTTACTGCAAATGTTTCCCACAGGTTTGCAGATTTTAGGCAATTAACAAAAGCTGCTGTAATTCACACAAAGAGAACATTCATTGTGTTGCCAATAACTCATTTTGAAAAATTAGGTCCTCATTGTGTTGAACTTTATGAGAAGTTTAAAACTGCAGAGTAGCCCCTGTGCTATTTTCAATAATGATCCATTGACATGGAAGATGACAACATACACCATCTAGAGGCTGTCAGGGAAATTTGGAGTATGTGTGTGAGATTCGTTTGGAATTAAACACAAGGAAACGGATATTTAAAAAAAAAAAAAAAAAAACAGCATATCTTGCAGGAAATGAACAAGCTAAAAAAAACTCACCACACCTGAATGGGCCTTGGCACTGTACCGGTACCAAGGTTGGGCACCCTCACACCATTACATAGAAAGCTTCGCTAGTCCACACCAGCAGTTAGATCTCCAACACCAAGCCTCAGGCCACCAGATTTCTCCAATAACCAGGACTCCCACTTGCCTCTTACTGGAAATAACCAACCCAATCTGCCTCGGGAAGCTTGACAATGCAGTACAGTATCCCCAGGCCCTGCCTTAAAGGGCAAAATGCCCACTTGCACCTATCAGGGCTCAAATTTAGAGAGATGCCTTTTTCTCACAAGATCCTGCTCCTCTGACCTGACCACCCCTAACATTTGCCCTGATCCAGGTCCCTGGCTGCCCTGAACCGCCCGGCACAGGCTCACGCAGCACAGATCCTTCAGTAGGCACTGCTAGCCAGGTCCCAACCACTTGCATGACCTCAAGGAAGATGGGTGCCAAACCCCTCGATTGACCCCAAAGTGGAAGCTGCAAATGGGCTACAGTCAGTCTTCACCTGTTCTCCACGTCTGGCTCCCCTGACCGTCATGCCCAGGAGTGTCAACAGAGGACCTTGGGCAGCCAGGGTCCCCCAGGATTGTGGAGCTAAGTCCATTCTTCCAAACAACTGCAGAGCATCAACGATGGAGGACACGCACCCCCACAAAAATCACTTGGAAGTGACAACGGGCAAATTGGCTATCTGTTCCAGGCCACCCTGAACCACTTGGCACACGCATATGCAGTAAGGGAATCCCTTTGGCTCATTTTAGGCAGTTGGGGCCCTCCAGGCATGTGGAAAGAGCATCAAGCCCCCAAATTCACATACCCTCCAGGGTAAGGGAGGGTACACCCAGAAAAATCACTCTAAAATGGCAGAGGTAAATTGCCAACCATGTCCCCTTTTGTCCCCAAGAGTCTGTTCCCGTGAACCCCTTTTCTCACAGTCTTTGCTTTGCCTTCCAAGAGGTCCTCCAGCCCTGGCTGCACGCGCCTCACCAGGACTTACCTGGTTAGCGGGTCCTTGGGCAGTGGGGTCCTCCAGGCCTGTGGAGCTGGGTCCGGGCTCCAAACTCCAGCAGAGCCTCCATGGTGAAGGGCCCCAGCACGCCAAAACTCATTCTGAGACTGCACCTGCAAACCACCGACGACGGACAGTTCTGTGGACTTTCTGCGGGATCAGCGCGCCAGCTTCTCTAGGAACCGGGACTCCCAAGAGTCTCTTACCTGGCAAACTTTGGTTAGCTTGTGGGGCCCAGGCCTGAAAAGGTAGTGGAGTAGTCTTGTATTTTGCCAGGAGGGTAAATAGCCTCCGCTGAGTAAGTGAAAATCAATCCGAGGCATGGGACACAAACCGCTGACCTTTGGTCTCATTTGAACCTCCTGCCGCGTCCCGCCCTGGGCTTCTCTAGCAACCAGTGTTCTGCTTCCAGCTCCCGGCAGCCTCCGGGGCTCCCGGCAGCCTCCGGGGCACCCGGCCAGGTGTTGTCCATGACGACAGTGCAGCACCTGCTCTGCCTTGAGGATGATTATGCTCATTAGGGTTTGCAAATTCGGCAGAAATCTTGTTACCCTCAATCCGCTGGCTCCTGTAGGCCGGCCTCGGCAGCAGTAGACCCCCAGGCCTGTGGAACAACAGCTCGGCCCCAACCACAGGCATAGCTACCAGGGGGAGGGCACTCAGGGCGCAAAAAATCACTCTGACGCGGCAGTGGTAGACTGGCCACAGTCAGTCCCCATTTGGACTTACTTCTGGTCGGATGCCGGGCTCCTCCAGTACTTAAGGCTCCCGGGTGTTTCTTATTGGAGAATATTCGTCCGCCAAGACAGTCAAGTAAACCTTGGGTTTCATCTTTACAGGGGGGATAGTCCCCACTGGATAGTTCAAGCCTGTGACTAGGCTTAACCCCCATGCTCTCTACTGTGACCAGGCTTCTGTTTATTTATGCTGAATGCCAGGCCTCAGTTCCCAACTGCTGCAGGGCAGGCGCATGCGCATTTCGCATCCCTTCAGCCCTCCTGGGGCCCGCCCACCTCCAGGCCCCCAACACCAGAGAGCCGCAACCCTGGAGGGCGCCCACCTTGTAAAATCACTCTTTAGGTGGCAGGTGCAAATTGGCGACCCCTGCCTTTTCCAACAGAGAGGGTTCCTGAGTATCTCTTATTGGAGAATATACTGGCCAGCCGGCCAGGCCTCCGCCTGGCCAAGCAGTTTCGTGACCTTTCGTTTTGCCTTCAGGAGGAATATCCTTTATACGGGAGCTTAGACTTTGCAGATAAAGCTGGGCTACCCCAAGCAGCCTGAGCCCATGGCTCGGGCAGGGTAGTCTAGTCCCCACCAGCATTTGGGGGGCTTAGGCAGAAGCTTTGCTCCCCAATACCCCACTCAGTTGACCTAGCCTCTCCTTACTGGGGACCTTACTGGTGACCAGCACCCTGGCTTCACTAACATGCAGAGTATGACCCTCTCTCCAGGCCTTGGGCAGCTGGGACCCGCCCCCCACCCGCCCAAGTCCTGTGGGGGCCATGGCCAGGCGTCACCATGTGGATATCTTCCTGGGTGGAGGTTATGATCTGATGCTTTGGCTACATAGGTGGTGAGAGTCCCCCTTCGATTTTCCTGCCCGATGAGCCCCGGCTCTCTCTAACAATCAGGTTTCCAAAGTGTCTGTCATCCAGGACGCCATGGTTCCACCACGCGAGGTTTCAGAGTTCCCAAGTGATCTGTCTTCCGGGTGATGTCTCCCCTCCTCCTGCCCCAAGGCTCATAAAACTTCAGGAGTGTTTTGCTTGAGGGGGGCCATTCCTTAGCTGGGAGACTACTCTCTCCAGAGCTGTGCTAATTCATTTACTCTATGTTGGCTCCATTTCAGTGGGGGGAATGGAAACTGGAGTCCGTTTTTTCTCTGGTTTAGCCTTTTGCTTATGCTATCACAGTAAATGATTAAAGGCTTGATTACTGCTTTCATTTTGGTTCATTTTTGTAGGCAGGGGACACCTGATAGCTCAACTCAACTGAACTCTTCACACCTGTTTTTCATTGGTGTATGTGTGCATGCTCAGTTGTGTCTGACTCTTTGTGACTGCATGGACTCTAGCCCGCCAGGTTCGTCTGTCCATGGGATTATCTCAGCAAGAATGCTGGAGTAGGTTGCCATTTCCTCCTCCAGAGGATCTTCCTAACCCAAGGGTTCAAACCACATCTCCTGCACTCCTGGGGTGGTAGGCAGATTCTTTAACATTTGAGTCAGGTAACGTCAGCATGGCCCACAAGGCTAGGTGGTCTGAGCTTTGTCTGTCCCTTCAGTCTTAGTATGTAAAACACTTTCCCCCAATCAAGACTCCAGTCATGGACTTCCTTGGCTGTCCAGTGGTTGGGGGCATGGGTTCGATCCCAGAACGGGGAACTCAGATCCCACATGCTGTTCAGTACAGCCAGAAAAAAAAAGACAAAATCCAGCCACACTGGCTGTCTCTCAGTTCCCTGATTATACAATACAAAGCTCTTTTCAAACGCTTAAGGTAAGTTTGAAAAGTAGAGCTTTAGGCTAAGGTTGGAAAAGCCTTGGAATGGAAGCAGAACATGGTTGGGCCAGGCTGGGGGTTGAGGGGCAGTAAGAAGCATGCCTCCTGACTTCATAGAGTAGCCTCGACTCATGAGAACTTGAAGACAAGTGGTGTAAGGCGGGTGGGGGGAGTGGAAAGGGCAAAGCCAGGCGTCAGTTAGGGCAGACTGAGCGCTCAGTAAAGAAGTTACAGGATCGGCCTGTGTATTTCCAATGGAATGCAGCTATGGGAAGCACTACGGCAAGGACTTTAACGGAAGAAAACAGTGGAAAAATTGACTGGTGGTGTGAAAGTTCAGAGTATATTGATAATAGAGTAGCTCATGTTTCTTTAAGCACTTATACAACTGAAATTCTATAGTTCTGTGTAATTATTTGGTGGTTAGTTTTTTCACCTTCAAAATTATCATTCTCAGAGACAGGAAACATGTTGTCCTTATCATTTTATGGCCCCCGAAGCTATATGCTGGGCACATAGCAAATGCTCTATAATTTTCTCTCTCTCTTTTTTTTTTTTTTTTGGCTGCTCTGTGTATAGGGTCTTAGTTCCCCACCCAGGGATTAAACTTGGGCCCTCAGCAGTGAAAACACGGAGTCCTAACCACTGCAGCACCAGGGAATTCTCTCTACAAATATTCTTTGAATGAGGAAGAGTAACAGACAAGAAGATAGGTCCCTAGGCTCACATTTTTCCAGAAGACCGAGAATCATAGGAATTTGTATTGGCCTTCACAGGCCTCACCCAAGTTTTGGGGCCAGAGATGTTTGCCTCTCAAGAACTTAGAGACCAGCAAGAGCGATAGTGTACAATGATGATAGAACGTATTACAGATATATACGATATGTAAAATAAGCCTCAAACTCAATGGATATTCAGCTGAGGAATTAGTCTCATCTTTGCTCTATTGGGAGTGGTGAATAGAGAATCAGGAAGGCTCCATGAAAGGGGATTCCCAGGTGGCTCAGTGGTAAAGAATTCATCTGCCATTGCAGGAGACACAAGTGACACAAGCTCGATCCCTGGTTGGGGAAGATCCCCTGGAGAAGGAAATGGCAATCCACTCCAGTATTCTTGCTGAGATAATCCCATGGACAGAGGATCCTGGCGGACTACAGTCCAGGGGATGGCAAAGAGTCAGACACGACTGAACACATGCTCACGCTACGTCAAAGAGCTAGAATTCAGAGGAAGGTAGGACTTTGTAAGTGGACACAGGATACTGTGTGAAGTCCAAGTATGGTGAATAAAATCAGAAGTATATACAAATAAAGGGTATTTTCAGAGAATGCCCTTTGGTGGACACACATGTTGAAAAGTAATAGCATTTGAGCTTGAAGGAATACCAAACTCCCAAAGGACATTAGAAACAAATTTCCAGATTAAGGAGTTTAAACCTAATTTATTAAGGATTGCACTAAGGATCATGGTCAGAGGACCTTCTACATATATTTGGATAGCAGTATGAGGAATTAATTGACAGGGAAAGAAGACAAACAGTATGAAGACCTTAGTAAACCATTATAATCCACCTGCAGAACACCAAGGATGCCCGATTTTGGATGGCAGCAGGGGAACATAAAGAGGACAACTGTGATAGATTTGATACAACAGCAAAACAAATATATTTAATAAAATGGATGGATATCCTTTGTTAATGATTTACAGTAGTCAGTGATACTTCACCACCACTCCTCTGGCATAATCAGTTGCTGTGATATATTCCACATCTTCTATGTATATTCAGAATATTCATGGGCAGTATAACCCTCACGGGAGCCATGGTTAGTTAAAGAAGAGAAAGCAAGAAAGAAACTGAAAAAAATCCTATAATATAGTCTTTATTATGCATGACTCTCTTGGAGTGAAAGTTAACATTTAATAGTTTCTCAAATGTTCTATGACTTCTTTCGTAGCTCAGTTGGTAAAGAATCTGCCTGAAGTGCAGGAGCTCGCCTGCAATGCAAGAGACCAGGGTTCAATCCCTGGGTCAGGAAGATCCCCTGGAGAAGGAAATGGCAATCCACTCCAGTATTCTTGCCCTGGGAAATCCCATGGATGGAGGAGCCTGGTGGGCTATAGTCCTGGGGGTTGCAAGAGTTGGATACGACTTAGTGACTAAACCACCACCACCAAATATTCTACAGGTACTCTTGGCTCCGAGCCATGAGAGATTCTCTTCTCTCTGCCTAATATATCCTGTATCACACCCACAGTCTGGCTGAATCCTAGTCTTTCTCAAGTCTGTTCAAATCACACTTTTTGGGGGAAGTAGTAGCTAAGCGTCTCACATTGAATTAGATGCCCATTTGATGTATAACCTGGATTTTTTCAACAGTATTCTCAAGCTTCTCTTCAAACCGCCTCTCCCAAACCTAATTCTATAAAACAGGGGTCCTCAACGTCCAGGATGTGAATGGGTACCTCCTATCAGATCAGAGGTGGCATTAGATTAGAAATAAAGTGCACAATAAATGTAATGCGCTTGAATCATCCCCTGAAACCACCCCCTCAGCCCCAGTCTACAGAAAAATTGTCTTCTTTGAAATTGGTTGCTGGTGCTGAAAAAGTTGGGAATGCTGCTATAAAATATTAGTGAATAATGCTAGATTAACTGGGGACTTCATAGGAGAGACAGAAGAGATGGCATTTGCTGTTTAACCATTCCTAAACAACATACACCTACTAACTGTTCTATCTTATCAACTCTAAAATGGATATAATATGATCTACTTCCTCGCAGTGTTGGCAACCTAAGATTTATTTGAAGAGTACTCAGCACCATAGCTTGGCACAATAAATAGCTCAGTAAAAGAAATCCCATTCCATACTTCGCTGCTTCTCCTTCTTGCTGTCTCCTCCTGTCTTCTGCCACTGACACGTCTGATGTCTCCCTCCTGCCTTAGCTCCCGTCTCCACCTCTCTTGCGGAGAACAATTCCACTCTGCTCCAAACTGCCTGCTGCATTAGCCTCAGGGTTCAACAAACACGAGGCCCTGCAGTTTACAGACCCACCTGACTAGAAATCTGTGTGGCAACCATATACTACAGATGGAAAGTGTCTTTTGAGCTTCCCCTTCCACATCAAGTGGTTTACCCGAGTATGGCTTTCAAGTGTGTGTTTTAAGATACCCAGAGGAATTTTCATACCAGCATCTAAAACAATAAATAACATCTCTGCATTAATCCTCATGAGTTCTCATGGTGTCCTAGGCTAATACGACTGCCTGTTTATTTACTTGTCTAGCCTCCCAACTGGCCCATAAATCTCATGAGAGCAGAGACTGTCCTTGTTTTTCATTAGATTCTCAGTGCTCTACACAGAGTAGGTGATCTATAAACAGTTTTGAATGAATAAATTTTGCCTTCCAACCATGTTGGCATGAAAAGTGACATACTGTTATCATCTTTTTATTTTTTTAAAACTGGAGACTCCAAAAGTTACAGAACTAATGATATGACAAAGTCAGAATCAGAACCCATAGTGGAACCTAGGAAACTTGTTTGGTGAACTTTAGCCCTTTTCCTTAGGTGGGACAATCTGAGTTATTTTCCTGTACTGATGATTCTAATTTTTATGAAGTAGTATAGGCAAAGCAATATATTTCTTTAAAGAAAGGTATTACCATCTTTCTAAAGATGGTAACAATAACCCTATATGCAAAACGGAAAAAGAGACACAGAAATACAGAACAGACTTTTGAACTCTGTGGGAGAATGTGAGGGTGGGATATTTCAAAAGAACAGCATGTATACTATTTATGGTGAAACAGATCACCAGCCCAGGTGGGATGCATGAGACAAGTGCTCGGGCCTGGTGCACTGGGAAGACCCAGAGGAATCGGGTGGAGAGGGAGGTGGGAGGGGGGATCAGGATGGGGAATACGTGTAAATCTATGGCTGATTCATATCAATGTATGACAAAAAAAAAAATAAATAATAAAAAAAATTAAAAAAAAAAGTAAAGAAAGGTATTGTTTGAACATACGTGGGAAGGTAAGAAGAGAAATTATCCTGCTCTTTCAGTCACTGAACAATTCATATGGACAAATATACATGGTATGTAATTTCATAACAGAAGCTGACACGGGGCAGTTTCTAAAGTCTGTACATTATATATTGGAGAATAACAAGTGTTACAATCCAATATTCTATTTTTTAATACTGAAACTTCTCAAAATTATCAATTCATCAATTTTTCAAGGTGTTCAATACAGTGACACAATCCTAGTTTCAGAAGGAATTTCTTACAAGTATATTTTGACTGAAGGTGATAATGATACAATACTGCATTTTAGAACCAAGAAATGGTTTCTGTGTATAGATATGTGTGTGTGTGTGTGTGTGTGTGTAAATGTTGCATGAATTTGTGTGTAATGTGTTCATGAAGAAGTTGTTCAGTGGCTGCATTGTGTCCCACTCTTTGTAACCCCATGGACTGCAGCACGCCAGACTCCTCTGTCCTCCATTGTCTCCTGGAGTTTGCTCAAGTTCATGTCCTTTGAGTCAGTAATGCTATCTAACCATCTCATCTCCTGCCGCCCTCTTCTCGTTTTGCCTTCAGTCTTTCTGAACGTCAGGCCTTTTCCAGTGAGTTCCACTGAGTTCCAGTGAGTTGCCTTTTCACATCAAGTGGCCAAAGTATTGGAGCTTCAGCATGTCTTTCCAATGAATATTCAGGGTTGATTTCCTTTAGGATTGACTGGTTTGATTTCCTGGCAGTCCAAGGAACACTCAAAAGTTTTCTTCAGCACCACAATTTGAAAGCATCAATTCTTCAGCTTTCAGCCTTGTTTATGGCCAATTCTCATATCCACACATGATTACTGGAAAACCATAGCTTTGACTATTCAGACCTTTGTCAGCAAAGTGTTTTGGAAAATGTTTTGCAATGTGAAGTCAAGTAGGCCTTTGGAAGCATCGCTATGAACAAAGCAAGTGAAGGTGATGGAATTCCAGTTGAGCTATTTCAAATCCTAAAAGATGATGCTGTGAAAGTGCTGCACTCAATATGCCAGCAAATTTGGAAAACTCAGCAGTGGCCACAGGACTGGAAAAGGTCAGTTTTCATTCCAATCCCTAAGAAAGGCAATGCCAAAGAATGCTCAAACTACCACATGATCACACTCATCTCACATGCTAGCAAAGTGATGCTCAAAATTCTCCAAGCCAGGCTTCAGCAATATGTGAACTGTGAACTTCCAGATGTTCAAGCTGGATTTAGAAAAGGCAGAGGAACCAGAGGTCAAATTGCCAACATCAGATGGATCATCAAAAAAGCAAAAGAGTTCCAGAAAAACATCTACTTCTGCTTTATTGACTATATACCAAAGCCTTTGACTGTGTGGGTCACAACAAACTGGAAAATTCTTAAAGACATGGGAATACCAGACCACCCGACCTGCCTCCTGAGAAATCTGTACGCAGGTCAGAAAGAAACAGTTAGAACTGGACATGGAACAACAGACTGGTTCCAAATAGGAAAAGGAGTATGCCAAGGCTGTATATTGTCACCCTGTTTATTTAACTTATGTGCCGAGTACATCACGCGAAATGCTGGACTTGGTGAAGCACAAGCTGGAATCAAGATTGCCGGGAGAAATATCAATAACCTCAGGTATGCAGATGAAACCACTTTTATGGCAAAAAGCAAAGAACTAAAGAGCCTCTTGATGAAAGTGAAGGAGGAGAGTGAAAAAGTTGGCTTAAGATTCGACATTCAGAAAACTAAGATCATGGCATCCAGTCCCACCACTTCATGGCAAATAGATGGGGAAACAGTGGAAACAGTGACAGACTTTATTTTGGGGGGCTCCAAAATCACTGCAGATGGTGACTGCAGCCATGAAATTAAAAGACGCTTACTCCTTGGAAGAAAATTTATGACCACCCTAGACAGCATGTTAAAAAGCAGAGACATTACTTGGCCAACAAACATCTATCTAGTCAAGGCTATGGTTTTTCCAGTAGTCATGTATGGATATGAGTTGGACTATCAAGAAAGCTGAGCGCTGAAAAATTGATGCTTTTGAACTGTGGTGTTGGAGAAGACTCTTGAGAGTCCCTTGCACTGCAAGGAGATCAAACCAGTCCATCCTAAAGGCAATCAGTCCTGAATATTCATTGGAAGGACTGATGCTGAGGCTGAAACTCCAATACTTTGGCCACCTGATGCGAAGAGCTGACTCATCTGAAAAGATCCTGATGCTGGGAAAGATTGAGGGCAGGAGGAGAAGGGGATGACAGAGGATGAGATGGTTGGATGGCATCACCGAGTCACATGAGTGACATGAGTTTGAGTAAACTCCAGGAGTTGGTGATGGACAGGGAGTCCTGGTGTATTTCAGTCCATAGGGTTGCAAAGAGTTGGACACAACTGAGCAACTGAACTGAACTGAACAGCAAAGTGATGAAGAAGATATGCTGTTTATTGTGATTAGTTGCTTATTGTGTTTACTAATCAATTTCCAGATTTATAATAAACTATGCTGTTGTGGTATTTGTATACATTTCAAGGAAATTTTGAGACATATAGTTCTGACTTGCTTAATCTTAATTCATTAAAATATTGTTTAATAAAAGCTGTTCCAATTTTAAACTGCTTTGAAGATCCATTTTGGGTTTTTATTCTCTCAACTAATAAATAGTTTTCTAAGAGCAAAGAAAATTCAAAAAATCTCATCCAAAATGTGGTAACCACAAAGCTATTAGCAGTTCTTAATTTGGAACAAATTCCTTTTCCTTCCTATTAAGTATAACACTGTCAAAACTCTACAGCATGGCTTACAAGATCCTTTATGATATGCATCCTACCTTTTTGACTGTTTTTCCTTTTTACTGTACCCATCTATTCCCTTTCTTCTTACCCCAAGTGCCACCCTACCTAAGACAATCACCATGTGTGCGATAATAGAAAAAAAAAATATATATATATATACACACACACATATATACGTTTCTGCTCCAAGTTCCTGGCATAGAAATCCTGAAACCTTTGTAATTTCCTGAGTAATAGGAATGTCTTTTGTTCTAATGAGATGACTCTCATAGGCCCTTGAATAGCCCCCAAATGAGGGGTGGTCACCAAGAAGACCAAGCTATGATTGTATTAGTCAATTAGTCATGTCTGACTCTGAGACCCCATGGAGTGTAGCCCACCAGGCTCCTCTGTCTATGGGATTCTCCAGGCAAGAATACTGCATTGGGTTGCCATGCCCTTCTCCAGGGGATCTTCCCAACCCAGGGCTCAAACCCAGTTCTCCTGCATTGCAGCAGATTCTTCATCATCTGAGCCACCAGGGAAACAAGCTATGACTAAAAGCTTGAAATTTTCAACCTTGCCCCTCATTCTCCTAACAAGAGAGAAGGGCCAGAAATGGAGTTGATTGATCATGCCTCTGTGATGAAGCCTCTGTAAAAATCTCAACAGTATGAGTTCAGAGAGCTTCTGGATCAGTGAACACATTCACATACTCAGATGGTATGCACCCCACTTCAAAGGGACAGAAGCTCCAGCTCTCAGGAACCTCCCAAACCTCACCCTCTATATCCCTTCAACTGGTGCTTTATCTATGGACTTTACCACAACCTTTAATAAACTGGTACACTCAAGTGTTTCCCTGAGTTCTGTTAGCCAATCTAGCAAATTAATCAACCCACAGGAGGGGGTTGTGGGAATCTCAGATTTGTAGCCCAGTCAGACAGAAGTTGTGAGTGACCGGGTTTGTGGTCAGGCCGTGTAAGGTGGCTGTTCTCTTGACTTTGTGCAGCCCGCTGCTCAGCATGCCCTGCTTCACTCACATGACCACCCAATCCTCTTAATTATAAGCCTTAATTAGCTCCTGGTAACTGATGAGCACTTGCCACACTGTGCCAAGTTGCTTCAGTCGTAACCAACTCTGTGAGACCCTTTGGTCTATAGCCCGCCAGGCTCCTCTGTCTACAAGATTCTCCAGGCAAGAATACCGGAGTGGGTTGCCATGCCCTCCTCCAGGGGGCTGATGAGCCCATGTGATGTCAATTTCCCTGTAAATGGTAGCCTTCTTCTCCCTCAAGGCTGTTGATCAATTTACAAATTATCGATTGCAGATATGACTCCATTCACAATGTGTAGACCATGTTGCCACCTGGTTATTTTCTTTATTTAGTTTTTTGGAGTAAGGCTGATTGACAATTGATTGGAGTATGGTAGCTTCAAGTGAACAGCAGAGTGAATCAGCTGTACATATACCCACTCCTTTAGCTTCTTTTCCCATACAGGTTATGACAGAGTATTGAACAGAGGTCCCTGAGCAATAGGTCCTTCTAGTTATCTACTTCATAATAGGGGGTGTGTGTCAATCCCCATCTTGCATTTTGGATGGCATGAGAGAGTTACCACCAATAAATCAGAGAAGGGACATGATGCTGAACGGCACAGGGTTTCATTCTTTGTGACCTTAAATCAAGATGATATGTTGCTAAAACAGCTGTCTGGGTGATGGAAAGCAGATTGTGACTGCAGAAAGCAGCCAGCTTCTGCTCAGAAGTCTGTGTCTGGAAATCAGCTTGAGAAGACAACAAATCTGTAACTGAAGGTGGAACTGAACAATGATTCTAACAGAGTACCATTCCCTTCAGTAATGAGCTTATCACCCACTCACCCAGGAAAGTCTATTGGACATTCTAGTTACTAGTGGATCTTCTGTCTTTAAAGACCAGTTACCAGGTTTGATAGAATTCAAGGTAAATAAGTGGGCTTATGTGTAAAGCGTGTGTATGTGTGTTCAGTCGTGTCTGACTCTTTTGCAAACTGATGGACTGTAGCCTGCCAGGCTCCTCTGTCCATGGAATTCTCCAGGCAAGAATACTGGAGTGGGTTGCCATTTATTTCTCCAGGGGATCTTCCTGACACAGGGATTGAACCTAGATGTGTAATCTATGATGAACACTAAATGTGGCAGAATATAGGACTGGATGGTGAGGCCTTCAGTAATGTTCTCTAATGAACCAACTAGTTCTCTAATGAACCAACTATAAAACATAAAAAGAAGATGATTGTCCCTGAGGTGTGAACAGACAGATTAAAAACAACATGACACCCCTAAGGAAGTAGATGGATGGTATTATATAATGACACCAGGAAATTGATGTGTGTAAAACCTTCACTCCAATATCTGGGATATGGTCTTTCTACAAACCAGATGTGATACGGAATTCAGTGAGCAATGGCCACCCAGTCAATAGAGATATGTGCTATCTGAAAAAGATCATCTCTGTTGAGAAGGGATGGCAACTCACAGTATAATTTAAACCATAATGTGTTTGATGTGTCATTTATTATTTTAATATTTGCCAAAGCTGTATGGTGAACAAAGAACTTTTATTTCATTCAGTACAGTTCAGTCGCTCAGTTGTGTCTTGACTCTTTGTGACCCCATGGACTGCAGACAGACCTCCCTGTCCATCAGCAACTCCTGGAGTTTACTCAAACTCATGTCCATCGAGTCAGTGATGCCATCCAACCATCTCATCCTCTGTCGTCCCCTTCTTCTCCCGCCTTCAATCTACCCCAGCATTAGGGTCTTTTCAAATGAGTCAGTTCTTCTCATCAGGTGGCCAAAGTATTGGAGTTTCAGCTTCAACATCATTCCTTCCAATGAATATTCAGGACTGATTTCCTTTAGGATGGACTGGTTTGATCTCCTTGCTGTGCAAGGGACTCTCAAGAGTCTTCTCCAACACCACAGTTCAAAAGCATCACTTCTTCGGCACTCAGCTTTCTTTGTAGTCCAACTCTCACATCCATACATGACTACTGGAAAAACCATAGCCTTGACAAGATAGGTGTTTGTTGGCCAAGTAATGTCTCTGCTTTTTAATATTCTGTCTAGGTTGGTCATAACTTTTCTTCCAAGGAGCAAGCATCTTTTAATTTCATGGCTGCAGTCACCATCTGCAGTGATTTTGGAGCTCCCCAAAATAAAGTCTGTCACTGTTTCCCTATCTATTTGCCATGAAGTGGTGGGACCAGATGCCATGATCTTAGTTTTCTGAATGTTGAGCTTTAAGCCAACTTTTTCACTCTCCTCTTTCACTTTCATCAAGAGGCTCTTTAGCTCTTCTTTGCTTTCTGCCATAAGGGTGGTGTCATCTGTGTATCTGAGGTTTTTCATATTTCTTCTGGAAATCTTGATTCCAGCTTGTGCTTCATCCAGCCCAGTGTTTCTCATGATATACTCTGCATATAAGTTAAATAAGCAGGGTGACAATATACAGCCTCAAAGTACTCCTTTTCCTATTTGGAAACAGTCTGTTGTTCCATGTCCAGTTCTAACTGTTGCTTCCTCACCTACATACAGATTTCTCTGGAGGCAGGTCAGGTGATCTGGTATTCCCAGCTCTTGAAGAATTTTCCACAGTTTGTTGTGATCCACACAGTCAAGGGCTTTGGCATAGTCAATAAAGCAGAAGTAGTTGTTTTTCTGGAACTCTCTTGCTTTTTTTTGATGATTATTTAATTGGTAGAATTCAATGAATATCACTTGGGTAAACAATGGTCCCCATGAAAAGAATATACTATTAAGATTGAAATCTAGCACTTAACAGAAAAAAAATTGAGAAAATCTTCTTTATATGTTTTCTGCAAAATGGCTCTTTAATAACCTTTAGAAACTTCCAAGAAAGGAGTCTTTAGTGCTTATATTATAATAAATTGTTATAAAATGATATTAAGCCTGAGCAATTTGGTCAACCAGGAAAGAATAACTAGGTTGTGCTGAATGGAGAAAGGTTTGAAGTAATACTCTTCTTTGTACCTAATGGCTCTCACAATAATGGTTATAAACTAGGATGAAATTTTTCCTAAACCAACCTTTCAGATTCTATGGGAATTTTAAATAATCAAATTATATTTAGCATTGATGTATATATTCATTTAAGTAGCCTAATATTTTGGTTATATGTTAACAGAAAACTTATTTGTTTTACTCACTTTTTCTGTTCATCATGTGAACTCATCCTGAGGTTTGAAGAAAGAATATTTCTGATTTTTAAAAAGGAGATCACAATTTCAAGCTACAGTGATATGATTTCTTTCTTTTTTTTTTTTTTTTATGATTTCTTATTTAAACCATGGCATTAGGAAGTGGTTTCTCAAAATTTCATGTATATTGTGTATATTTTTTGGTTCAAATTTTTTCCTACTAAATTAAGCATATGATGATGGCTACTTTTTAAGAAAGCAATCTTCATTTTAATCTTAATTTTAGTTAAAAATCTTATTGAAATGAATTCCACCCCCCCCCTTCAGTTATTCTGTATTCTTTTAAATTAAGAAGTCTACTATTCTTAGATTCTTAGACTTCGAGCAAACCTATCAAGAAAAATGTCGCACCTTTGAAATAATGAAATTTGTAAACATTTCTTCCAAGAAAGTGAGGCAGAACTAAAGCTCTCTTAAATGATATAAAGGAAATAGTATCAGTTATAGAGGAAGTGTTTCTATATTTTGTGCATTTATAGGAACAAACCAGATCACAGGGCATAATGTCACAATTTGAACACTTGAAGAATTCTTCTGATTCCTTCCTTTTTCCCCAAATCTTGCAATAATGGAATGGGATTTGGATTTATAGTTTTCAAAGTACTTTTATATAATAATGTATTAACCTTTAATTAAAATTCAACAGATATTGACTAATGGTTATAAGAAACTTTTAAAAAGTACTCAACTGAATATATTAATCAGTAGTATCGTCAGAGAAACTGTTCCAAAATAGACATATTATTATAGCCAAAGTAGTCCAAGTTTTAGTTCTTTTTACACTTTGAGGAACTGTTGGTGATGAATTTTGTATACATACAAACCTTGTATTTATATCCGGTTGTATTTAAGATTTAAAACTTTACGGGATGTCCCAATCTACTGTATCCTAGTTCAATAGCTAACCCACATTCCTGTAAATCAGAAATTTAAATGTGTTGCACATCTGTGGGAAATGGGAAGAATGATCACAACCATGGGAGTTTCCTCTGGACCAAGTGAAAGAAAATCATTATATTGTTTTCTTTTTACCTAGGATGACAATGTAGGGAGAAAATCCAGTTTAAGAATTTGAAGGTTCCCTGGTGGCTTGGCAGTAAAGAACTCTCCTGCCAATGCAGGAGAAGCGGATTTGGTCCCTGGGTTGGGAAGTTCCCTGGGAGAAGGAAATAGCAACTCACTCCAGTATTCCTGCCTGGGAAATCCCAAGAACAGAGGAGCCTGGCAGGCTACAGTCCATGGGGTCGAAAAGAGTCAAATCTGACTTAGCAACTAAACAACAACAGAAAGAGTGGTTTCAGTTTGGGTGTCCCTCCTAAATTTCTGACCCCAAAATATAGCTGCCTACTCAACATCTCGCTTCAATATCTGATACAATGCTGCCTTAACTGTGGTCTTCTGACTGGAGCCCATCCACAAATCATTTGTTATCTGCAACAGACTAAGTACAAAAATGAGAATGAGTTTAACAACTTTTATAGCAATTTCACTTCACCTCATTCAAGTCCATCAGCAATGTTCTTATTTCATTGCACAAGGTGTAGACCTGTTTGGATGTTGTCAAATTTGCTTGATAAGTTATACTTGGCATGGGGTGAGTTCCAATCACATGCAGTAGGAACAAATATTGATCTGCAATGAATTGGAAATAAAACAAAATTGTTCTTAGCCTAAGACAGTTTGAGAAGTACTGGTCTAGTAGACATTCAAATTCAACATATCCACTAAAAAAAAGGGGGGGGGGTATTTAAAAAGCATTTAATTTATATTTTTACATGTATAAATCTTTAAATGATATAACATTTTAAAACTGTCATTCAGACAACCTTGAATCTACTCTATTTTTTTTTTTTTTTTTTAATACATACATACAGCCTGTTAGCTCAGTTGGTAAAGAATCCGCCTGCTATGCAGGAGACCCCAGTTCAATTCCTGGGGCAGGAAGATCCCCTGGAGAAGGGATAGGATACCCACTCCAGTATTCTTGGGCTTCCCTTGTGGCTCAGCTGGTAAAGAATTTGCCTGCACTGTGGAAGACCCGGGTTTGATCCTTGGGTTGGGAAGATCCCCTGGAGAAGGGAAAGGCTACCCACTCCAGTATTCTGGCCTGGGTCACAAAGAGTCGGATAAGTGAAATTGTTAGTGACTTCTCCTGTGGCTCAGGAGATAAGGAATCTGCCTGCAGTGTAGGAGCTGCAGGAGATGCGGGTTGGATTCCTGGGCCACCCACTCCAATATTCTTGTGTAGAGAATTCCATGGACAGTGGAGCCTGGTGGGCTACAGTCCCTGGGGTCCCAAAGAGTTGGACACAACTGAAGCAACTTAGCATGTAAGCATGAGCGACTAACATTTTCAGTTTTTTTTTTTTCATGCACATACATACAAGTAATACATGATTGAAAACTCATTGTAAACACTTTAAACAATGTGAAAATCCACAGTTAAAAGGTTCTGCCTCTGTTCTTCACTGATGCCTTCCTCGCCTTGATTGTAATGACTGTTCTAGTGATAACATTTCTTCCCACTTTAATATGTGCACTTTTATATAGAAATTAGTAGACAGACAACTTTAGTTTTGCTTTTTTTTTTTTTTAGTTTTTTTTAGTTTTGCTTTTTTAAAATAAATGACATTGTACTCAGTATATTAGTCTGTGACCTGATTTTTTCCCCACCAATTTATTTGGAGAACTTTTCTGGTCATTTCATAATGATTTGCTCCATAATAATCATAATATGCAGCAATTCAAAAAATCATTCCCCTATGGTTGAACAGTCTAATTGATTCTAAATACTGCTACAATAAATGTAGCAGTATCAGGATCACTTCTTGATCTGTACCTTGTGCATTTCTACAATAGTTCTGCAGGATCTATTCCTAGAAGATAAGAGCTGGGTCAAGGGTGTATACATTTCAAATATTGATACTCTCGAGTTGTCTTCCCAAAACTGTACCCTTTAAATTTCAGCAAAGAGTGCATGTATGTGACCATTTCAATACTAGGTATTTACCAAACCTCTTAATTTTTTCCAATCTCGTAACTGAAAATTACATCTTTCTCTGTTGTTTGAGAAAACATTTCAGTGTTTTTGTTAGTTATTATTCCATCACTTGCCTGTTGATATACTTTCCATATTTTTCACATTTTGTCTTCTCAGTTGATTTGTCAAATGATACATGTAATCATGTGCTTTGGATTTTTAATCATTTGTCTGGTAGTACTAATATTTTTTCCCATTCTGCTGCTTATCTTTGTTAATAATGTTCTGATTTGTTCAAGTGAAAGTATTATTAGTGTCAGACTCTTTGCGACCCCGTGGCCTATAACCCACCAAGCTCCTCTATCCATGAGATTTCCCAGACAAGAATACTGGAGTGGGTAACCATTCCCTTCTCCAGAGGATCTTCTTGACCCAGGGATTGAACCTGCATTGACAGACAGATTCTTTACCACTGAACCACCAGGACTGCCTTATTTATTTTTAAGGAGTAAATCATATCCTAACTTTAAGTTTTATGAGTAAGAAATCCCTTCAGACTCACACTGATCTGGACACATCAAAAATCCCTGACCATTTTATTTTATAAAATAGTGGGTCTTTCCTCATCTGATGAAATGTCTTACTGATAGTTAATAATTACTATGCATGAGATGAATATAGTTTCATTTATTTATTTCAGGAAAAATAAGCCTTGTCACAAATAATTTTACACTTTTTTTTTTAAATTTACAAGGCTTTATTCCAATCTATGTTGGCTCTTAAGTTTGTTAAAGAGAAAAATCTGTTAATAAATGCTCTTTTACTTTTTCCAGTGGAAAAATTAAACATCCAGGGATAATTAAATGGTCTTTTTTAACCACCTAATTCTATCCTTCAAATTTGAAAGCAAAGGGTTAGAACAAAGACAGTTAACACTATTAAAAGTGTGAAAGGGCTTCCTGGGTAGCTCAGCTGGTAAAGAATCCTCCTGCAATACAGGAGACCCTGGTTCAGTTCCTGGGTAGGGAAGTTCCCCTAGAGAAGGGATAGGCTATGGACTCCAGCATTGGCTGGAGAATTCCCACAGACAGAGGAGCCTGGTGGGCTGCAGTCCATGGGATCGCAAAGAGTCAGACACGACTGAGCTACTAAGAACAAAGTGAAAAATAATTAGTTTGCTGCTCCCTTATCTTCTCAGTATAAAGTGAAGGACTCAGTATATTCGTTGGAAGAACTGATGCTGAAGCTGAAGTTCTAATACTCTGGCCACTTGATGTGAAAAGCCGCTCATTGGAAAAGATCCTGATGCTGGGAAAGACTGAGGGCAAGAGGAAAACAGGGCAACAGAGGATGAGATGATTGCATGACATCATTGACTCAATGGCTTGAGTTTGAGCAAACTCTGGAGACAGGGAAGGACAGGGAAGCCTGGCATGCTGCAGTCCATGGGGTCCCAAAGAGTTGGACACGACTGAGAGACTGAATAACAATAAAGTGAAGATATGAGATGCTGTGCCCTGGTTTCAAACTGTCTTCAAATTCCTGCTATGCCACATGCCAGCTACATAATTTTGAACAAGTCTTCTGATCATTTTAAGTCCTACTTTTCTATTTTTGAAATAGTAAAACAATATTTGTGATAAAAAATGACAGAAAATATCTAAATCACTTAGCATGTGATAAATCCTTAAATATAGATCAGCTGTCAGTACCATCATTAACTGGGAGTAAATAATATTTATCTTATATCTGTAAGTACTGCTTTCCTCTTTTAAGTCAAATTTGGATAAGGTCATCTTGTGTGTGCTAAGTCGCTTCAGTCATGTCCAACTCTTTGCTACCCTTTGGACAGTTGCCCACCAAGCTCCTCTGTCCATGGGATTCTCCAGGTAAGGATACAGAATGGGTTACCATGCCTTCCCTTCCAGGGGACCTTTCTGACCCAGAGATCAAAACTGAGTCTCCTGTAACTCCTGTATTGCAGGCGGATTTTTTTTTTTTTTTACCATTGAGTCGCTGGGGAAGCCCAGGGTCATCATATCACTGGCATATTTGCCAGCAGAGGACTAAAAACTTATTATAATAATGAAAATTAAAAACAATATCATGTAGGTCTTCACGTTGAATTCCTATGGTGAAACAATACGAAACATGATTCATGCTAAGGATTTAGTACCACAAATAACTTCTGAAACATCGTATACCATCTTTGCTAGCTTGAGGGGAATTGGGTTGTTGACAAAAGAAATTACTCAGTAGATCAAAGAAAGAAATGAAGACATCAACTATACTTCAGTAAAAAGTATATATGTATATATTACAAAAAAAGAACTTAGAAAATCTCCAAAGATTAAAAAAGAAATAGAAAACTGTTCTGCCCACAAGAGGTCAAAGCACAGCTATACTAGTGTTTGAGACAGAGGACTGGACACTAAATGATGGTTTACACAATTCAGATCTACGGGTATAAAGTGAGTGGCCCCAAGATTAAGAAGGAAGTTTGTCTCCTAAGGAGGTCTGGGGAAGGCCGATGCTCCTTGTGTTGATCTTAAAACTTTCCCCCTCTTGCCATAAAATATGAATTTTACTTCACAAGCTATTATAGTGTTACTATTTAAAGATATATCTTAGTAGCCATTAGAGCTTTAGTTTGAAATATGTACTACTTAAAGCAAAAACAAATATATTTACAAAAATTGTATCTGTATGTGTAACATTAGTTGACCGCTTACTATAGTCAGGAGCGTGGGGGCCTACACAGCCTAGGGTTCTACCTTTTTTTGCTTGTCTTTTGTTTCCTCCCCTGCTTAATAAAATCAAACTTCTTGGGAGAGTTGGGATGAGATGGAAGAGGATAAGGTAAGGAGTTTGCTAATGTAAGTGTTATAAACTTTTAAAATCAAATTTTCACCGCATTTCCACAGTAAATAGTACACGTTTAGGCACAACTTCTACCTCTAAGAAAATTTCCTTTCTTCTCCCACATCCACGTGGAGAAGGTGTTACTGAGTCCAAGCTCAGTCTAGCCACCTCAGGATAGGCCAATAAATCCAAGAGACAAGGTGCTGAGGCAAGGAATAAGACTTTATTCAGGAGCTGGCTAGCTAGCTGACAGAAAAGACAGCAGAGTAGCATCTGGAAATAACCATCTCGTTGGGGCCTGGATGCCAGGTTCTTTCATGGCTCAGAGGTTGGGGGAGGTGAGGAAACAAAGTAAAAAGGTTATTTAATTCTTGCAAATGTCTCCTAGAATGGCAAGCCTCAGGCAGGGGGGGATCTGTTAGTTTCATTTCTTTACAGTCAGCTCACAGGTGGTGTGAAACTATCTCCCCTCATGTCAAGAAACAAAGATGCCACAGCTATCTGGGATTCTGGCCCCCCAAACGTGAAAGTCTCCGTCCTACAGGTAAGCAGCCCTACAGATAAGCAGCGGACGAGAGGCGCCATTTCCCACACAAATAACTCAAGAATGTCACAGTCCTTCACAGGTGGGCAGGGTCAGGTTATCCTCCGGGAGAGGGGCGTGGAGGGCTGGGGGTGAGGGGTTCCCTGAGGCAGGCCATTCTGTAAGCCCATAATAACAAAAGAGGCAAAATAAGAGTTAAAGTCACAGAAAAGATCCAGTGTGGGGTCAACATTAACCCTTCCTGGCTACAAAGAGAGACAGTAAAGATGTTTAGGACAGTTTGTCCAGACTTGCCCTCAATCTGAGAAATCTTGAGTCCCAGGGCTGGACAATCTGAAACCTAAAAGGCAGAGGCGATTGTAGCTGGAGGGAGGGAAGAAACAGGATCCCGGGGCGGCGCTGGGCCCGGAGCGCCTTCCTCCCGCCCTCCCGGCGTGCGGGCCACGGGGCTAGGGAGCTCCACCCCGCCGCTCCTCTCCCCTCCTTGAGCTTCGCGGGCCTCGGCGGGCGAAGGGCCCGGCGCCGCCGTATTTTGTCCCGCGCGGCGATCCCTCCTCGCGCGGACGCCGTGGCCGCGGCGGTGGCGACGGGGCTCGCGGCGCGCTGACCGCAGGCGCCCCGGCCCGGCGGCCTGGAGGCCGCGACAGGCGGAGGCCCGGCCGCCCTCCCGCTCTGCGGGCGCCGAGGGGACGAGGCGGACGCCGGGGAGCCCCGCCCGGCCAGCGAGAAGGTGGGGGAGGCTCCGCGCGCCGCCGGCCCCTCCGCCGCCGCCGCCCTGCTGGCCCTGCAGCCGCCGCTGCCGCCGCCGCCTCGGGTTCCCGCCGCGGGCTCGGCGGCCCCGGCCGGGGAGGGAGGGCGGCGGGCGCCGCCGGAGCCGCCGGACATGGCTGGAGGGCACTGCGGCAGCTTTACCGCGGCGGCGGCCGGCAGCGGCGAGATTGTGCAGCTGAACGTGGGGGGGACCAGGTGAGCCAGGGGGAAGGGGCTCGGGGCCGGGATGCGGCGGGCAGGGTCCTCGGGGGCCGGCATCGCAGGCGAGCGGTTTGAGGAGCGCAGGGCCCTCCGGGAGGGTGTGGAGGGGCAGGCGGCCTTGAGAGTCCCTGAGAGCCGGGCCCTTGGCCGCGCTGCCGCCTTCCTAGGACGCCGGCCACGATCCTCCCCTTTTTAGGAGATCTGCCCGGGGAACATTCTGTAACCTTCCTTTACCTAACCTGGCGCGTACTTTTGAGTTCATTTTGTCGAAGCGCGGCCTTGTGGTCTGGCTGTTGCAGGTGAACCTGCCTCCCTTTCTATTTGGTCAACAAGGTAACATCTGTTTGCTCGGGCGAGAACGCCTCATTGAGGGCTGTTTTTAATCGCCAATAATTTTGGTGGAGAGAGCATTGTCGATTTGCGGTGAGCTCTTATTTATTTCCAGAGTTTCTTGGTTCATGGCTCTGAAGGGTCTGTTCTACTTGTAGCTCCGTGTGTCTGGAAGCTGCAGTTTTGAAGAGTTGGTTCTGGGAAGCATTGGTAGTGGCACCGTGTGGCGCCCTCCTAGTAAACAGACCGAAAGCTCTTCTCTCATCTTTCTGGTCTTCCGTTCCCTTACTGTGTGACTTTTAATGAGCTTGTTGGGGGTAAAAAAAATAGTATGCTTTTGGATTTAATATGGTTTATGAGTCACTCCTCTCGGAAATGCGAGTTTGGCAGCTCTGTTTGAAGGAAAGGGTGGTTGCCGTTTTAGGCTAGGTAAGAGATAAGCCATGAAGCGCCTTGGAATTCAGTGTATTTTGCTGTATTGGAGAAGATACAAGGTTTTCAACGCTTGGGAGTTTTTAAGTAGTGTTTTTAAAAATGCAAAACGGCAGCACTGTGAACCGTAGTGATAACAATTGTGTAGTGATTTAATAGTTTTCTAAGTGTGCTGGAGAATTCAACACAGCAAACAGTAATTCCTCACTGTTACTCTGCTCACTCTTTTTTCTCCCTCATCCCAAACTGTTACTTTAAGACTTTACAGCTTTATTGCTGTTACATAGATTTCGGTTTCATGGAGTAGAAGATTGGTGTTTCCTAATGTAAGACACGGATAGTTTACCAAAATGAAAGTTTTGCAGGTTTGGTGACTTCAGGTCAGCTCAGTTGTGTCTGACTCTTTGCAACCCCATGGATTGCAACATGCCAGGCCTCCCTGTCCATCCCCAACTCCTGGAGTTTGAGTAAACTCATGTCCATTGAGTCAGTGATGCCATTCAACCATCTCTTCCTTTGTCGTCCCCTTCTCCCGCCTTCAATCTTTCCCAGCATCAGGGTCTTTTCAAATGAGGCAGTTCTTCGCCTCTGGTGGCCAAAGTATTGGAATTTCAGCTTCAGCATCAGTCCTTCCAATGAATATTCAAGACTGATTTCTTTAGGATGGACTGGTTGGATCTCCTTGCAGTCCAAGGGCCGCTCAAGAGTCTCCTCCAATACCACAGTTCAAAAGCATCAATTCTTCGGCACTCAGCTTTCTTTAAAATAGTCCAACTCTCAAATTCATACATGACTACTGGAAAAACCATAGCTTTGATTAGACGGCCCTTTGTTGGCCAAGTAATGTCTCTGTGTTTTAATATTCTGTCTAGGTTGGTCATAACTTTTCTTCCAAGGAGTAAGCGTCTTTTAATTTCATGGCTACAGTCACCATCTGCAGTGATTTTGGAGCCCCCCAAAATCTGTCTGTCACTGTTTCCACTGTTTCCCCATCTATTTGCCATGAAGTGGTGGGACCAGATGCCATGATCTTAGTTTTCTGAATGTTGAGTTTTAAGGCAACTTTTTCACTCTCTTTCACTTTCATCAAGAGGCTTTTTAGTTCTTCTTCACTTTCTGCCATAAGGGTGGTGTCATCTGCATATCTGAGGTTATTGATATTTCTTCTGGCAATCTTGATTCCAGCTTGTGCTTCTTCCAGCCCAGTGTTTCTCATGATGTACTCTGCGTAGAAGTTAAATAAGCAGGGTGACAGTATACAGCCTTGACGTACTCCTTTTCCTATTTGGAACCAGTCTGTTGTTCCATGTCCAGTTCTAACTGTTTCTTCCTGACGTGCATATAGATTTCTCAAGAGGCAAGTAAGATGGTCTGGTATTCTCATCTCTTAAAGAATTTTCCAGAGTTTGTTGTGATCCACACAGTCAAAGGCTTTGGCATAGTCAATATAGCAGAAGTAGATATTTTTCTGGAACTTACGAATGCAAAAATGAATACCCTGCAAGGGCTGGCCTTCAAAAGAGTAGCACTATAGTCATCCCTAGTTTCTAATTTCTGTTGATTGTTCATATACTTTTTGAATGCTATAGAGGACCTTCTAATTTAATTCTAAAAGTGTTCGTTGTGTTTGAAAGTAAATGGCTTAAAAATGAATTAACTCTTGTTAATGATTGTAGAATTGAGTTTAAAATTTTAAACTGTATAAGAGTTATCTTGGAGCTGAACATTTTACTTTTCATTACGTATGAAATTTGATTTTATCAGATTTAAAATTTTTCTACATGATTTAAAAAATACAAAATAAATATATTATCAGATTGGACAGTTTAGAAGGCAGATGCGAGTTGTTACATAGGAATAAGAAAGTTTAAAAAGCCCAAACTTGAGACTTGCTAGGATAAATCTGTAAAATAAGTGATGACATATAGAAAATAAAACATTCAGTTCCAAGTTCTCTGCAGATATTTTGAGTTACTTTGGACCATAGACACTTGCAGCATTTTAGAACTAGGAGGGATCTAGAAATTATCTTGAGTAAAACACAGGTTAATAGTCACTTGAGGCATTATAAAAGAAAAAAAAAAATCCTCCTGTGATTGTCTTTGAAGTTGAGGAAATGCCCCTAGGAGAACCACCTGTGGCATATAATTAATGTCAGCTGTGAAGTGATAGCCTGAAACTCAGAAGGAGCTTTTCTTTTGAGCAGAGTAGGGAGCATCTCCCCACTCCCCACAAGAGAGGATAGGAAAATGGATCTATTCAAAGGATTTATAGAAATGTCTGATTTTTATGATTTATTTAACACTTTATGGATGGCTCAGAAAGAAGATGAGGTTTCATTTAGAATTGTTAATATTATTACTTACCCAAAAACAAGTCTAATGAGGTGAAAGAAAGACAGCATGGCTCAATTTGTGATTAATTCTGCTTTGAGTATGATTTTAGGCATCATGAGAGAAGTCTGGGACCAGTCAGTGGAAGTCTAGCTCAGCAACCTTGGGCAAATTATTTTTTAGTGCTTAGTTTCCTAAAATATTTAATGACATTTATAATACAGCCTTCTAAACTAATTTGAAGCATTAAGTGGGAAATACAAGTGTTTAGTGGCATTAGCTGTCAATAGTAACTTTACAGAATAATTTTAACTTGATTGCTTCCAAGTAAATTTAGTAGGAAGTTAGTAGCATAGTGTATAAATGTGGATAAGGACCAGATTGCACATGACCTTTTTCTTGGCATACTGTGGATATGAAATGAAACAGAAAAGGCTTTTCATATGTATTTCAGAAAGTTATGCTTGTCATGTGTAATTTAAATGTAGTTTTTATGAAATCATATTTGGAAACAGTTTTAGAGCCATGGGTTTTTTTTCCTCTCCTGTCTTTTAAAGTTTGGGGGGAAAAAATTGGTGGGGATGAGAGTCCAGTCCCTTTGCCTAAAAATTCCAGATTACTAAACTTAGCTGAATTGTTGATTTTAACTTAAATTTATAATATGAGGTTTCCCTGGTGGCTCAGATGGTAAAGACTTCCTGCAGTGCAGGAAACCCAGGTTCAATCCTTGGGTTGGGAAGATCCCCTGGAGAAGGAAATGGCAATCCACTCTAGTATTCTTGCCTGGAAAATCCCAGACTGTAGCCTGATGGGCTACAGTCCATGGGGTCGCAGAGTCAGACAGGACTGAGCGACTAACACTTTCACTTTCATACCCATCTGAATTACTGATTTTAATTTAAATTGCTAATATGACCTTAAGCAGACCTGTGTAATTTTCTAAGTAACAAAATTTGAGTTATTTGGCAGACAATTTGCTGAATAAGCAGTGAACATGAAAGGTCACAAGTTAGAAACGATCCTTATTTGGAAATGAATTTGATGGCTTCCAAAACGCAGTGATTCATTTTTTGCAGTGGATCCTTGGATCTTTCAGTTTACTGTTTACTGGGTTTGCTTCTATTTGACCAAGTCAGTTTCCTCTACTTAGTTGTAATCTACTTTTCATTTTTTCTTAAAGAGCGTGCTAAGAAATATGCTTGGGAAAACTCGCCATATTTTCTTGGGTAAACTGGCTGCTCTCTCAGTCTGCCTAATGGGCATAGGAACTGCTTTAAAACAGTCATGATGCTGGAAAATGAATGTGGAGAAACAATAAAGGTCTGTAAGGCTCTCTTCTGTGCGAGGACACATGATGATGAGGCAACAAGTCAGGAATACGTAGTGCAGTGTGATTAGGCTTAAAATGAAAATATTCAGATATCAGTTGAACCATGTATCAGATTCTTTGCTGTGCTAGTTTATGTCAGTTTATTGTTTTGCTTTTGTCTGTTACAGTAGACTTTGATAAAGCATACTTCCCATCCCCACCGTTGGTGGTAATACATAGGCTTGATCAAATGGAGTTAACCTCAAAACAGTATTTACTGAGTGATTTTTGAATGAATGAATTCAGTCGTTGTGAATAGCCCAAGACTGTAAAGGAAGTGTTAAATGTACTCTGTGCAGTGGAGTTAATATGAGCTCAAAAAGCTACTATAGGATAGACTATTTGGAAAAGCCAATTAAGGAGAAGGTAAAACCTTTGTTGTATCAAGGAAGATAGGTAGAACTCGAATAACTGAACATGAGGTTGATACAGCTGCGATGAAGATTCTGAAATGTTCTGACATGGTGTAAGCATAGATTGTTTGGGGATGTTAAATGCTATCTTTCTTATTAGAGGGCAGTAGTTGGTGTTGGAGAGGTGAAATGGTGACCTGAAGGTAATTTCATATGTTGAGAAGTTTAGACTTAGTGTGATTAGTGTGATGGGCATGTTAGAAAGTAGTGTTTTAGGAAGCTTTATATGTAAGCGAATTAATTATTTGATTTTGTTGAGAGTTCTTGGAATAATCTTAACTCTGAAATGAAAGCAGAATTTTACAATGTGAGATGTTAATGAATATAATTGATACAGCTAGAGCTGTGCAACATCATGTAAGTCATTAGCCCGCAGTTTAAAGCAAGTTGACTAACACTGACATTTCAATCCTGTCCTCCCTTGTAATACCAGATACTTTTTAATTGCAGATTTAGTACCTCAAGACAAACACTTATGTGGATTCCAGATTCTTTTTTTTCCAGGTATTTCATATAATTCTTTAGTACTTGTAAAAAATAGAGTTGATTATTTATTCAAACAATAAAAAATTCTCTTGCCAGTTACATTAATATTTTTATTAGATAAAATCTTAACTCTTTGAATATTTAAGTTGTTATTTACTTTGGAGATACAGTGATTCATTTTTATTGGTCTTTGACCTTTGAAAGAATTAGGACATTTTTATTCATACTCAGGTTTTAAAAACTAATCCTGTCTTAATGATTTTTAGTTTGCTGAGTGGAAGAATTTCAACACTTCGAGATGAAACCGGTGCTGTGAGTATAACAATGTTGATGTGTATTTCTAAATTAGATCAAATAATGCTCTAATGTTTGGTCCTTATACTCTTAGAAGATAGAGGAAGTAATCTTTTAATAACTACTAAATGAAAGTATATGTTCTTAGGTTTTTATTTCTTGTCATGAATTATTTCTGTAATTATAGATGAGAACTCAAAACAGAGAGTACTGCATATACTATTTTAAATAATCATTAGAAATTATAGGATCTGAGCTTACATTGTTGAGAGGAAATATTTCTTTTAATCAATAATTGAAACTTTAACAGTGAATAGATAGGTGTAAACAGGAGAACGTTTTGATATTAGAGTGGTAAAATGTTGCAAATTTGTGAAGCCCTACAATTTTTTGTTCTGGAGAATAACCTTATGAACTTGTGCAGCGATGGTGGAGTGAGGGAAGTAAAGAATTACTAAGTTTCAGCACACAAAAAAGTATTTCTTTATCTAAAAAGCAGTTTTAATATGCACAGTAGCAGGTCAAGTAATTGTGAAAAGCAAATAAGACTTTCAGTTTGGAGGCAGCAAAGTGACCACAGGTGTTTATTTGCTGTGGTGAGGTTTGCAGATCAATAAAGGAGCACGGGCAAATATGTCCGCGTGAGATTATAGAAAGGACATCAGTAATAAGACCCACAAATCTATGGTGTTTCTTCAACTTCAGGTTGATTCTAATAAAAAGCACGAATTTATGAAGCCAGAAGAACCTCTTTCACTGTATATAACACTGTATATAATAATTGATCATAGTTTAAGGAGGTATATTTTTTGCTTCATTCTGCTGATTGACTTAAATAAATCTTAAAAGGTATTCAGTTTTAGAGCTTTTGTAATTGGTTCAAAATAGTATTGGCATACATTCCTGTAAAGAGTTATCAATTATATATTTCCTATTTTCTAAACATTTTCCCCAGAAATATTTCATGGTGGGTGGGTACTCAGTGCTTCAGGCATGTCCAACTCTGTGACCTTATTCCGTGGTACTGTATTTATTTAAAAAAATTTGTTCTTGTCACTTTTTCTTTTACCCCACCCTCAGTCCTTGAGAAAACAGATAGTGGTATGTGAAAGTGTACTTTGATAATACACATGGGACAATCAAGAAAAGCAAAACTGTCAAAACTGAAAAACAGTGTGAAAGTGTTATTCAGTTTTGACTTTTTTGATTGCCCCATATGTATTATAAAAGTACACTGTTGTTTTAATGATTCTTTTAAGTCACAGACTATGCAAATCATAATCACTATCACCAATAATTAGGGATGATATAAAATGTATTATTTATGCTTATTATTTTCAAAGTGTTAAATTCTAGAATATTTCAGATAAAAATTTTCCTTTCAGTGTCCCTTTGACTAAAGATGTTAGTTAAGTAGAAATAAGGACTTCCCTGGTGGTCCAGTGATTAAGAATCCGCCTACCAATGCAGGGGACACGGTGGGATCCCTGGTCTGGGAAGATTGCACATGTCACAGAGCAGCTAAGCCCGTGCACTAGAAGCCCAAGTGTCCTGGAGCCCATGCTCCAGAGAAGCAGAGACTAGTGAGAAGCCTGCACATCTCAGCCGGAGAGTAGGCACCGCTCATTGCAGCTAGAGAAAACCTGTGCATAGCAGTGAAGACCCAGTGCTGCTAAAAATAAATAAATAGAAATTTTAAAAAATTAGAAATGAGAAAATGGACTAATTTGATACCATTTTTTTCCCCTGCATGTTAAAATATCAATCTAATGATAGCTTTTCAGGGAGAGAAAAGACACCATTTCTACTGTACATTTATACAGTATACAGTAGTGGTTATAACTGCATTTCCATTTTAGAAGCATTAAAATTTAAGAGTATAATCAAGGAAATAGAGTTTTTATGTAATTCAGTATATGTTCTCTAAGTTAGTGTTACAGATATTAAAGTTAGAAGTTTATAATTTGAAAATATAATTTGTAATTCTTTATTTACAGATATTTATTGATAGAGATCCAGCAGCATTTGCACCCATTTTAAATTTTCTTCGGACAAAAGAACTAGACTTAAGGTAAGAAATGTATCTTTTTTTTTTTTTAAGCTTTTATTTCTTTACATCTGTACTTTTGGCAGTGCCTCACAGCTTGCAGGATCTTGGTTCCCCTACCAGGGATCGAACCCTGGCTCTCTGCACTGGAAGTGCGGAGTCTGTTCACTGGACCACCAGGTGAGTCCCAAGAAATGTATTTTTTTAAAGTACATTTTTATTGGTAGGCATGGTTTTGGTCTTAGTTTATGAAGGAAAGTTTTTTTCCTTGCCTCAAGATTATTTTTGCTTGAAAGTTTCCTCAGAATTTCTCTCATAGATAAGGCCACAATCACCTCTTCTTAATGGATTACTCTCAAAGCTTCCTAGCCAGTTTCCCTGCCTTCAATCTTATCCCTTCAATTCATTTTTCACACTGTAGCCAAAATTATATCCTGAAAATATAAATCTAATTTAGTTATTCAGTCAGTTCAGTTGCTCAGTCATGTTCAGCTCTTTGCAACCCCATGAACTGCAACATGCCAGGCTTCCCTGTCCATTCACCAATACCCAGAACTTGCTCAAACTCATGTCCATCGAATCAGTGATGCCATCCAGCCGTCTCATCCTCTGTCACCCCCTTCTCTGCTTGCCTTCAATCTTTCCCAGCATCAGGGTCTTGTCTAATGAGTCAGCTCTTCACATCAGGTGGCCAAAGTATTGGAGTTTCAGCTTCAGCATCAGTCCTTCCAGTGAATATTCAGGATTGATTTCCTTTAGGATGGACCGGTTGGATGTCCTTGCAGTCCAAGGGACTCTCAAGAGTCTTCTCCAACACTACAGTTCAAAATCTAGTTAGTTACTACTTTGCTTAAAACTCTTATTTAATCTGCTGCTGGATTAATGGTGAAGGATTTTGCACTTCCTGTTCATCTAGCCCCTGCTTAGTTTGTCTTGCTTGAACGCCTTCACCCCTTGCCGCCCTTGGCTTGATCTTGATCTTGCTGACGACTCTGCTGTGTCACCTGACCCAGGTGGTCAGAGTTCCCTGAACTGCCACAGCTCCAGTGGCCTGTCTTACATGAGACTCTACGAGGGCTTGCATTGTTTCCTGTATACCTGCAGGATCAAGTATTATGCTTGACACGTAGCTATACATTTTTTTGTATGACACATAACCATACAGTTTTACTTGACACAAGTAAGTAACAATTTAAACTATTTCTGAACTTTGCCATAGTCTGGATTCCTAGTAGGAAGCTGCAGTCTAATTTGTATTTTATTGTTGTTTTATTTTATATATGCCTAATGAACTTTTACTGGGACCTATTAATACTTTTTTAGATACAGCTTTTAGAATTCTAAATGTTTTTCTAAGCCACTTCTGTATAATATTACATAATTTTTGACATATTCACTAGAATATGAGCTTCTTGACAGCAAAGATTTTTTGTTTGGTTTGTTCCTTGCTGTATTCAGTGTTGTTTAAAAAAAAGAAAAATTATGTATAGTGACTGCTTAATAGATATTTATTAAATGAATAAAAGAGTTTGGTGGGGTTTTTTGTTTATTTTTTGGCTTGGGGTGGTAGGTGGGAAGTTTATTATTAACTGTTTATTTCTGGGATAAAATTATTTTTAGCATTTGATGAAAATCTAAGTTTACTTCTCATCAGCGTCCTTGGAACTAATCTACAGCTAAATTACCCATAAAAGGGAGCAGTAGTTTAATATTTGTATTCATTGCTTTTCTTACAACTTGCTTCTTTATTTCAGTTAATGGAAGTCTAGCAAACCTAAGTTCTCTGAGTAGTATCTTCCAAAAGAAAGTGGGAAGGAATCGATAAGAGAATACTATATTCTACTTCCATTTTTTACATAAAATTCTTCCATTGCCTTTATCACTCTGTATTACTCTCCTATTTATTTGTCTTCTCCAAAAGTGTTATTTGTGTCCTGAGCTACTGTACTGTTAATGGAGGTAGTTTTGAAATAGACTAAGAAAGTTTTAACTTTTCTTATGTTAAACTAGTAACAACCACTTTCTCAAATAAAAGCAATTTAAATATTTCCATCACATGTGTCTATTAGGCCTATCAGAATTTTCTTTTTGTTTTTTAAGAGCAGTTTTATGTTTACAGTAAAATTGAGAGGAAGGTACAGAGGTTTCCCATGTGCCCCCTGCTTCCATTATCAACCTCCTCTATTATTAATGGCATTTACCTGAATGATACATTTTTCTTTTTTTCAGTTGATGAACCTGCATTGACGTCATAATCACCCAAAGTTCATAGTTTATCTTCAATTCACTCTTGGTGTTGTACATTTTAGGAGTTAGCACAAATGTGTAATGACATGTGGACCTCTTTATAACACAGTACACAGTACTTACACTGCCCTACAAATTTTTGTTTTCTGCCTGTTGCTCTCTCTCTCCACAAGCCACTAATCTTTCAGAAATGTGCATAATTGGACTTTTTCCTAAATGTCACAGTTGGACTCACATAGTATGGAGCCTTTTCTGATTGGCTTCATTCATTTAATAATATGCAATTAAGTTTCCTTCATGTTACTTCTTTTTAGTGCTGGTAATGTTTCATTACCTGAATACCAATTTGTTTTTCCATTCACTTACTGAAGAGAACATTTTAGTTGCTTCCAAGTCTTAGCTGTTATGAATAAAGCCTCTATAAATATCCATGTGCAGGTTTTTGCATGGACATTAAGTTTTCAACTCCTTAGGGTAGATGTCAAGGAGTACAGTTGCTGGATCGTATGGTAAGTTTTATAAGAAACCTACAGACTGTCTTTCACAGTGACTGTCATTTTCCTTTCCCACCAGCAGTGAGTTAGGGTTGCCATTGCTTCATATCCCTGACAGCATTTGCTGTTAGGATTCTGGATTTTGGCCATAGTAATTGATGTGTAGTAGTGACTTACTGTCTTAATTAACATTTACTTAATGACATATGATGTGGAGCATCTTTTCATAGGTTTGCTGCCTTTATAGCTTTGGTTGAGGTCTTTGGCCCATGTTTTGATTGAATTAGTTTCTTTATTGTTGAGATTTAGGAGTTCTTTGTATACTTTGGACAACGGTCCCTTATCAAATCTGTCATTTGCAAATATTTTGTCTCATTTGGTGGCTTTTCATTTTCTTGATACTGTCTTTTGTAGAGCAGAAGGTTTTAATTTTAATGAAATCTAGCTTATTCTTATTCTTCTCATGGATTATGTCTTTGAGTTGTATCTAAACAAGTATCACCATACCAATGTGTCATTTAGGTTTTCTCCTAAATTTATCTTCTTGGAATTTTTTAGTTTTGTATTTTACATTTAGGTCTGTGATCCACATTGACTTAGTTTTTGTGGAGGGTGTAAGGTCTGTGTCTAGACTAATATTTTTTTGCATGCTGATGTCTAGTTGTTTCAGCATTATCTGTTACTTCATTTTTTTGCCTTTGCTTCTTGTAGATCAGTTGACTGTATGTATGGGATTTATTTCTGAGCTTTCTGTTCTACTCCATGATTTGTTTGTCTCTTACCAGTACCATACTATCTTGGTTTTTCTAGGTTTACAATTTTGATGTTGGGAAATGGCAGTGCTCCAACTTTGTTCCTCTTCAGTATTACATTGGCTGTTTTGGCTCTTGGGCCTTTTCATGTAAACTTTAGAATCAACTTGTTGATATTGATAAAATAACTTGCTAGATTTTGATTAGAATTGCATTGAATCAAATCAAGTAGGGAAGAACTGATGTCTTAACAGTACTGCATCTTCCTGTCCATGAACTAGAAATATCGCTCCATTTTTCTCGTGCTTTGATTTCAGCCATCAGAGTTTTATAGTTTTCCTTCTTGTAGATTTTGTGTGTGTGTGTGTGTGTGTGTGTAGTGTGTGTGTGTATTTAGTTAGATTTATACTTGAGTACTTTTTAGGGGAGTATTAGTGTAAATGGTGTTGTTTCTGACTTCGAGTTTCTCTTGTTCACTGTTGGTCTATTGAAAAGCAGTAGACTTTGGTACATTAACTTTAGATTGTACGACCTTGATTTACTTGCTTATTAGCTCCAAGAGTTTTCGGTTCATTGCTTTGGATTTTCTGTTTTGACAGTCATGTCATCTGTGATCGTCAGTTTTGTATCTCTCTTCCCAGTCTGTATGCCCTTTCTTGTTTCATTGTGGTAATAAGGGTTTCAGCATGAAGTTGAGAAGGAGCGGTGACAGAATCTTTGTCTTGTAACCAGGTGTTAGTTCAGAGTCCTCACATTACGTATGATGCTTGATATAGGATATTTTTTAAAAATTCTTAGCAAGTTGAAAAAATTCCCCTCAGTTCCTGGCTTGCTGAGAGTTTTTATTATGAATAGATGTTGGATTTTGTCAGATGCTTTCTTTGCAGCTGTTGATGTGGTCATGTGAGTCTATTGATGTGAAAGAGTACATTAATTGATTTCAGAATATTGAACCAGCTTTCATACCTGAGATAAATCCTACTTGGTTGTGGTATGTATTTCTTTTTATACATTGTTGGATTTGGTTTACTGATATTTTGTTGATAATTATTGTGTCTATGTTCATGAGAGATACTGGTCTATAATTTTCTTGTAATGCATTTTTCTGGTTTTGGTGTTAAAGTAATGTGGGCCTTGCCCTGTAAAATAAATTAGATTTTTCTCTGCCTCTTTCCCTGAGATTGTAGATAATTGGTATAATTTCTTCCTTAAATATTTGGTAGCATTCACCAGTGAATCCTAGGCCTAGTGCTTTCTGTTTGGAAGGTTATTATTGATCTGTTTTTTTTTTTTTTGATACATATAGACTGAGATAGTTTCTTTCTGGTGTGAGTTTTAGCAGATCGTGTATGTCAAGGAATTGTCCGTTTCATTTGGGTTCTCAAATTTGCAGGCACAGAGTTGTTCACAGTATTTATTATCATTTTAATTTTCATGGAATCCTAGGTGATGCCCCCTCTACTTTCTGCCCAGGCAGTATTTTTAAAATAAGGACAATTGTAACTAAAACCTAAAATGAATGCTTTTAAACTCTCAAGTTTCTTTCTTTCTTTTTTTTTTAACTTATTTTCTTATTTATTGTAACATCTCTATCTGGATAACATAGCCCTTCTTAAGGCTGATCTTTTTTTCCTCCCTATCTTCTGTTTTGCTCTTATTTTTGGTTTTTGATGAGAGGAGTCATGCTGATTGTTACACACAAGCACTGTGGTAGGCACTGCGTGACGTATACAGACATGGATCAGAGGTAGATCGTGCTTCCAGGGAGCTTGTAGATTAATTGGGGATGTTAGAATATGTATAGAAATTAAAGTCAGAAGTAATTAATACCGTATAAATGATTTCTACTCTTGTTTGCCTCTTAGATACTTATTGATAATTACTTGTATTAACCCTATAAAGCCCTCATCTCTAATTTAGTCATCCAGTTCATCTATATATGAGTGGTTTTTTAGTAAGATAAAGCTCATGGTAGTGTGCAGTTTTATTGTTAATACTTCAAATGATTAAGGATCTTAGGAAAGAAGTAAGTTTTAAAGCCTATGATTTTGTTCATGTTAAGAGCCTAGTACTTTTTCTGCTTCAGATGATAATCCAGGCTGCCACTGTTGGAAGATTTACATCATTAATTTGTTTCTTTGTAGGGGAGTGAGTATTAATGTTCTCCGACATGAAGCTGAATTTTATGGAATCACTCCACTAGGTATGTATGTTACTACTATTTTTTATTTGTGATTTGACCCTCTGAGCACTCAACTTGCCCAAATGAAGTGTGTTTTATATCAGGTCCTAATTTTTGATGGACTAGTCAGTGCTTGCTTTTTGTGGATTTTCATAGAAAAAAGATATTGTCAGCTGATTTAACTTAAGCATTTTCCCTTTTCTTTCCTTATCCTCTTTAACTAGAGAAAATAAGTGGAGTACTGTTTTTCTGTTTGCATGCACTCTTGACAAGTTTGCTTTGAAATGTTTTTAGTAAGAAGGCTTCTCTTATGTGAAGAGCTGGAGCGTTCGTCTTGCGGCAGCGTCCTTTTCCATGGTTACTTGCCTCCACCAGGTACTTCTGCTCTGTTCATTGAGTTGTTCAAATCTTTTTATCATTACATTAAGCACAAATGTGTGAATAGGAAAATCTATTTCTTGATTATCTCATTTGTAAATCTACTAGAAAAGATGAAAACTTTAATCTTAACAGAAGTTAGGTCAGACTATAAGGTAGGGTAGGAGTTTGCCAGACTTTTTCTGTAGAGGGCCAGTTAGGCTTGTGAGCTAGAAGATCTCTGTGGCAGTTAACTGAACTCACTGTAAACACTGCAGAAATGGATGGGTGTGATGGTGTCTAATGCAACTTCACTTACATAAACAGCCAACAGACTGGACTTGGCTTTGGTCAAATTTGCTAATTCCTGTGTTTGAGAACTGGTTGTCCATCTCCTTTTTGGAACCCCAGGAGCTTTGCAGAGATTTGTCAGTGTATAGGGGAGAGGAGGGTGAGGTGCATGTCATTTCTGCCCCTCTTCAGTCAGTCAGTACAGTTCCATCTGTGCCTGTGTTTTAGCAAAGTTCTGAACAAGAGTTCATTTCAAAATGATTTCAAAAAGGCTCCTCTGCCAAATAAGGTATGCTTGAAAATATAGGGCAATTCAGCTCTAAAGCTGAATAAAATTTAAATTAGTAAAGAAAGTTTAAAAATTTAAACTTGATAAAGTTTAAAGTTAAAATTTAAACTTAATAAAGTTTAAATTAGTGAATAGTACCTGTCTCATAGTAACTATTCCGTAAATGTAAAGAGTTAGTGACAGAATGAATGAATTAGTGGTGATTGATTTGGTATTATACATATGATAAATCTTAGTCTTACTTATTAAATATACAACATGAAAAATATCAGAAATCTGTTTTTAAAAATTTCATCTTGTTATGGTACTTATTTGTAGTAAATCGCTATATTAGAAGATAAATTTCAGCTATAACGTTTAGTTTTTTTGTTTTTTAGCCATAAGAACATATGAAATTTTCAAATTTTGGTAGGTGAACTTAAAAAAATGTATCTTCTTTCCTTTCATAGGTATTCCTAGTCGTAAAATAAACAACACTACTAGATCCTCAGCTGATTCTAGAAATGGACTAAATTTTACAGAAGGTGAAGCTCGAGGAAATGGTACTCAGCCTGTTCTTTCTGGAACTGGAGAAGAAACTGTTAGGCTAGGTAAGCAAAGCTTACATAAATAAAAAAAGCAAAGAATGTACCTTTTTAGCTCTAGATATTGAGTAGTTATTTTTAAAGATGTAGCTTTTGCTGTATCTCTTTTTAATCTAGGTCTCCCATTTATATCTTCAAGAGTCTCACCTAGTATTTTTATTTAACAAGTTTGTGATTTTCTGTTTGCTCTGAACCGTTAGAACAGAGGCCGACAAGCTTTTTCTGGCAGGGGCCAGATGGTGGACATGGTGGGCTTCGTGAGCCCCAGGGCCTCTGTTGGAGCTGCTCATTTCTCTCTGTAGAGCGCAAGCAGCTTTGTGTGTGGACGGATGTGCTTGGCTGTGTTCCAGCAGAGCTCTCTTTCTCAAAACAGGCAGAGCACTGGAATTGGCCTCTTGGCCATAGTTTGCAAACCCCTTTTTTAGAACACAAAAAGCATTTCTTTTTCTAATATCAACAGGGTTTCCTGTGGACCCACGGAAGGTGCTAATAGTAGCTGGCCATCACAACTGGATCGTAGCTGCATATGCCCATTTCGCTGTGTGTTACAGGTATTATATAATTAATAATGGTTTGCTTTTTACTTTGGGGAGTATTTTTGAATAGCTGTGATTTTATGCTTATAGATTTAAGAGCTATTTAATTTTAGTCATCATATTTTTTTCCTTCCAATTTTGCCTACTGATTAAATTCAGTTTACTTTAATTTTTACAACTAACTTCATAAATACTGATAGCCTCAGTATATTTAAATATTGCCCATACAGTATAAACTGTGAAATAGGTGAGATGTCTTGAAGTTACACCTTCTTGCTTAGTATACCCAGCTTCCAAGTCGTTTAACTGTTGCGTTAAATGAGGCAGGCTTGTTAATGTGACCCCTGTGTTTTTTTGTCTGTAATGATTAAATATTATACTCTTAGAGCAGAATAAGATTCTACATTGGTCGTGAGTACTGTACACTTGGGAGTGAGGTAGTTAAGTAGGACTATCGTGAACAGAAGTGATGTAGTTTAGTATCTAATGTGCAAGGTAGTTTTGTTTTATCTAATTCTTGCATTCTTAGAAACCAGCAGAAACAAGGAAAAGTATATACTAGGGATTTCTCTTTTTCATTTGGCTGAGAGGTAGGATTCTTAGTTCAGAATTACTGTATGAAGTGAGAAATGTTGATGACGGGGGAACGGTGGTGTTCAGTTGCTAAGTCGTGTACAACTCTGCAACCCATGGACTGCAGCACGCCATGCTTCCCTGTCTATCACCAGCTCCCGGAGCTTGCTCAAACTCATGTCCGTTGAGTTTGTAATACCATCCAATCATCTCATATTCTGTCATCCCCTTCTCCTTCCTTCAGTCTTTCCCAGCATCAGGGTCTGTTCCAATGAGTCAGTTCTTCACATCAGGTGACCAAAGTATTGGAGCTTCAGCATCAGTCCTTCCAATGAGTATTCAGGACTGATCTCCTTTAGGATGGACTGGCTGGATCTCCTTGCAGTCCAAGGGACTCTCAGTAGTCTTCTCCAACACCACAGCTCAAAACCATCAATTCTTTGGTGCTCAGCTTTCTTTACGGTCCAACTCTCACATCTGTACATGACTACTGAAAAAACCATACCTTGGATTAAATGGACCTTTGTCGGCAGAGTGATGTCTTCTGCTTTTTAATATGCTATGTAGATTTGTCATCGCTTTCCTTCTAAGGAGCAAGCATCTTTTAATTTCATGGCTGCAGTCACAGCTCTCAGTCATTTCGGAACCCGGAAAAAGAGAATCTGCCCGTATTTTCACTTTCCCCGCTTCTGTTTGCCATGAAGTGATGAGACCAAATGCCATGATGTTAGTTTTTTCAATGTTGAGTTTTAAGCCTGCCTTTTGAATCTCCTCTTTTCACCTTCATCAAGATGCTTTTTAGTTACTTTTCAGTTTCTGCCACTGAAGTGGGATCATCTGCAAATCTGCAGAGGTTGTTGGTATTTCTCCTGGCAATCTTGATTCCAGTCTGGCATTTCACATGATGTGCTCTGCATAGAAGTTAAATACACAGTATGACATTATATGGCCTTGATGCACTCCTTTCCTAGTCTGGAACCAGTGCATTGTTCCATGTCCAGTTCTAACTATTGCTTCTTGACCCATATACAGGTTTCTCAGGGGATAGGTAAGGTTGTCTAATATTCCCAACTCTTTAAGAATTTCGCAGTTTTTTGTGATCCACACAGAGGCTTCCAAGTAGTCAGTGAAGCAGTAGGTATTTTTCTGGAGTTCGCTTGTTTTCTCTTTGATCCAATAGATATTGGCAATTTGATTTCTGGTTCCGCTGCCTTCTCTAAATCCAGCTTATACATCTGGAATTTCTCAGTTCATGAACTGCTGAAGGCTCGCGTGAAGAATTTTGAGCATAATGAGCTCAAAATGCTAGCATATGGAATGAGTGCAATTGTATGATAGTTTTCAACATTCTTTGACATTTCCCTTCTATGTGACTGGAATGAAAACTGACCTTTGCTAGTCCTGTGGTCATGTGGAGTTTTCCAAATATGCTGACATTGAGTGCAGCAGTTTAACAGCATCATCTCTTAGCATTTTAAATAGCTCAGCTGGAATTCTGTCACTGCCCTAGGTGTTTTGTGGTAATTCTTCCTAAGAGCCACTTGACTTCATGTTCCAGGGTGTCTGCTGCTGGGTGAGTTACCACACCATTGTGATTGTCCAGGTCATTAAGACTGTTTTGTGTAGTTCTTCTATGTATTGCCACCTCTTCTTAATGTCTTCTGCTTCTCTTAGGTCCTTACTGTTTCTGTCCTTTATCATGCCCATCCTTGTATGAAATGTTCCCTTGATACCTCCAATTTTCTTGAAGAGATCTCTAGTCTTTCCCCTTCTATTGTTTTCCTCTATTTCTTTTCATTGTTCAGTTAAGAAGGCCTATCTCTTCTTGCTGTTCTCTGTAACTCCGCATTCAGTTGGATATATCTTTATGTTTCTCCCTTGCCTTTCCCTTCTTTTCTTTCCATGAAAGTGAAGTTGCTCAGTCATGTCCGACTCTTTACGACCCCATGGACTGTAGCCTACCAGGGTTCTCTGTCCATAGGATCTTCCAGGCAGGAGTACCAGAGTGGGTTGCCATTTTCTTTCCTTAGGTGTTTGTAAACCTCCTCAGACAACCGCTTTGCCGCCCTCCATTTCTTTCTCTTTGGGATGGCTTTGGTCCCTGCCTCCTATGCAGTACTACAAACTCTGTCCATAGTTCTTTGGGCATTTTGTCTGCATTGTCATGCTTCACTTTTACGTTTGTTCTCTTGCTCAGTTTACCGCATGTTACTTGAATTATCGAAAGAGTATTTGTGCAGATTATTACCCTTTTGGGATTGATATTCCTCTTTAGATTTTTAAAACTATAACTGTGTCTATTTATTTACTTTGGCCGTGCTGGGTCTTCATCCCTGGCTTGCTTTTCTCTGACTGGTGAGTGAGGGCTGCCCCTGGCTTGTGGCTGCTCCCTGGCTTCCCTGTGCCCGTGGCCTGCCTTGTTTCAGAACCCAGGCTCTGGGGTGAGCAGGCTTCCGGAGTTGCAGCCTGTGGGCTCACTAGTTGTGGCTCCACGGGATGTGGGATCTTCCCAGATCAGGGATCAAACCTGTGTCTCCTGCTTTGGCCGGGGGATTCTTTACCACCGAGCCACCAGGGAAGCCCTCCACTTTAGATTCTTAATGCATGTAAAATTTACTTCTTGTATAAGATACTAGATTTAGGAATCTATTTTCTTCCATATGAGTGGCTAATTATGTTCTGATTATTACATAAACCATCCTTTCTCATTGAATTTGAAAACCTTCATCTTGCTTTATATTTATTTTTGTATAATTGCATCTAATTTTATACTTTTTCCCCCTATTGTCGGACACTTGGCTATTGTAAATAATGCTGCTGTCAGCATGGGAGTGCAGAACTTTTCAGGCTAGTGTTTTTGTTTTCTTTGAATATATTCCCAGAATTTAAATTGCGTTATCATAGGGTAGATCTGTACTTAATTTTTTTGAGCAAACACCATATTGTTTTCCATAGTCCCACCAACAGTGACAAAGGTTCCCTTTTCTCCACATCTACACCAGTGTTTATTGTCTTTTTTTTTAACTTTTTATTTTGTAAAATAAATTATTTTTTATTTTGTTTTGAAATATAGCTAATTGGCAATGTGATAGTTTCACATGGACAGCAAAGGGACTCAGCCATACATACATGCATCCATCTCTTGTCTTTTCATGATGGCCGTTGCAACAGGTATGAAGTGATACCTTACTGTGGTTTTAATTTGCATTTCCCTATTGACAATTGATGCTGAGGATCTTTCCTTGTACATGTTGGCTATTTGTATATCTTCTTTGGGAAAATGTCTATTCAAGTCTTTGGCCCATTTTTTAGGTGGATTATTTGTTTTTTTGCTATTGAGTTGAGTTCTTTATTTGCATTTTTACACCTTGTCAGATATATGGTTTGCAAATATTTTTTCCTATTCCACTGGTTGTTTTTTTCACTTTGATAGTTTCTTTTTCTGTGCAGATGGTTTTTAGTGCAAGGTAGTCCCATTTGTTTATTTCTGATTTTATTGCTTGTGCTTTATGTGTGATTTTGAAAACAGTCATTACCACGACTCATGTCAAGGAGCTTTTTCCCTATGTTTTCTTCTAGGAGCTTCATGGTTTTAGGTATTCAGTCAATTTTGAGTTTATTTTTGTGAGTAGTATAAAGTGAAAGTGAAAGTGTTAGTCACTCAGTTCTGTCCAACTTTTTGGGACCCCATGGACTGTAGCCTTCCAGGCTTCTTTGTCCATGGGATTTCCCAGGCAAGAATACTGGAGTGATTTGCCATTCCCTTCTCCAGGGGAACTTCCTGACCTGGAAATTGAACCTGCATCACTTGCATTGCAGATTGTTTACTATCTGAGCCACTAGGGAAGCCAGTATGGGTCAAATTTAATTCTTTTCTGTTTAAATATCCACTTTTCCAGGCACCATTTATTGAAGAAGCTCCCTTTTCTTCATTTAGTGTTCTTGGCTACCTTATCAAACATTAGTTGACTATATGTGCTTACTTATTTCTGGGCTCTTAATCCTATTCCATAGGCCTATTTGTGTGTTGATCTTCTTAATCATTCCTTTTATTAGCTGGTGAGAATTAGAAATAGGAGATTGGAGGATTTTTGTGTGTTGTGTTAGATGGAAGAGAAATAAGATGAAATATTCTTATGTGTTAAAGAGAAAAACTTGTGTATGTGTTTGGCTTCATAATTTAACCTTTGAGAGGTAGAATCAGCTTCCTTTCTAATTAGCCTGGTAGTGAGGTGTTGGAAAGAAAACAGTGAAAGTTATATTGAGAAAAGTCCAGTAGAAAACAAGCCAGTGAGGGATTTTGTGCTAATATATAGTGTTTAAAAAAAAATAACTTAGGCAAGCAAAGTCACCCTAACAAATGTAGCTCCTTCATCTGGACCTTTAGGAAAGAAGCATCGTGTGCTTGTATTTCTGCGTTCTTGTGGTACCCTCCTCAAACCACATTTGTGTTTTTAGTTGCAGAGTCTCCCTACCAACCCCCAGAACCCTTTTTCTGTCTGGGGTCCATCTCTTGAAGGAAAATGGGCAAAGGGAAATCTGAGAGTCTGGTTGGCAAATCATTTCAGCACTGAGCAGAAATTATGTATTTGGGAGTTGGGAAAGGAATGGGGAGATGTGGGAAAAAGGGAGAGCTCTTCAAAATAAGATGACTCGGCTCTAGAGGCTCCTGATGAGAAAATATTGGGAAACCATCCAGTTCCATAAAAATGGCTTCTGAATATTGAGAAATGAATTGAACTTTCCAGTTAGGACTTATTCAGCTGTTAGTTTATGCCAGGCCTATAACCCTGAAGTCTCTTGTTCTTATTTAATTATCACAACAACCTGTGGCATGGATCTCATCATCCCTATTTTACTAATGAGGAAACCAGGTTGGAGAAATTCCCTAGGTCATCCTGGGGAAAGAAATGACAGAATTCTCAACTCTCTCCATCCCAGTGCTTCTCATGTCCCAGGCACATAGTAGATTCCTAAGAATGCACCAGAATAAACACCATGTTCCTGGTCTCTGGTGTAAGTAAGTAGTGTTAGTTCCAACAACATTATTAATAATTCTTTGATTCAGTGGGACAGGCAGTGGGCTGGGCTCAGTCTGAGAGCTACCCCTCCTCATGTTGTGGTTTCTGTTCCTAAGGGAGTGGAGTGGTGTGGAAGCAACTAACATCAACTGAACAACAAAGTTTTGGCTGAGAAGTATAAAATGAAAATAATGTAGGTGACTTGGTGTATTAGTTTCTTCCTGTTGCTATAACAAATTACCATACATTTAGTATGATAAAACAACACAGTTTTCTATCACTCAGTTCTGGAGTTCAGAAAATTCCAAATTGGATCTTGCTGGGCTAAAATCAAGATATTGGCAGGTCTGTGTTCCTTCTGGAGGCTCCAGCAAGTTTCTTTGTCTTTCCCAACTTCAAAAGGGCATCTGTGTTCCTTTAATCATGTTGCCTTTTTCACGTTTCAAAACCAGCAGCGTAGCAGCTTCAGATCTCTCTCCTGCCTCCCACTTGTCTACCTGCTTATGAGGACCTTAGTGTTACATTCCAGGCACCTGGATGGTCCCTCCAGCTCTTGAACTTAATCACATCTGCAAAGCCCCTTTGCCATGTAAGATAACACTTTTACCATTTTCAGGAATTTAGACAAGGACATGTTTGGGGAGCCATTATTCTGCCTACCACACTTGGCGAGGAGTTCCATAGTTCAGATGGAAAGGACAGATGTCAACCTGGAGGCAAATATTACTCTTCTACTGTGGATTTTAGTTGCTACAAGACTTCTATCGAGACAGGAAAGAAAGTGAAAGTGAAGTTGCTCAGTCATGTCCTACTGTTTGTGACCCCATGGACTGTAGCCTACCAGGCTCCTCCGTCCATGGGATTTTCCAGGCAAGAATCCTGGAGTGGGTAGCCATTTCCTTCTCCAGGGGATCTTCCCAACCCAGGGATCGAACCCAGGTCTCTTGCATTGCAAGCAGACACTTTACCATCTGAGCCACCTGGGAAGCCATCGAGACAGGACCTTTTTTTAAAGTTTTAAACTGGAGTGTACAGTTGATTTACAGTGTTGTGTTAGATTTAGGTGTACAGCAAAGTGATTCAGTCATCAGTTCAGTTCAGTCGCTCAGTCGTGTCCAACTCTTTGCGACCCCATGAATCACAGCACGCCAGGCCTCCCTGTCCATCACCAACTCCCTGAGTTTACTCAAACTCATGTACATCAAGTCGGTGATGCCATCCAGCCATCTCATCCTCTGTCGTCCCCTTCTCCTCCTGCCCCTAATCCCTCCCAGCATCAGGGTCTTTTCCAATGAGTCAACTCTTCGCATAAGGTGGCCAAAGTATTGGAGTTTCAGCCTCAGCATCAGTCCTTCCAATGAACACCCAGGACTGATCTCCTTTAGGATGGACTGGCTGGATCTCCTTGCAGTCCAAGGGACTCTCAAGAGTCTTCTCCAACACCACAGTTCAAAAGCATCAATTTTTCAGTGATTCAGTCATATGTATACATATATACATTCTTTTTTAGATTCTTTTCACTTACAGGTCTTTGCAGAATATTGGGTAGATTTCCCTGTGCTTTATGGTAGATCCTTGTTAATTATCTATTTTGTATGTAGTAGTGTGTATGTGTTAAACTCCTAGTTTATCTCTCCACCCTGCATTTCCCCTTCGGTAACCATAAGTTTGTTTTCAAAGTCTGTTTTTGTTTTGTAATGAGTTCGTTTGTATCTTTTTTAAAAAATTATACATATGTGATATATTTGTCTTTGTTTTACTTCAGTTAGTATGATTATCTCTAGGTACCTCTGTGTTGCTGCTACTGGCATTATTTCATTTTTTATGCCTGAGTAATATTTCATTCTATATATGTGCCACATCTGCTGCAGATGAACACTGAGGTGCATACATCTTTTCAAAGTATGGTTTTCTTCAGATACATGCCTAGATGTGGAATTGCTGAATCCTATGGTAGTACTATATTTAGGTTTTTAAGGAATCTCCATACTGTTCTCTGTACGATATACCAGTTTATATTCCCACCAACAAGTGTAGGAGAGTTCCCTTTGTTTCCACATCTTCTCCAGCATTTATTGTTTGTAGACTTTTTGATGATGGCCATTCTGCCTAGTGTGAGGTGATAGCTCATTGTAGTTTTTGCATTTCTCTAATAATTAATGATGTTGAGCCTCTTTTCACAGGCCTCTTGGTCATCTGTATGTCTCTTTGGAGAAATGTGTTAGACCATCCCACGCCTTTTTTGTATTGATGTTTTTTTTTTTTTTACTATTGCGAGCTACATGCGTTGTTTGTATGATGGAGATTAATCCTATTGATCAGTGTCTTGGTTTGCCGAGACCTAAATTCTCCCTTCCTGTGGGTTTTTTGTTTGTGGTGGGTTTCCATTGCAGTGGCAAAAGCCTCCCCGCATACTTTTCACTTAGTTGGCCAGTCTAATTAATTTACAGTAATGTTAGTGGGTTTTGGCCACATTGACACTGCAATCCGCCATGATTTCACAGCGCGCTTTTTATATGCATCTAGTTGTGTCATAACTTTCTTCAAGGACAAGCTGCTCTATTCATCGGCGCCAGCCTATCTGCACTTTTTTTTGATTTTTTCGGAACCCCCCCCGCCAAAAAAATAGTCTGTCACTATTTCCATTGTTTCCCCATCTAGTTGCCATGAAGTGATGGGACTGGATGACATGATGTTAGTTTTTTCAGTGTTGAGTTTTACGCGAAATTTTTCACTCTCCTCTTTCACTTTCATCAAGGAGTTCTTTAGTTCTTCACTTTCTGCCATAATGTTGGTATCATCTGTGTATCTGATGTATTGTTATTTCCCCTGGCAATCTTGATTCCAGCTTGTGCTTCATCCAGCCTGGCATTTCTCATGATGTACTTTGCATATAAGTTAAATAAGCAGGGTGACAACATACAGCCTTGACATGCTCCTTCCCTAATTTGGAAGTTGTTGTTGATCAACAACTAAGTCTGTTGTTCCATGTCTAGTTCTAATTGTTGCATCTTGACTTGCATACAGATTTCTCAGGAGACAGTTAAGGTGGTCTGGTATTCCCATCTCTTGAAGAATTTTCCACAATTTGTTGTGATCCACACACAGTCAAAGGCTTTGGCATAGTCAGTAAAGCAGAAGTGGGTGTTTTGCTGGAACTCTCTTGCTTTTTTTATGATCCAGTGGATGTTGGCAATTTGATCTCTGGTTCCTCTGCCTTTACTAGATCCAGCTTGAACATCTGGAAGTTCACGGTTCATGGACTGTTAAAGCCTGGCTTCATCATTAGTTATACTGCTCTGTAATTTTCTTTTTGAGTGTTACTTCTGTCTGGTTTTAGTATTAGGGTAATGGTGGCCCTATAGAATGTGTTTGTGAGTGTTCCTTTCTCTGCAGTTTTTGGGAATGGTTTTAGACAGATCAGTAATAACTTTTCTCTAAATGTTTGATAGAATTTACCTGTGAAGCCATCTGGTCCTGGACTTTTGTTTGTTGGAAGTTTTTAAATTTCAGTTTCAGTGTTTGTGATTGGTCTGTTCATATTTTTCATTTCTTTCTGGTTTAGCCTTAGAAGGTGGTGCCTTTCTAAGAATTTAAACGTTTCTTCTAGGTGTTTTATTGGCATATAGTTGCTTCTAGTAGTCCATTATCCTTTGTATTTCTGTGCTGTTCCTTGTAACATTTTCACTTCTCAATTTATCCATTTGAGCCCTCTTTTTTGCTTGAGGAGTCTAGCTAAAGGTTTATCAATTTTATCTTCTCAAAGAATCAGCTTTTAGTTTCATTGATCTTTTCTATTGTTTTGTCTCTGTTTCATTCATTTCTGCTGATATGTATAATTTCTTTTCTTCCAGTAAGTTTGGGTTTTGTTTTCTTCTTTCTTTAATTCTTTAGGTGTAAGGTTATGGTGTTTATTTGAGATTTTTCTTGTTTTCTGAGGTAAGATTGTATTGCTGTAAGCTTCTCTCTTAAAAGTGCTTTTAAAACAAACAAAAAAACAACAAAAAAAGTGCTTTTGCTGTGTCCTGTAGGTTTCAGATTGTGTTTTTGTTATCATTTGTTTCTAGGTACGTTTTGATTTCCTCTTTGATTTCTTCAATGATCCATTTAACCTCTATTGTTTTTTTTTAACAGCTTTTTGTTTATAATTAATTTCTAATCTCATAGCATTGGTCAAAATGATACTTGATAGTATTTAAATTTTCTTAAATTTAACAAAGCTTTCTTTATGGCCTGCATGTGATCTGTCCTGGAGAATCTTCTATGTGCACTTGAGAAAAATGTGTATTCTGCTGCTTTTGGATGGAATGTTCTATAAATATTTTTTTAAGAACATCTAATGATCTAATGTGTCATGTAAGACCTGTGTTTCCTTATTAATTTTCTGTCTGATGACCTGTCCATTGATACAGTTGTGGTGGTAAAGTTTTCCTATTACTGTGTTACTGTTAATTTCTCCTTTCATGGCTGTTAACATTTGCTTTATTTATTGAATTGCTCCTATGTTGGGTGCATATATATTTACACTCGTTGTATCTTCTTGGTTTGATCCTTTGTTCATTATGTAGTGTCCTTCTTTGTCTCTTGTAACAGTCTTTATTTTAGTCTATTTTGTCTGATATGAGTATTACTACTGCAGCTTTCTTTTGATTGCCATTTTCATTGAAAACCCTTTTACATTTCACTTTCAGTCTGTTTGTATCCCTGGATACGAAGTGGAACTCTTGTAAACAGCACACATATATATAGGTCTTTTTTTTTTTTAATCCATTCTGCCAGTCTGTGCCATTTGGTTGAAGCATTTAATCCATTTACCTTTAAGGTAATTATCTGTACATATGTTTATATTGGGCTTTCCTGGTGGCTCAGCAATAATCTGCCTGCCAATGCAGGAGACATGGGTACCATTCCTGGATCAGGAAGATACCCTGGAGAAGGAAACGGCAACCCACTCCAGAATTCCTGTCTGGGAAATCTCATGGACAGAGGAGCCTGGCAGGCTATAGGCCATGGGGTTGTTAAAGATTCAGACACGACTTAGTGTCTAATAACATGTTAGACAAGAACAACATGCTCTTATTGTCATTTTAGATTCTATGTTCTTTTGACATATTTATCAATTCTCATACAATTTGGTTACAGTATATTTACAGTAAGTTTCAAAAATTTGAGAGCATATACCTTCCACTGTATCTTTCATGATCTTAATTTGAAAGTTAACCATATTCTTTGCATAGCTGTCGCGATTTCAGAGTGTTGTTTCATTATGCAGGAATAAAGAGATGGGTTGTTGGAATACCAGAGCTTGTTCTGTGTTTTTACACATTTAAAATTGTGAATTTACATGTATGGAAAAATGTAAAGCAAATATTGCTTCTTCTTTGTACTTAATTTTAACTTAAAAAGTAGTAAATTCACACATCTCGTTGAGTTAAATTATGTAATTGTTATAATCACTCTCAAATATGCTGTCCTGATTGTTTTATGGTTGTCATCTTTTTGTTTTACAATACCCTAATTTCTCTAGAGAAAAATGACTTAGAAGTACAGTTTTTGTGAAAGCTCAGATCATATTTAGTTTTATTATTTTATTACTCAGTGGTCATAAGATTACATCATTCACCTCATTAAATCAATACAGCATCCCTTTTTTGAAGTCTGTGAGCCTAGTGCCTAGTATATGTCTGCATGCACGTATTGGCAGATTATCTTCATTCTTGAAGTGCTGGCAATCCCTGCTCTGTGTCCTGTCTGCCAGTCCTCAAGAGCATCTAGGTTTAATTTCTCAGTGTCTTGTCAGTATTTAGGGTTTATTGGACAATTATTTTCATTTTTGTATTTTGACACATGAATCCCATCTGGTGGCTGAAGTGGGTAATTACAGACCATATATTGCCTAGGAAAACCATGTTAGATTTTTCTATATATTGCCTTTAAGTTTAAGGAAATCATTAATTCTTGGAATTAATAAGAGGGTTGAATTGTGTATTTCTGTGGATTATAGTTGTATTTAGCTTACATTTTAAACAAAAATAAAGCTAAAGTATTTTTATATAGGTTGTTAGGTGGTCATCATTTATGAACACTTAAATTTGATTTTTGTGGTTATTATGTCAGGTAGTAGTATTTAAAGGAGCACTTACTCATATTTATTGTCTTTGGGTAAGGCAAAGAGATTCTTCACAATTTTGTTTCTGTCACATGTTTTGTGTAACTTTAAAAATAAATATTTCATCGTTAAAGTTCAGGTTGTTTATTGTCATGATTGCTTAACTGTGTAGGTTTTAAATATTCAAAGGCTTAATGTGTAACCCCACAAAATAATGCATGTCTGAAAGACTTCAATTCAGTTAGGACAGCAAAAGTTATTAAAAATTTACAAATATGTTTATCAACAGTTATATATTAAAGCATTTTTATTCAGTCAACTAAATCTGAATCATGATAAGAAACCTTTACTTATGGAGAAGGAATAGGCTCATGACATTTTTTTTTTCATTTTGTGTGAAACCTTTAAAAAATCCAGTCCTCAGTAAGTGGTTTCCAAAGGTCACATTTCATTCACTTGATAATGCCAAGGTGTCATATACCAGGTATCATATACCCTTATCTTAGTTTGTCTTAATAGACTGTCATCTGAAGTATCAAAAAATGATTGATCCTCAGCTAATCATAGTAATTTAATAACTGATTAGTAACTAATAGGAATATTAATTCTCCTGAAATTGATTTTTGTTGACTATTTCCATTCACAAATAATGGCAAAGTACCACTTTTTGTGTAAAATGTAAAAAGATACTACCTTTGTTTTTTTTTTTTAAGTTTCTAAGTCTATAGTTCGGAGAACTTTCCTAACTTATTCTTTGGAGGAGTATAGACCTCTAGTCTCTTTTTAAGTAGTTTATGTGTATTTTATTTTTTAGTAAATACATAGATAAATAGCTGTGACTAAACTTATTTTGGTAAATTCATTCATGTTCTCTTTGCTAAGTACTGCTGAGTCTTATTTATGTGTCTGTTTATATTCAACAGAATCAAAGAATCATCAGGATGGCAACAAGTGTTTACAAGCCCATATTTGGACTGGACTATAGAACGAGTAGCTTTAAATGCAAAAGTGGTCGGGGGTCCACACGGGGACAAGGACAAAATGGTGGCTGTTGCCTCAGAGAGTAGCATCATCTTATGGAGTGTCCAAGACGGAGGAAGTGGAAGCGAAATCGGTAGGAAAATGTTATTTATGCTGTTGCATGTAATATTCTGAAGTTTAAGAGGGATTGCCCATAAATATCAAAATTAACTTGGACTAGTTATTAGTTAGCTAGAGCTGGTGCATCTTCTGTTCAGTGTCCGGTAACAGTGAGACTGCTCAGTGTGAGAGGAATGATCTGGTAAAGAGGCAAACAAACTGACTAGCCTGCTCTGTGAGAAGGTGCCCTTCCCGAATCCTGTTTGGTGGCTGCATTCTCTCCACCTCTTTCATACCACGGGGCTGAAGATGGGGTAAATAACTTTCTTTGTCCCCCCACTTGTTGCTTCTAGACCTGAAGTTCTCAAGCTTTTCAATCTCTTCTAAATCTACTTTACTTTCTTAAGTCATTCAGGACCATTAATTGTTTTTGTATGTATAGGTTATATCTATTGATATTTATCATAATAGGAGTTAATACTGACATTCTGATAACTTAATTTAAAAAATAACAATAAAAACCCATTACATGGTAACATGAATAATTTTAGTAAAAAATAACTGTCTCCAAAATGGGAAGAGTGGCAGTGGTTTACCGTTTTGTAAACCTCTTTTATGTTTAATTGAACCTGTGCATTCAGTCTCCTGTGACTGAATTTGTTCTTCTGGTTGAACTTAGTGAAGAGTTTGGCTTCACACAGATATATAGTTGGAAAAAACATTTTTATATAGTCTTTTTAGATAATTGTGGATATTGTTTGCTCCTGTCCCCAAATTTTGAAATCATATTGATAAACTCTGTTCGTATAGATCATACTCTGTTAAATTAAAGTCAGTCAGTTTTGTACTTTGAATGGGTCTTTTTGTTCTTATATAATTTTGTATAACATCATGCATTGGTCATTTTTTAAGTGCTGGTTTACTGAGTCATGTAAAATCTTCAAAATGTTGATACCTTTCATTGTCAGTACATTTTAAAAAATCACATTTATTATTATAACCACTGATCACATCTGTGAACTCCAGTGTGTTAGGAAGTTTTCATACTTACTGTGGCAGAAAACATTTTCCAGATTCCTGATTTTCACTTGAAGCATTGAGCTTGTATCACTGAAATAACAAATTTGCTCTGTTCCACTTTTTGGGGGAAGTCTACCAGATACCCAAAACTGAATTACCATAGTTGTAAGTCATCCTGTGCAATGAAAATGGTCCCGTGTGAAAGGAACAGCTGATTTCCTCTCAGATCCAGCAGTTGGGAAGGTGCTTCCCGACACAGAGAGAGGACTTAGTCACATAGAATATTTAGAAGACATACCTTCGAAATTGAGACTTAGTAAAAATTCTTACACAGATTGCTTCATCTAGGAAATTCTTAAACTGTTTTCTTTCCTTGAAAATGTGGCAGAGAAGAATTTAATCATTACCAGTATAGTTTACTGCCACTCCTTTGATTCATGCTAAGGTGTGTGCGGTTTTTACCCAACATTGCTTTGCATCGTTATTGCAAAGATCAACACAGATGTTCTAGGATAAAGCATGAGATTCGTAAGTTTTACCTTTGTTTTCAGTGCACACGTGTATTTGTATCACAGTACTGCGTTCTGGAGAAATGGTGTGGGGGTATTAGTTCGCTCTATTTAATCTGAGATGCATATAACCAATCTTGAGAGAACGCTGGGGACGGAAGAGTCACAAGCTGGAATCAAGATGCGGGGATTCTCAGAATGCGTGCACCTACCGGATGGCCAGATAAGTGAAGAGGCCAACTAAAAAGGCCTTTGATGGGGAGGAGGTGAGAGTTGACTTTTTGTACGTATGCCCATCGGGAAATAGGTGGGAAACAGTGGGAAACAGTGTCAGACTTTACTTTTGGGGCTCCATCTGCAGATGTGTTGGCTGTAGATTAATCATTAGGGGTAATGTAGATTTAGCAGAGGACTTTAACCATTTTGGCCAAAAGGTAGATGGTGTGTGGTTTACCAGTTGGTCATGTTATGTGACGTGAGAGTTGGACTGATGAAGGAAAGCTGAGTGCCGGAAAAATTGATGCTAGTTTGAACTGTGTGTGTATGGAGAAGTACTTCATGAGAGTTCCCATTGACTGCTCAGGAAGATTCCACCAGTCCATGCTAAAGGAGATCAGTCCTGGGTGTTCATTGGAAGGACTGATGCTGAGGCTGAAACTCCAATACTTTGGCTACCTCATGCGAAGAGTTGACTCGTTTGAAAAGATCCTGATACCAGGAAGGATTGAGGGCAGGAGGAGAAGGGGATGACAGAGGATGAGATGGCTGGATGGCATCACTGACTCGATGGGCATGAGTTTGAGTAAACTCCGGGAGTTTGTGATGGACAGGGAGGCCCGGCGTGCTGTGATTCATGGGTTCGCAAAGAGTCAGACACGACTGAGTGACTGAACTGAACTGAATTCATATAAAAGATCTTTAATGATTGGTTGAGGCTGGTACTAGATGAAGAAAAACAAAACACGAGGTGCAGCTACATCTGTGTATTTGTAAGAGAGAAATGCAGTTCTGCAGACCAGGTACTGTCTGCGCCAGTCTTTAATTTGAGGATTTACTGGGTCACTGAAAAGGGCCAGCATTGTGGTTTCCTTTGCTGACGTTCATCTTGCAGGCATGCAGCATTGCCATCTGTCCAGGCTTTCCTAGTCTCCCAGCGATGGTGTGCCCTCCTCTCGCTAGAGCAGTGCCATACCCTGCCCAGGAGGAAGGTTCAGTGGCTTTGTCATTTCTAGTTTGAAGTTCTGTAATAGTTCATGGCTTTTCAAAAGTTTTTCCTATCTTCATTTAAAATACTTCCTTAAACTCTCGAGTATTTGGTCTGAAAGAACCCACAACTGGCTTTATAATACTGTTCAAAAAGGTTTTGTTGCTTAGGCACAATAAGGCAAGTTATTAACATGTATAAATTGGGGGAAAAGTTGTTATTTAAAATTTTTATATGCAGTTTTGCCCAGTTTCTTTAGAGTCCTTCTTTCCATGAATCAAAGAACTCCTCTAGGTCATATTTATATTTGTCAGCTCTGTTGGATTTATATGGATTGAGCAGGCAAGTTAAGTACAATAAAAATGTATTAAAAATAAATTTATTTCAGAACAAAATATTTAACAGTTGTAGGTAAAATTTAAAAATGTAGAAAGATTTTTATAACATTTTAAAAACTAACATTGCAGAATAGCAAAGTGTACGTTTTTCTTGTATTTCTTTGTAGGCTGAAGGAAAACTTGTATTCTAAAATAATTACAGCAGTTATAACTGAAGACAGCTATTAAAGATAGTGGAAGTATTTGGGCCAAAATTAAGTTAGTCTTGGGAAACTCAGTTGTACCCCCAGCTTGCCACCATAAAGCACTCTAGAAAACAGAAGAATACACGTGCAGGTGCCGTTGTCTCAGTGGTGACCTCACGTCATGGAGCCTCTGGAGAACTCCTTGTCTGCACATTCTTGAGATAATGAGAGGTTTTTATTTTTAAAGGCAATGAAAATCGTCTTGACTTCAGGCTTCCGGAGGGTTTCCACAGACCGGTGAGGATTCCCAGACCATGCTTGGGGAATCATTGTTCTAGACCATTTCTCTTTCCTTCTGTCTCCATGCCCCATCCTCCCCATCTCCCCACCGCTGCACCTGCCCGGATTTCGGATTTCATTCCTTCTGGACTTACACTTGATGTAGTGCTCAGCTGCCCTTTGGATTACTACCCTTCGTTCCTTTGAAATTACTAACTCTAATTTTCTAACTCAGAAATTCTTTAACTCCACTGGGATCTTGACTCATTGCTTCCCATTCCATCAGGCTTGGATTCTCTGTTTACAGTCACTCTAGCATAGAGCCTCTATTTTCTTCTCTTTCTCCCTTTGCTTTACCTACCTGAAGAAACTACAGCCCAGGCCAAATTGGCATTACTCTCCTGAATAGCCAGGTGTAGTGCAGAGAAAGAAATGTGTGCACACCCAGAACAGTAGTCTTAACCTCTGACCTCTCTCTGGTGGAGCTTTAAAGTTACCCAGAAATCCTAGCACATTATCCGTATCTGATCTTGTTTCTATGTCTTCCTCCTCTCTTCATGATTTGAAGTTGCTCTAATCATGTCCCTAAGCACTGTCTACAACCACTTCTGTTAGTGCCACCCATGGATCTGTACTCTGCTAAATCCTAGGTTCCAGTTCATAGTCTTCATCTGATTAGAACTGTCATTTGATATAGTTGATTTGATTACTCTTTTCCTTTTGAAGACTTTCTTCCTTTGGCATCTGGAACACTTCATTATCATGATTTTTATCCTCGCTCTTTGTTTTTTCTCAGTTCCTTTTGATAGTTCTTCCTTATTTGCCGAATTTTAAAATGTTGGCATGCCCCAGGGCTTAGTCTTTGGGCTTCATTCCTCTATTTCTGTGTCTGTTCCTCAAGATATTCCCAGGTTCAGTGATTTGCCAGAAGGACCTGGGGGACTCAGCACATAGATACTTGGAGCTATGGTGTCTTATAGTGAAAGCATGCAAAGCAAAACTGACAAGAGAAAAGACCTATGGTGGTGTCTGCTCCCATCACTTCATGGCAAGTGGGGGAGAAGTTCAGTGGAAACCAGGTGCAGGCTTTCAGGAGGTACCTTCCAGTGGTATTTGCTTAAAAATTCCCCTAGCAGTGGATTCTGACTGCCTTGTGAGATGTCTCAGGGAAGATCACTAGAGACTTGGTACCCAAGTTTATTACTAGAGGCTAGTCACTGAAGTACCCTCCGCCTAGCCTGTACCAAAACTCCAGGTTCTTGAAAGGAAAGCAGATGTTCAGCAGAAACCCCATTGTTTACACAGCCATTTAGACTTTTTGTTTTTTTTTTTTAGATTTCTTTTGTCTGTAATTTCATATGAGTGAAATTACGTAGTATGTCTTCTTTTGAGTCTGGCTTCTTTCGTTCAACATAATGCTTTTGAGATGCATCCATGTTGTTGAGTGTTTTAGTGGTGTATCCCTTTTTATTGCTGAGTAGTATTCCATTGAGTTAATGTGCCAGAATTGGTTTATCTGTTCATCTGTTGATAGACATTTGGTTTACTTTCAATTTGGGGATGCTAGGAATAAAGCTACTGTAAACATTTAAGTAGAACTCTTTATATGGACATTTTAAAAATTAAATATCTTGGTGTGGAATTTCTGGGATGTATGAAAAGTGCATGCTTAATGTTATGAGAAAATGTAAAACTGTCTTGCACGTGGTTAAATCATTTTACATTTGTACTAGCAGTATATGAGAGTTCTGGTTGCTCCACACCCTTTCCAACACTTTTTCATTGTCTTAATTTGAGCCATTCTAGTGGATATACAATGATTTTAATGTTGGGTTTGATTGCATTTCCCTAATGACTAATGGTATTAAACATCTTTTCATATCCTTATTGGCCATTTGTACTATTTTTTTGAGACACATCTTTTAAAAATCATTACCCTCTTTTTATGAGATTGTCATCCTGTTACTGATTTGTAATAGATTAGATTACATAGATCTAATCTAATCTGTACGTAGATTGGATTAGTGGTTTGCAACTTGGGATAATGTCCCTCGGGCCTATGGAAATGTCTAGAGACATTTTTGGTTGACACCATTGTGGGAGGGGAGTCTTCTGTCTTCCTCCCCCACTTCCCCTCCCCCATTTCTCTTTCCATATTATCCCTCCCTCATTCCCTCTTCTCTCTTCCTCTTTTGGAGATTCAGTTTCATGTTATGCCGCTTTATATTTGCCTAGAGGCCATTGGAGCACTAGTTTTTTTCCAGTTTCTTTCCTCCCCATCCTTCAGTTTAGATCAGTATCTTACTGTCTTTTGCCATTTTGCTGTGGTATTCATTTAGTCTGTAGTGGAGCCCATATGATAAGCTTTTTATTTGAAATGTTGGCCTTTTCAGCTCTAAGATTGCCTTTTTAAATTTTTATTTTAGTTTGTTTCTCTGCTGAGATTTTTCTAGTCTGTTCACTCACTATGTCCTGTTTTTTAATTAAACTCCACATATTCATTATAGCTGTTTTACTAGTTTTTGTCTGCTAAATCTATTGTTTGAATCATCTGCTTTATTCTGAGTTACGGTTCCTTGCTTTTCCACATGTCTAGGAACTTGTGATATATGCTGGGCGTTGCATGATCCGTTATGCAGGGAGTGTGGATTAATGGTGCTTTTAAGATGTGAGTTTTGTTCCAGCAGGCAGTTAAATTACCAGAGGACGTTTATTCTGCTAAGCTTGTTGTTCGTTTGCTTTGTTAAGGACAGGTACCCTTTCTCAGCTTTATATTTTATTTTAGGGCATGGCTCCTGCTCAGGGTGTGTTAAGTATTGTCACTTTGAAATCTTCACAGAATGCCTGAAGAGTGAAAGACTCTTCACACTTACTGAGCTGGAACTATTGAATTCACCCGCAAGTGACCTCTACTATCTCCACTCAGCTCCCAGGCCTGCTGCAGCCCCTCTTTTTTATTCCTATGGATTCTCAGGCCAGCCCAGGTGCAGCCTGGCCTCAGCCAAGGCAGAGGGAAACTAGGGAAACCCCTCTAAAATTCTGTGCCATCCTCACACCCACCCTGGTGCATTTCCCTTCTTTCTTATATCTTATTCGTAAATTCTAGCTTCCTCAACAGCTCTGGCCTCTGATCTCAGCTTTCTCAGTTGAGAAAAACCATCATTTGGTTTTCCCTTGAGTTTCACCTCCCTGTTGTCAGGAAGGCTTATACAGAAAGCCAGTTTGATCATGGGGCTTATCTTGTGTATTTACTGGCTTTCAAGTCTCCTGCTGCCTGTTGTCCAATGTCTAAAAACGGTTGTCTCATGTATTTTGGCCAGGCTTTTGTTATTGTTGTTTATAGTGAGAAATAGTCTGATGTCATGTTATCCATCATGACTGTTAGTGAAAGTCCGCCCTAAAACTTCGGGGAAAAAACTTAGAATGTTTTGAAATTATAATATACTTGTAATTATATAGAAAGGAGATCAATTGTGATTTTAGTTTGTTTTTTCAAGTTGCCACTTGTAACATGCCAATAAGTGAAGATTTTATGCCTTGCTTTTTTTTTCCCCCAAAGGCTGACTTGCTAGCTACTTACTGAGATAATACATAGTAATTTGTTCACACCCTGTAAAAGAGATCATTTGTTGTTACAAATATTCTTCAGAACTTGACAAAACCATCCAAAGAAAACTTGAGAACTGGTGTATCCATGATAGAGCTCCCTTAGAGGCTGAATCCCTTCATTATAACTTACATCAGACAGTACTGCTGGCTTGCTGCTATAAGCAGTGTTTTACCAGGAGGCTCCCTTAAGACAGGAACTTGTCATTATTTACAGTGTCTTCTTTGTGGATAACGGTCTGGGTTGTTGAGTCTAAGCAAGGGTCAGGCGTGACACTTTAAATTTCTTGAGATGGTTCAGAATGTCTTTCTTGATTTCCCAGAATCTCACTCTTCTCTCAAGTAATCAGTGTTTGCTAGTTTTCCTGTTTTTATTTCTACCTTTCACATAGCCTGTATTAGTGAATATAGGTATCTTAACGTGTTCTGAAAAATTGTCTAGCATCAAAATTAAAATACTCATACATGAGAATCCCTGAAATTGCATGTGAAATGATTACACTGCTTTGAAGTGGCGAGTTTATTTCTCAACCAGTTTAGCTTTTGTGTGCAGGCTTTGTTTTGTTTTGCTCTGGTTTTTCTGGTTGACAGGTTGGGCTCAGGTGATCTATTCATGTGTATAAATATGTATTTATAAGTACGTAAAAGTTAAGGTGTGTATAAGGAAGACATTCCTGGCCATACTTTCCGGGTTTGTTTTTCATTTTTGTCAAGCTTATATCATTTTCATTCCTTGCGAGATGCCTGGCTTTTTCAAGATTGGTTGAGAATTTTCAAGGTGTTGTTTATTGCCACTGGCCTGGTCTCATATATAGTACAGTTCTGAACAGAAAGAGAAATATCCCTCATTGATATAAAATTCAGAAGAAATCAGTTACCTTTTCTGGCTTATGCTTTTAACACGTTGCAGTTACATTTAATAGTTTTGTTTCTCCCCATGAGTTCTTCAAAGTCTTGTGAATCCTTGTTTTTCTCAACTAGATGCTGAGAAAATTGTTCTTGTTGTCACATATTAGGTACCTTTTTAAAAATAAAAAAAAAAAAAATCTGATACCTGAAACAGCTAAAGATCCACATAAAATGGTCTTCTAAATGAGACTTATTTAGACTTATTCTATAATGAGACTTATGGTTAAATAAAAAGATACTTTTCATAAGATACTTTTCAAATAATTAAGACAATACTATTTTTTAAGATAATACTATTTAAATGTTAAAATTGGATTATAACATTTTTAAGGTGAAAATGAGCCTTGAGACCTTGAGCGTAGACCCTGTTTTATCGATCAGATAAGTAACCCGAAAAGTGGTGAAGGTACTTTCAGAGCCAGGATTCCAGCACAGAATCTTCCTGACTGCAGGTGTAGCGCTCAGCTACAGAGGACAGCTGTGCGGTGCTACACGGACAAGACCGAGGTTAGCCGGGCAGTTGTGGCTCTTTTGCTATTAACGTGAGCTCTTCTTACAAGGTCCTTCCTCACCTGTGTCTCCTCTTCCCTTTTCTCGGATTCCCTGGGCTTACCCATTCCAAATCCCCCGGTTTGAGGAACTTGTTTTCACCTTTTTAAAAACCCAACTCAGAGGGCTTCTTTCCTAAGAAATATTCTGAAAACTCTTTTCCTACTCTCTTTTATTCTTCTGGTTGTTACTGTGTGCATCCTTTTGTTGCATTATGTTATAATTGGTTGTGGGTTTTTTTCTTCTTTTAAATCACAAGTACCTAGTAAGATACTATTTTCTCATGTGTTTGCTTTTTTACTGAAGTGTAGTTGATTTACAGTATTGTGTTAGCTTCGGTTGTACGGCAGAGGAATTCAGAGATAGATGAGATGTATATATTCTTTTTTAAAAAATTACTTTTGGCTCTGCTGGGTCTTTGTTGCTGCATGCGGGCTTTCTCTAGCTGCAGCGGGCAGGGGCTATTTTTCCTTGTGATGTGCTGGTTTCTTGTTTTTGGTGGTTTCCCTTGTTGCAGAGCATGGGCTCTAGGGCCGTTGGGCTCAGTAGTTGTGGTGCGTGGGTTTAGTTGCTCCACGGCATGTGGAATCCTCCTGGACCCGTGATCCAGCCTATATCCCATGCATTGGCAGGTGGATTCTTAACCACTGGAGTATTGGGCAGTCCTCTGTATATAATTTTTTGTTTTTCATTCTTTTCCATTATAGGTTACTGCCAAGATATTGAATTTAGTTCCTTGTGCTATACAGTAAATCCTTGTTGTTTAACCATCATTTCATGTATTTTAATCCCATGGCCTAGTATAGTGTCTTTGGAGTGAATTAAATTGAAATCTGCAATACTGGCAGATGAGAGGTTTAAGATAAGCTCTGATAAAGGCCTGAATGTTTACTTTGAACACAGCATGACTACTCGCTGTTTCATTTTTCTTGTTTGCTTATTTTCAGATTTCTAGATACATTGTGGATAGTTGGGTCGCCAAGTCTGTGTCTTCAGATCAGTGATTCTCAAATATCGGGTCTGTGAGCAGGCTGCAGCTAAAGCTTCTATGGATTTTATACAAAGGCAGTGGGTTTTCTCATTTAGTGGGTCTAGCATAATCCCAGGATCCTTACTATTTTATTATGTTCACTTTAAATCTACCCAGTTTTTTTGATGGTCAGCTATGGTTTTTCCAATAGTCATGTACTGATGTGAGGGCTGAACAATAAAAAAGGCTGAGCACCGAAGAATTGTTGCTTTTGAACTGTGGTACTGGAGAAGACTCCTGAGAGTCCCTTGGACAGCAAGGAGATCAAACCAGTCAATCCTAAAAGAAATCAACCCTGAATATTCATTGGAAGGACTGATATTGAAGCTCCAATACCTTGGCCACTTGATGTGAAGAGCCAACTCATTAGAAAAGACCCTGATGCTGGGAAAGATTGAAGGCAGGAGAACGGGATGACAGACGATGAGATGGGTGGATGGCATCACTGACTCAATGGACATGTGTTTTTGCAAGCTCTGGGAGATGGTGAAGGACAGGGAAACCTGGCGTGCTGCAGTCCATGGGGTTGTAGAGTTGGACACGCCTGAGCCACTGAATAACTACAGCTAGGTTTGGGAGCCACAGCTTCAGATAACAAGCTGTTCAATCAGAGTGAGATTACCTGGGGCAAACTTTTACCTGCTGTTTAAGAGCTTAAAATTTCTTATTTCTGGTTCCCAAAATGTCTGGCACATAATTTGTAGAAATGAGACACCTTTAAGATGTTTTTAGGCCGAGTTTTGATTAATTGAAATCTGGTGATTGCTTAACCTCCGTTTTTTTATTATCATTTTAGGAGTGTTCAGCCTTGGTGTTCCTGTCGATGCTCTCTTCTTTATTGGTAACCAGTTGGTGGCCACGAGTCATACAGGGAAAGTGGGAGTGTGGAACGCTGTCACCCAGCACTGGCAGGTTAGTTTTAACTAATGCGTGTCACAGAAATGAGATTATTTCTGAAACGTGTGCTGGTTGTGCTCTTGTGGAATTCGTATTGTTTCTGTTTTGATTATATAGAATATTGAATATATTTAGTGGTAAATTAGCTTCTGGATACAAGTCTGACTATATTTTCAAGAATCTTAAGTCACTTTGGAAAATGAATGGGTTTTTATACTGTGATTTGACATTTCTTTATTGCCTTGAAATGTTTTAAGTTTTATGCCTTGGGAATAGTAGTAGTCCAGGCAAACTTCATCTCCTGAGTGGAAGCACAGTTCTGTAGGAAAATAGAAGATAGCTAACTAGATGGTCTCAGGTACTTGAGATGAACAAGAAGGATATAAGACTAAAGAAAGGTTAAAAAATAAATAAATTAATTAAAAAAAAAAAAAAAGATAGGTTAATACCTGATTCTGAAGGAGAGGAGAAAAACTAAAGAGCTTTAAGCAGAGAGTGATTTGGTCAGATCCATGGTTTAGAAAGATAACAGTAATAGCTAATACGAAAAGTGGACTGGAGATCAGGGAAGGTATCCAGCAAAAGAAGCAGAGATTCAGCCAGAGTGAGTACATGCTAAGAGACTATTTGAAAAGCAATTCATAAGCCATCCTAAAACGATGAGGATTGGTATCTGATTAGATATAGAAAATTAAAGAAGAGAGATGGCTTTCTAATTTTGACAGTTGGGTGGCTGGTAATATTTTAAATTGAAAGGGAATGAGTGAGGGAAGCATATATGCTGGTGCATAGTGTGAGGAATAATTAGAATGATTAAATATGTTTCTTTTGAGATTCTTGTGGGTATCTGAATACAGGGGCTCAGGAAACAGTTGGGAGTACCCCTTTGGAATTTAAGAAAGAAGAAAGGGCTAGAAAAAAGCATTTGGAAACCACAACACTTCTGTGGTAATTGAAAGATAAGAATTGATAAGATTTTCCATTGAAAGGATATCTCTAAAGAAAAGCCAGAACTGAAATGCTGGGTAACATTAGCTTTTTAAGGGAACAGGATAGGAAATGAAGAGCTAAAGGGACACATATGGTGTGATTGGGAAATGGTGTTGGTTTTGGTTGTAGAATATCATTTGCAAAGTTAGGTTGTGGTGGGGAGACAGATTGCAGGAACTGAGAAATTAAAAGATCAGAGATTAGAGGCAGCAAGTTCAGAATGTTTTTCAAAAGTTTGATGATGAAGTAGAGCAGAGAAATGAAGTGATTAAGGATTAAGGCTAAATGGAGGAAAAGATATTCAGTGCTTCATTTTTTTCTCTAGGATTTTAGAAGCTTGAGCATGCTTGTTAGAGAAGGGAGTTGACAGAGAAAGCATTTAAAGATTGGAAGAATGGAGATGGTTGCTAGTCCCATAGAAGTCAGGAGTATACGTACATAGTGTCTAGGACATAGTAGACCCAATAGAGAAGAGAGACTTCTTTCTCTGTGATAGTGGAGTCAGGAAGGAGTACTGTGGAGGAGAAAGACATGGAGGTGTGTTTCAGGGATTGCAGAGATTATAAATCTTTATAACGGACCTGGTTGGTACAGTTTTATGAGTTTCTTCCTTAACCCTCAGTACTGGGAGGGAACAAGAGCAAGAGAATACAGCCTTGGCTTGATTCAGGATTGAAGATGTAATTAAATGGGTCTGACACACAAAGGGAAGAGAAACATAAAATGGCAAAGCAGTTGAAATTGTAAGATTGTAATGGATTACCAGGCAAGCAGAGAAGGATGCAAGGATTCTAGGGACTGGAGAGAAGGTAAAGCAGGTCGATGACTTAAAAGGAGTGGAAATTGTGAAGATAGGAAGTTGTTGTCAAAGGCTGAAATTAAGATTTTGGAGTTGGAGCAGTTCTCGGTGATGTAGTCATTTAAATCATATGTTGGACTGACTTAAAGGTAAAAGTAGTTGCAATAGGGGTCAGAACTGTGAGGGTCATCAGGGTGGACATGTTGGTACCAGGATGGTGACAGAGAATGGGACAAAAATTCAGCTGATCAGATGCCCAGCTCCTCAGCGAAGGTGATAGGTTGATCTGGAAGCTGCAGTTGGGACAGAGAGAGGGTAATTGAATGTCATGCTTGAGTTGAGCTTGTGCAGGAATGTCCTTGAGATCTTATGGCAGGGCCTAACAAGTGCCAATACTTTGGCCACCTGATGCGAAAAGCTAGCTCATTGGAAAAGACCCTGATGCTGGGAAAGATTGAGAGCAGGAGAAACAGGGGACTACAGAGGATGAGATGGTTAGATGACATCACCAACTCAATGGACATGAGTTTGCGCAAACTCTGGGAGATAGTGGAGGACAGGGAATCCTGGCGTGCTGCTGCTGTTCATGGGGTCGCAAAGAGTCAGACACTATTTAGCCACTGAACAGCAACAAAAGATGGCAGGAAAGTGGTGAGAGAATGAAAGACTTCCAATGAAAGAGATTATGATCAGGGAAAATTAAATTTCATTCTAGATGAAGACATGGAAGTCACGGTTGTAGAAAAAAGATACTAGCTAAGATTAGGTGGGGCTAGTGTCAGCTGATTTAGCACTGTTAATGTAAATCCCGCTGGCTCAGCAAGTAGAGAATCTGCCTGCAATGCTGGAGACGCAGGTTCAGTCCCTGAGTTGGGAAGGTCCCCTGGAGGAGGAAACGGCAATCCACTCCAGTATTCTTGCCTGAAAAATCCCAAGGACTATGGAGCCTGGTGGGCTACAGTCCACAGAGTCACAGAGCCTGACACGACTGAGCACACACACACGCACTGCAAATCCTAAGCAAGCAAATATGGCATGTGCAGGGCAGTTAGTGGTCAGCACACAAGACATCCAGGAGTCAAGTCTCCTCACAGTGACTGAGCTAATTCATATAGGACCTTCCATACAGGCACAGAAAAGGCATCATAAAGATGTTAGTGTAAAAGTGATGGGCCCGGGAGTGTGGGAAAGGACTGATCTGAGTTGATCTAAAATTGAGGAGGAGGGATTCTTCCGTTGGTGCTGTTCCTGCAAAGAGGAATGTGGATTTTAATGATTTATGGAAGGTCTGCTCTCAGGTAGGTTACTTGGCTAATATGTAAAGTCTGAGCTTTCAGTGGCTCGGAGAAGTGGTGCTGTCTATGCCATAAAACTTGTGAGGTACATTGCAGTTCCTAAAGGAACATGTGTCTTTATCAGCTTTTTTGTCTTTTCTAATGTCACAACTGCGTGTAAAAATTTTCATATTTTTGAGATCCCCGAAACTATACTGGTGCCCTCAAAGTGCATACTCTTAAGCTTTTAATCCCATGGGTATAGCCTGTTGCTTCTTGTTTGGTACATGCATGAGTTGAAAACCATAGCTGACAAAGTAGGTTTGTTATCACATTTCAGGAAGACCTGGGGTAAGTTGAACATTCATGCAGCAAACAAGCCTTGTAACTTATAACCTAGATAGATGATTTATTTATTTCTTTTTTTGGTGTGCAGGACCGAGCTAGTCTGTCATGAAATCTCAGTGTCTGATCTGAAAATCTCAACAGACAGTTGTGACCTGGGGCTGACTCCTGTGACTGCTATGGCACGGATGAGCAGATTCTGATGTGGCCTGAAGCCACAGTTCTGCCCGGGAGTAACACAGAAGTACACAGGACAACTGGTGTAGTTCCTGACTCCAGTTGTATAAGCAAGATTGATCTGAAATATTTGAGTCAGATGAGCAAGCCTGAGAGCAAGAGTTTTTAAGCCTGAAAGCCATGGTGGTATTTAGGGGTAGCAGTTTCTCACTGTAGCTCTTGCCTGGTGGCTCAGACGGCCTGCCAGCGCAGGAGACATAAGAGACTTGAGGTCCCTGGGTCAGGAAGACCCCCTGGAGGAGGAAATGGTACCCCACTCCAGTATTCTTGCCTGGAGAATTCCATGGACAGAGGAGCCTGGCAGGCTACAGTCTATGGGGTTGCAAAGAGGCGGGCACGACTGAGCGACTGAACACACAAAACACACGTGTGGGCTAGGACAGCTTCAGTAAAGTGTTAATGAAAGTGTCATGTACTCATTGTATCTGATGGGAGTAAGAAAAAGGGAAATTAACTTTTAGAAGAAACAGTTCAGTTTTCTCTTTGTTAATTCCTCTTTAGATTTAAGAAGATTAGTAATAAGGAGTGTTTCCAATAGGTAGGCTAGGCTGAGTTACATGGCAGAATAGCAGTTTTAGGACTTATTTCCCCAGTCATTCAAGTTTAAGTGTAGATGTATATTGGAAACATAGTATAGGTTTCATTCTCATATTGAAAGACAGTTTTGGAAGTCAGTCCTGGAAAGTCATCGTATATTCTCATTCCTAAAGGATCAGAAAACTGTTCATTCTGGAAGACTGGGATCATCAGCCAGTCACCTTCTGAGTCATAACCTAACTGAACAGTGGAGGGCGAGCTTGAGGAGGAAATTCAGGCTCTGGGAACGGAGAATGAAAGTGAATTTCTGTGGTCTGAGGGCTGTGCTGGACCAGAATGCGGGAGGCTTGTTTCATTTCTCTTCTCTTCTGTTGTGGTCTGATGCACTTGCAGCACTGATGTTGCAGGTACGGTTTGGTGGGATTGGCTGTCTTGTTTTTTGTATTTGTAACAGGTTTGTGAGCCCTGCAAGGTACGGATAAGGTGGGAATTGGAATCTTAGGGCCAGAATTCATTGGTGAGAGGACTGGCATTTGGGTGTCTATTGTGTCTTGAACACTATCCCAAGGTTGTTTTTCTGACTTGGGATTTGCAGCAGCACAGCTGAGTCAGCCGAGTCGCTGGCGAGGAGACGTGACACCTGGACGTCTGCTGTATGCTGACCACCACCGTGTCACATGTGCTTGCTTAGGTTTTCAGTGCGTGTGTGTGCTCGGTCGTGTAGGCTCTTTGTGACTCTGTGGACTGTAGTCCACCAGGCTCCTTTGTCCTTGGGATTTTCCAGGCAAGAATACTGGAGTGGGTTGCCGTTTCCTCCTTCAGGGGACTTTCCCGACCCAGGATTGAACCTGCGTCTCCTGCCTTGTAGGCAGATTCTTTACTTGCTGAGCCATCGGGATTTACAGTACAACGCTAAATCAGCTGACACTGGCCCCGCCATTACTGACGTACAGAAATATTGGGTAAAAATATTAAATAGCATATATTGTATTAATATCAGATATTGAATTATATTAGCTATTTGTTTCTTTATACATACTTGCATACCACATGTCAAAGTCAAGGCTCTGGATTCTGGGATTCCACCAGAAACAAGAAAGAGGCATGGCTTCAGGGGACAGTGTAAATCCAGCCTCCTGCAAAAAGCTGAAGCTTTGATAATCTGCCTAAGTCCCTGAGAAGAAGACTGGGAAAATTTTGCTTAATAATTTTGGAATAGAAAAACTTGATATGTGTTCCATATCTTGGATTGGGAAAGGCAGTGCAGGAGAAAACCATCAATGAGATATTGAGGCCGCAGTCATACTGGGAGTACAAATGCATGAATTGAAAGCACAAGGGTCTTTGTGCTTGGGGAACTCCAGTTTGAGAAATGTATAGAACTGGTCTAGGGTCATGTACATTTCTAGAGGTGGACATTAAACCAAACAAGATATGGCACACAGGACTTCAGGAAAGAAATATTTCCTATTGAAAGTGAGCCCATAACCTTCCTAAATTGGTAAACTACCCATGAGAGCAAATGAGGGAAGGTCATCAAATGTAGGCAGGAGTACAGATGTTCCCTAGAGCTGAACATAATTGAACAATGAGCTACTATTGAGTAAATTCCTAAAGTTACTTAACGAGAAAGAAGGACTAAACTATAATGAATAGGAACAGTCAGAAAAGAAGCAAAATAAAACAGTGGAAATTTGAAAGCCATTGAAAATTCAAAACAAAACTTACTCAGTGCAGGGGTCCCCCGCGTCCGGGCTGCAGACCTGTACCTCCTGTCAGATCTGTGGTGCCTTTGGATTAGGAGTAACATGCAAATTGCTTGAATCATCCCAGAGCCAACCCTCTCCATCCCTTCCACCAGCCCCAGTCTGTGGAAAAATTGTCTTCCACAAAACTGGTCCCTGATGCCAGAAAGGTTAGGGACTGCTGAACTTAAGGTGTTAAACGGAAAGACAAATAAAAAGACAGTGGATTGCTGGATGCATCTGAGAGAATCATTCACAGTGAAGCAGAAAGTGAGTAGAAAATATGAAAAGAAGAAATGAGCCAATCACTTTCAGAAAGGAATAGTGGAGATGAGGGGATTTAGAAGAGATAATTGCTCACAGTTTTGGAGAATTAAAGAGAAACATGATTATGTTGATTAAAGAAATACATTAAGGCTGAATAAAATCGAATTCACACATTGTGAATCAATATACACATTGTGATGTAATAGAAGATAAAAAGTGTCAAAAGGTGTCCATAGAGTACTGACAGGTGCATTGTGTGTGTGTTGTGTGTATTAGACAGAGAATTGCTCAGTTGTGTCTCTTTGCGACCCCTTGGACTGTGACCCGCTAGGCTCCTCTGCTGATGGAATTCTCCAGGCAAGAATACTGTAGTAGTCGGCTACCATTTCCTCCTTCAGGGGATCTTCCCAGTCCAGGAATTGAACCTGTGTCTCCTGCCTTGCAGGCGATTCTTTTCTGTGTGAGCCAGCAGGGAAGCTCCCAGATACACTATAGTCAGATGTAAAACAGACTCTTCGTGAGCACCAGTAGAAGCCAGAAGACAGTAGGCTATTCTCGAGTTAGTTGAGGAAATAAGTTTCAACCGAGAACTTTACATTCAGCAAAACTGTCATTCAAACATGAATGAGAGATGTTTTCATATAATACAGAAAGACTTTGTCACTTATAACCCTCAGTGGAAGGACTGCTGAAGAAATGCCCTTTGATAAGGTTATTTTACTTAGAAGAGGAAGGAGTGGAATACTGCGAACATTACTAGCAAAGGCATTTCTCGATACGTTGGTGAATCTAAATAAGTGTTTAAAAAGTAGTGGATGAAAGTTAAAACATTTTGTTAAAAAAATGATTATCCAGGTAGAGATTGTGGTTACAAGATTTAACGGGCCTGGTATTGCTTGAGAAGATAGACTGATTATTTTCAAAATGTAAATCATTTAAATTTTTGCATAGACATTAATGATAATCTCTGAACTACCTTAGGAGAGAAAACTCCCTTCTACCTTAGGTTTGTGACCACCATGACGGAACCACATGTACCGATCAGTGTGATTTCTCAGGTTTTGACTGCCTCCTTGCTTACGCTTGGAGAGAAGATCTTGGTACCACCTCCTCTGTAACCTAACTTCACGTGTCCTCTGCTTTTTCTCTTCTCCTTGTGCTAAGAGGTGGACATGAGGAGAAGAGCAGAATGTGGTCGGGGTGCCGGGAAAGAGCTGGTGGTGGTGGTGTTTAATCGCCAAGTCACCGCTGATGTTTTGCAACCCCAGGGACTGTAGCACGCCAGGCTTCCCTGTCCCTCATTGTCTCCTGGAGTTTGCCCGGGTTCATGTCATTTGAATCAGTCATGCCATCCAACCATCTCATCTTCTGTTGTCCTCTTCTCCTGCCCTCAGTCTTTCTCAGCATCAGGGTCTTTTCCAGTGAATCAACTGTTCCCATCAGGTGGCCAAAGTTATTGGAGCTTCAGTTTTAGCATCAGTCCTTCCAAAGGATATTCAGGGTTGATTTCCTTTAAGATTGATTGGTTTGATCTCTTTGCTTTCCAAAGGACTCTCAAGAGTCTTTTCTAACACCACAGTTCAAAAGCATCTATTCTTTGGTGCTCAGCTTTCTTTATTGTCCAGCTCTCACATCTGTACATGACTACTAGAAAGACCATAGCCTTGACTATATGAACCTTTGTCAGCAAAGTCATGTCTTTTTAACACACTGTTTAGGTTAGTCATAGCTTTCCTGTCAAGAAGCAGTTGTCTCTAATTTCATGGCTGCAGTCAGCATCAGCAGTGATTTTAGAGCCCAAGAAGAAGAAATCCGTCACTGCTCCAGGATTAGGAAGGCTCTAATCCTGGAGCCCGCCCTCCCAGAGAATAGGAGGTCACGTGTCTGTCTGGGATGTGCCTGGGAAAGCTCCAGGCTGCTGCCATCCTTTCATTGAAAAATGGTTGAGAGAGAGGAATCTCATGGCCTTACCTACCCCATCCTCTGACTGTGAAGACTCTGGGGTCGAACTGAAGCACTTTCTGGAGTACCTGAACTAAAAAGATACAGTTGATAGAAGAAGGTACATCAGTGAAGCAGCCTCCCCTCCTTTCTTCAGACCTCTTGACCCATCACGGAAGAGTTCTCAGTGACTACCTTCCTCTGAACCTGTTGGCTCTAAAACAGAAACCTGACCTGGGGTTGAGGGTGGCCATCAAATCTCTGCAGAGATATTGCTAGTGTGACTTATAACCAAGCATGACACCAGAGAATATGCACAGAAATTAGGGTTGTGAACATGAACAGCTTATAGGAGTCATTATTTCCAAGATTTAGTTGTTTTTAAGTTTGGTTTTTAGTTAGAATTGGTAGATTCTGTGCTGTACTTGCTGTTCTTCAGTCATGTGCCTTTTTCCTTTCTCTGCCTAACTCCTAGTTATTTATTTGTTTTGTTTTCAAGCGTTACTTCCTTTTTGAACTTTTCCTTGATCTTTGTCCTTCTCCCTGGACTGGAGTTGGAACAGGAATCCTTTCTTCCTCCATGGTTGTATTGCACATCCTATTTTAGTGCCTGTCACATTGTAATTGTCTTTTTTTTCTTTCTTGCCCATGAGTTTCTAAGCTCCTACGGAGCAGAAGTAGTATTTCATACCCCTTATCCATTCCAGTACCTCTTCACCTGGATGATATCTAGTACCTAAAAAGTGTATAATGTGAAAGTTGAGTGTATAAAGTTACACATGCATGCCTGGTCTGGCTGTACATAAGGGCAGTTGAGTTTGATCTTACTGCCAGTACTCAGTAAGACTTTCTGGTTTTCATTTTGTTTTATAGTAAAGATCATGCCCTTTGCTTTTCTCTTAGCACAAACATAAGCATTCATTAATTTGTAACTAGCCTGATTTGCTTGGAAAACTGATTTTTTAATTCTAGTGCTTGAAAAAGCAAAAGCATCTGAGAACTTGGTTGGCCATTTCCTAGAAAAAAGAGGAGAAGTCTTCAGGGGGAGATAGAGAATGCTGCCTCTTCGAAGAAATGACAGTGTATCAAGGGAGCAAGTACTGTCTGGAAGTTGGCTGATCTGTTTTCTGATTCTAATTCTGGGCAGGTCATTTCATCTCTTATTTGAGAGAGAGAAAGGAGAAAGGGGCCTGGGTCAGACTTAGTTTTCTAGTCCTAGTATGTGCTCTGACCTCATGCTCATGTGCAGAAAATGGAGATAAGCCAGCTAAATTCTGAAAGGAAAGTGCTGCTGTTGGAAATAAGTTTTGTTTTTTTTTTTAAAAAGAAGCTTTAATGGGGACTCTATTGATGGTTCTTCAGAGTTCCCCATGGATGTGTGTGTGTGTGTGTGTGTGTGTATAAAGAAAGTCCATGTTCTAAGCTCTAATTAAGTATCTTCTTTATTGCAAGAATAAAAAAGTTTGAGGAAATTGAGCAGAAAATATAGATCATAATTAACATCTGACATCTAACAGTATTCTCACTACATCAGGTTCAAGACGTTGTTCCTATAACTAGCTACGACACTGCCGGCTCCTTCCTTCTGCTGGGATGTAACAATGGATCAATATATTACATAGGTAAGTGGTCAGACACTTAGGATGGCTCTGTTTAGTATGACTTTTTTAAATGAAAATAAAATATGAATTTTTTAAGTTTTAGATTTACTATTTTTTTTCATACTATTTTTACTTTTTAGATATGCAGAAGTTCCCTTTGCGAATGAAGGATAATGATCTTCTTGTAACTGAACTTTATCATGATTCCTCAAATGATGCTATTACTGCTCTGAGTGTTTACCTCACACCCAAAACAAGTTAGTGCATAGCAAAATTATTATAAGCTATTGATGTTGTTTTATGTATGTTTATTCATTGGTTTATTCTAATACTAATCTGGTCCTTTGTTTTGGTAAACTGCAGTGATAGGATTTCATTTCTTTTAGTCTGAAGTTGATGTTTGGTTTTAGACTGAGGTCAAACATAACCAATAAACATACTCTGGGGTGGAAGATTAGAACTTTTCTTCTTCTGAATTGTATTGTTAATTCTTATGATAATAACTAGAATTATTTTTAAAACTTACCTTCACATTTACCTTCCTATGATCACTGATTTCATTTTGAAATTAAGAGCTTTATCTTTTTAACAACAACAACAGAAGCTTTTAGACTATTAATCTCTTGGAAAATAAGCATATTTCTCTGGGAAACTTCAAATTTAAGTTTCGGAGAACATCAGTACCCATAACTTCTCTTTCAGAGGCCATTGCAGTGAAATTAACAAACTAGTTCTGTAAATTATTAAGATTTTTTGTATTCTAGAGTGAAGGATAAACATAAATGGGGAACTGAAAATTTATCTGTAATGAAAGGAATTCTAGGAAATACTTACATGTGGCCAGTAATAGTAATAGGTTGAATGTATTACGTGTGTAGAATCATATTATTGAATTGATTGTAAGAAATCATTATCTTCTGTATGAAAGAAAAATATTCTGGTGTACACAGACAGTTTTGATTGAAATTATGGTAGAATTTAAACTGCATTGCTTCAGAAATGAAGTCAGCAAACCATGTTCTTTTCATTGATAGTTTTATGTATTGTCTTTGGCTGCTTTTGTGCAGCTGTGTCAGAGGTGAGTGGTTGTCACAGAGACAGTTTGGCATGCAAATTTTACACTATTTGCTGTTTAGCCTTTGACAGAAAGTTTGCTGACCCTTGCTCTAGAATGAAGTATGCTCCCCGCCCCCCCGCCCCACCCCTGCAATTTAATTTAAAAGGGAGAAAAAAATTTGTGGTGGCAATATCTTCTTTTAAGACATGAGGGTGTAGTCGCCTTAAATTTTGAGAAGTGTTTTCCCTAGGCCGCCCTTTCTCCCTTGATTCAAATATTTTTGGGTTGATCAGAAACAACAGCTATTAAAGTTAAGAGGTTCTCTGTGAAGCTTTGAAAGGCTGTCGATCCCTGAACTCCATTCTGTCTTTAAATATGTGATGTAATCTGGGCACCTGTTTGAGAAAAAAATCCATAGATGAACCTAACATGATGAGATACTTGTACATAATTAAAAGAGACAACATAGGTAAGTGTGATGTCAGCAGTGTAATGGGTATATTTGTTCCCTAGTTAACAGCTTTGAAACTGTTTAAGAGCATATTACTTGTATATGTACAAGTAATTACAGTACTTGATTACACAAAGAGAAGATTTAATATTGTAGCGGAAGTAAAACAGATGGTCATTCTAAGCTGGAAGTCATATGGAGCATTACTTTTGGAATGCTGTGTTGTATCAGTGGTGTTCTTAGCATATCAGATTTATTCTTTAAGCAGTTAATGAGTACCTGCTATGTCTCAGGCAAGGCACTCTGTAAGGTGTTTTAGATTAAAAGTGATTATGATTCAGTCTCATCAATAAAGAGTAGTGGTAGATAGAGAACAGGGGTTACAGTTGCTGTGATAGAATCTAATCCATAGTACAGTGGAGTGAGTGTTAGGAATCGGTTTATAAAGGAACTAAGGCACTTAAGACGGTCAGAGAAGTCTTGAGATTTCTGTGCTGAGCTGGATTTGGGCCGATACAAGTGCTGAACCCAGCTCTGCCTCTTCTGTCACAGGGAGCACTTGCAAGGGCAGCTTCCTGTTGATCGTCTCCTGTTATTTCACCGCTCCACTTTTGATTCTGTGCAGGTGTCAGTGGTAACTGGATCGAGATTGCCTATGGTACGAGCTCTGGGGCGGTGCGCGTCATCGTGCAGCACCCAGAGACGGTCGGGTCAGGCCCGCAGCTTTTCCAGACCTTCACTGTTCACCGAAGCCCCGTCACAAAGATCATGCTGTCAGAGAAGCATCTGGTATCAGGTGAAGTGATTTTATTGGTACTGGTAAGGCGGGCTGCCTCCATGAAACCTTGCCTTGGGTATAATTTTCTAGACTCCTACAGATTAAAAGAATACAAAAGCAGTGTTGTATGTATAGGCATACCAAAAAAAATGGTAGAAAAGTTTAATAACAAATACTGTGAAAATATGATTTTCTTTGATCTTGTCTGGCTGTAGTATACATAAATTTAGAAGGCATTGCATCTTTTATTTACTCTCTATTTTAATAGTTTGTTCTTATGGCATGTTTTGCTTCAGAAAATTTCTCAATCTTGTTGAGAAGAATTTTTTATTAGAGAAATTATGAATTTAATATAAATTTGGTTGTATTGTCTTAAGGTTTAATGCTAAAGGCAGTGGAATGTTGGTAGTCTAACATCAACTACTAATGTTAAAAATTAGAAAATGTATAAAGACGTGTGAAGAAGATAACATTTGTGGGTTTATTGTTTTTCATAGTCATAGAGGGCTTCCCTGGTGGCTTTGTTGGTAAAGAGTCTGCCTGTAATGTGGGAGACTTGGGTTCAGTCCCTGGGTTGGGGAGATCCCCTGGAGAAGGGAAAGGCTCCCCATTCCAGTATTCTGGTCTGGAGAGTTCCATGGACTGTATAGTCCATGGGGTCACAAAGAGTCAGACATGATTGAAGGAATTTCTATTCTGTATAGTCATAGATTTTTAAAAATTTTAGATACCAATTTGATATTTTAAAAAATTAGTTACAGATTTTAAAGCAAAATTAGGATGACACAACGTAAAATGATCAAAAAGTAAAATTCCACTGTGAAATTATTGTATATGATAGATAATTTCTGAAAGACCTTAAAAAATTGAATTGTCAGGTATATCATTAGCATTTGCATTTATAAAACAATTTTGCGTTAAATCTTTTGTAGATCAGTTCCTGCCTAATTTAAATTTTTATAAACATCATTTTCATATATCAACTTTGTTTATATGAAGACTACCTAATATAAAAAGGTGATGCATCTTTCAGTAATTAAACATCAAATGGAGCTGAAATACCTTGTCCATATATGGATGAATGGGTAGAAGGGCAGATGGATGGATGACTGTGCTTTTATTGAATGTCTCACTGTTTCGGATGTAATGATGCCTTCCCGAAACAATCTCTTTTTTTAATCTTTCATAAAGCAGTACTCATCTAACATCTGCCTCACTGAGAAATCTCTTACTCTGTATTGGTGGTTCTTCCTCTTTTGCCCAATTACTGTTAGTTTGCCTTAGATCTTTTTCTAGATCCTCCATTCTTCTTTGTCTGTTCTTTCTTTCCCTGGTGATTTGAATGTTATCATCTATATGCCGGTGACTTCCAGACTTTCCTTCCACCTGTGACCATCCACAGAGTTCCAGACTTGTATATACAGTGCTTGTCCTTAGGATTTGGTTGTAGGTTTAAGAGCCATCTCTAAATTAACCCAGTGAATAAAATGGTACTTTTGATTTCTCTCTCAAAAGCCATCTTATTACACAGTATCACTGGGCATTTATACCCAAGCTGAAAATCTAGGAATCAGGCTTGATTCCTCCCCTTCTGTCACCTCCCGCCTCACTACATGGAACCCATTGGTAAGCCCCGTTTCTTTGCTTCAGCATCCATCACATGTCTGAGTACTTCACTGTGTGTCCATGGCTGCCAGCCTGGTAGCGAGTCAGTGTTTCTGCCCTGGGGTGCTGAACCTCTCAGTTTTCCAGGTTCTGTCTTGGCTCTCTGTGTCATGTTCCACACCGAAGGCAGAAATATCGTTAGACGTGCAACCAGATCTGACTTGCCGATGGCTTCCTATTGTATGTAGAATAAATTAATTAACATGGCGCTTCCTGTTCTGGATCCTGCTTAGCTTTCAGGTCTCTTCTCTCAGCCCCCCTTGTCACTTTTCTTATTGCGAGTGAAACCCTAGCTCATTGGCTCTTCTGTTTCTTAAAAATGCCTTAGAACCTTTGACCTTGTTCTGTTTGTTTGAAATGTGTTTTCCTAGATACTTGTTTGGCTGCCTCTCCTTGACGTTCAAGTCCCATTGCAAGCTCCTCTGCTTGAGGCCTCCTTGGCCACTCCGTCTAAACCAGCCAGACCTCTGTCCAGTCAGCTTTCGATAGCAGCAGAAACTTTTGTTCTCCACCCTGTCCTCAGCACTTAGCTCAGTTCTTGTGAATAAATGAATGAAACGACGCAATATGATCCTGTGAGAAAAATAGACTTTTTCTTTGCTAGACCGTTTTGGTATTTAAATGACAGCAACACACTAAAAAGAGCAGTTAATGCTGTTTTGATGGTAATGTTAGTGTTGGATGTGTTGTCTAAGAGTTACTTGGTTAAGTTTGTATTTTAACAAATATTTGTATAGGTTTGAAATTTAAATTTGTCAAGAAAAATACCCAGTTTAGCCAAACACCTGGGGTATTTTATATATACTCAGCTGTTACTCTGCCATCTGGTGGATGTGAACAGATATGTAATGACGTTCTGTTTCCCTTAGTGTCAGTTTCAGTGTTGTAAACAAATGTTAGATGATGATTCATACTAACAAATTTCACAACTGCATTTTTTAGTCAGCTAAGTATTTCAGTTATTTTTCTGAATCCTCTTAAGTTTAATAATGAAATCAGGAAAGTATTTCCCATGAACCCGATTAAATAGCCTAGAACTAAATGTCTTCTTTTTCACCAGAAAACTAGCATTCCAAGAATTGAGAATTTTGCTGTATAAGTGATATGTAGGCTTTTTATTCTTACTGCTGTTTGCTAAAATTAGATTTCTAAATTTCTGTTTAAAATGTGCAACTGTGCCACTTATCCAGGAGGAAATGTGTATATAAAAGAAATTTTGGATAATTTCATAGTGTATACTGATGAGTTCATAATAAAAGACAAGTTAGTAAATTTTTTTATTAAAGCATGCAACAAAAGTACAGTTCTTGCATTAATGATAGAATTATGTATTTTAATAGGGTATCTATTCAGACAAAACCAACAGAAACAGATTACTTATTTGGAGATATCTCAGTATATAACTGCTTAATATTATTACTACAGAAAAATAAATTCAGCTAATCGGAATATGTTTCTTATATACAGACTTATATAAAAATAATTCTCAACTTTAGTATTGAAATCTTAATTTTCCGTGATGTAACTGAATGAGCAACAAGTTTTTGGACAAATGTCATTTGTGCCAGTAAATTTTCGGTAACTCCTGGTCTTAATTATTTAATATCTGAGTAACATAAGTAACAGAAACCATTTATATGGTTGGAAAAAATAAAGCAGGCAACTTGTCTACAGTGTAGTTTAGCAACAGAGCAGAAAATATTCCACATCTCTCTCACATTTTTTTTAACCTTTTCTAAATCTATACCCTATAGGCTACTTTTATAAGGATCCGTAGATTAATGTATATACCTTATATTTGCAGCAAGGTAAACCATATTCAGTTATCTCATTTTTGTTGGTTAGGTACTGATTAAGTATGATTTTAAGGTAAGTAAGTTGTTTGTCACTCAAAATGTGCTATGATCTACTTACTGTAGATCATAGTGAAAAAAGTTAAAGTGTGTTTATAAAGGTGATTTTGTTGATGGTCTTACAATCTGTGTTTTAAAACTCGTGTGTGTTCTCTTTCTCTGCTAGTTTGTGCAGACAATAATCATGTCCGAACGTGGACAGTGACACGGTTCAGAGGAATGATCTCTACTCAGCCGGGTTCTACTCCTTTAGCATCGTTCAAGATCCTGTCTCTGGAGGAGACAGAAAGCCACGGAAGCTACTCCTCTGGGAATGACATAGGTGGGCATTCTCAAGTACAATGAAGGCAGTGCTGAAGAAGTGTATTACCGGTAGTAGGAACCTAAAAAGAGAGTTCTAAATATAAATTCTTCATGTTCACTTTTAAGCTTATTTAAAACAGAAGCTTAGTGTGTTTTTCTGATTAAGTTCTCTAAAGTCAAAAAATGATACAGATGATATTTTTTGACTTTATGATGGTACAAAAGTGTGATAGTCATTCAGTAGAACCAGTACTTTGAAGTTTGTTCTTTTCCGGGGCTAGGGATGTGTGGTACCGTATTCCCTCGTGATGCTGGGCAGCAGCAGCAGGCCTGGTAAGTTCCCAGGCAGCCCCATGACCACGAGGGTAAACAAGTGATAGGCTTAGAATCAGTCTGTATGCACACAGCCGTTCTCCTTCTTGCTTCCAGTATTCAGTAAATTATATGAGGTATTCAGCACTTTATCATAAAGTAGGCTTTGTGTTAGAAGACTTTGCCCAGCTGTAGGCTAATGTAAGTGTTGTGAGTACATTAAATGTAGGCTAGGCTAAGCTGTGTGTTAAGTCAAAAATGCATTTAGTACTAAATGGTATTTTCAATATTGGAAGTCATAACCCCATCATAAGCTCAGGAAGATCTGTATTATGAAATTATTTTTAATTGTTAAAAAGTTGAGAGCAGATTTTTCATCTTTACTAGCATTTCCTAAGTGATACCATCTCCAAATACCACTTTTGTTTATAATTAGAAGCCATGATGGCTATACACACTTGAAACTTGAAATGCTTTTTTTCCATTGTTGCTAATAGTTAACCTGAAAATAACTTTGAAGCTGGAAAGGGGCTGATGTTCTTAGATTCTGAGAATGGTTTTGATGGCATCCGTCAGGAAATAGTATAGCATGTCTCTACTGAAAGGTGCTGATTTTAGCAAAAGGTATGTAAGGTTAAATCAGTTTCTCCATACACCATAACACATCACATATACACACACAGAATCTTCATGGAAGTAGATTCTTTTCCTCAGAGATCCATTTGAAACAATCTGTAATGTATGTGTATTATACCCACCATACTTTTAATAGTTGTATAGGACCTGTTCGTTAATTAATGTGCCTTCTAGATCACCTTGTACAGGCAGAACGTATAGCATTGGTGGAATATAAGGAGTACACTAGAATTGTTTAGGCATGAAACTATTAACTGAATATGTACCCACAGTAAAGATTTCAAAATAGTTCTCTTTAAAAAGTGTAAGCTGCTTATGAGAATTGTACCACCACCGTCTTAGTATTTTTAGGGCGAGAACCGCTAAGTATTGTCAGTTTTAACAGTTGCCCTGAGAACCCACTTCCCACTGTGATGAGAGGCACTGAAAGTTTACAGTTTTGATGACAAATTTTTTCCCCCAACTTTATTGAGATATAATTGACACATAACATTGTGTAACTGAAAGGTGTGGCATTGACATATTTATTGAGTACTTTTGTTCCAGGCATTAGAAATCTAAAAAATTGCAAAAAACATCAACTTACACTTATATCAGTGTTTTCTATTTTCTGATCAAGGACCTTTTGGAGAGCGAGATGATCAACAGGTGTTTATCCAGAAAGTTGTTCCCATCACTAATAAACTGTTTGTAAGACTGTCATCTACTGGGAAAAGGTAATGCTTTACTGAAAAGATTCTGTTTTCAGAAGTCAATGTTTGTCTTACAAAAGGGGAAGTAAGTTGACAGTGGTAAAAGTGAGCAGGGAAAATCTTTGTAAAATCTTTTAAAGGAGGAAGTAATTCTAAGGACTCTATCCTATAGGAAAAATTAAAAGAGCCAAATCATATGTTTATTTTTACACATTTAGGCTTTCTGTACTTTTAAAAAATTTTATTTTTTTGAAATACGATTGATTTACACTGCTGTAATTATTTCTATTCTATAGCAAAGTGATTGTTTTTTCTACATACATACACAACTTTTTCATATTCTTTACCACTATGGTTTGTCAGGATTTTGTATATAGTTCCCTGTAGTTAATGGCAACCCCCTCCAGTATTCTTGCCTAGAAAATCTCATGGACAGAGGAGCCTGGTGGACTATAGTCCATGGGGTCGCAAAGAGTCAGACACCACTGAGCGACTGGTAAACAGTTTGCATCTACTAAGCTCAAACTAACCATCCATCCATCCTCTCCCTTGGCAACCACAGGTCTGTTCTCTGTCTGCGAGTGTGTTTCTGTTTCATAAGGAAGTTCATTTGTGTCATATTTTAGATTTCTACATAAAAGCGATATCATGTGGTATTTGTTTTTCTGACTTCTCTTAGTATGATAATCTCTAGGTCTATCCCTGTTGCTGCAAAAGACATTATTTCTTTTTAAGGCTGAGTAATAGTTCATTGTGTATAACTACAGTATTTTCTTTATCCATCCATCTGTCGCTGGATATTTAGGTTATTTCCATGTCTTGAGTATTGTAAACAGTGTGGCTGTGGACGTAGGGATGCATGTATCTTTTTGAATTATAGTTTCATCTGGATATATATGCCCAGGAGTGGGATTGCTGGATCCTATGGCAACTCTTGTTGTAGTTTAGGGAACCTCTATACTGTTCCCCATGCTGGCTTTACCAGTTTGCATTCCTGCCAACAGTGCATGAAGGTTCTCGTTTCTCCACACCCTCTCCAGTATTTTGTTATTTGTAGATATTTTTAATGATGGCAATTCTTACCTGTGTGAGCTGGTACCTCATTGTAGTTTTGATTTGCATTTCTCTAATAAGCAGCAATAATGAGCATCTTTCCATGTGCCTGTTGGCCATCTGTATGTCTTTGGAGAAATGTCTATTTATGTATTCCTGCTTTTTGACTGGTTTGGTTTTTTTGAGTTTTATGAGCTGTTTGTATATTCTGGAAATTAAGCCCTTGTGGGTCAAATCACTTGCAAATATTTTCTCTCAGTCGTAGGCTTTGTTTCTGTTTTGTTTATGGTTTCTTTTGCTGTACAAAGGCTTGTAAGTTTAATTAGATCCAGTTTGTTTGCTTTTATTTCTGTTGTCTTGGGCAACTGACATCAAAAAACATTTTATTAGTTGTTTGTACAATTTGTCAGAATGTTCGGCCTGTGTTCTCCTCTAGTTTTAGGGTGTCGTGTATTTTACATTAAGTCTTTAAGCCATTTGAGTTTATTTTTGTGCATGGTGTGAAGGTGTGCGCTGATTTCACTGACTGCATGTTTATTGACAGTGGGCCCTCTGTGTCCAGAACCTCCCCCTGCAGGCAGATACCAAAATCCCACCATACTCAGGTCCCATATATAAAATGATACGGTCCACTCAGCCGTCTGTCTGTGTGGGTTCCATATCATGGAGAGCCGACTGTAGTTGTTCTAAACAGGACTCAAGATTTTAAAAACTATTTTGTCAGTTCACATGTAATATTGAAAAATAATTCACCACATTAACAAAAATTGAAAAATGATCATCTTGGTAAACACAGAAAAAACATTTGACAGTTTAGCAACCATTTGATTAAAAAAAAAGAATCCTAGCACTTAATAAAGGCACATTCTTTAACCTGATGAATAATACCTGCAAAAGTAATTATACAAACTTCACTCAGTTGTAAAATGTTGTAACTCAGTTGTAAAATGTGACAAGCTTTTCCCTTGAGGTTGGGAATGAGACTGGGATAGCTTCTGTCACTCTGTGTGGGCACCGCAGGAATCAACTCTCCCCCTCACCCTCCCACTCCCTGCTTGCTGGGAAGCTCAACTAAGCTTCATATTCTGTGCCTGTGTCTCTCTCATTAATAAGAATTGTGTTTCCTCTTCATTTTTTGACCTTGCATTTGCCTGGCGTTAATTGTTCTTAATCTTTTTTTCCTTTTTTAAAGTGGGCTGGGATAAATGTTTCAATCAAGTACAATTTTGTTAACCTTTCTATGACTTTGGCACATCACTTACTGACATTATTTCTTGGTCTTCTTATTTGTCAAATGTGGATTACTGTTTATCTTTTATGAAAAAAATCAATAACTTCAAAGCAATTTAATAACTAACAATATTAGTCTATTGGAGGATACTGTTTAGACATCTCCATACAGCTGTACATTTCTGGTTTTAGATTTTTAAAATTTTCACAGAAATGTTAAATGATTTCAAGATTTTTTTTCTAGTATCATGCCTGCTTGCTTTGTTTCTTTATGCCTTTTTAGTTTAGTAACTTCTTTTTGAATAAGTGCTTAATTCCCATCAAGGCTCTTTTAAATTTTCTTTTAAAATTGATTTATTTGTCTTATTTCAGTTACTTAATACGTTGTTTTATAAGACCCTTTTCTCTAGGTTCAAAGAAACAAGGCTTAAATTTTACTGACTTTCTTTGATCCCTTTAAATCTGTTTTATATACGTGGAATATTTGATTATAACTTGGCAAAGAGGCAATTAATTTCAAAAGTCTGAATTATAAAATAACTTGGCAAAGAGGCAATTAATTTCAAAAGTCTGAATTATAAAATGTGATTTGTTCTCCATAGTTAACAACTGCACAATATGTTTTGCAGAATCTGCGAAATCCAAGCTGTTGACTGCACTACAATATCCTCATTTACAGTCAGAGAATGTGAGGGTTCCAGCAGGATGGGCTCGAGGCCAAGGCGGTACTTGTTCACAGGCCACACAAACGGCAGCATTCAGATGTGGGATCTGACCACTGCCATGGATATGGTCAACAAAAGTGAGGATAAGGGTAGGTTCCTTAAGGAACAGTGTTCGTCACAGGGTAGGCTTTTGATGCAAATGATTACAGTGATGTATGTTCTCCTAAGACGTAGGTGGTCCAACTGAAGAAGAACTACTCAAATTACTGGATCAGTGTGACCTGAGCACGTCTCGCTGCGCTACTCCTAACATCAGTCCAGCAACTTCTGTGGTTCAGCATAGCCGTCTTCGCGAATCAAATTCTAGGTAGGTTCATGCACTGAATTGATCGCTTTTTGGAAAATTGGCTGAAATATTGTAATCACATAATCTTTTAAAGCCAAATTTTTCAAAGTACATTTTAAATTCATACTTTGTCACTATTCAATTTTTAAAAAAATTTTTTACTAAATTTCTCATCTACATGCATGTTTCCTTTCATAGAGAAACATTTTTTGCCCTTTAACTTATTTGTGAATTGCTGCCAATTTAGATGTCTGTTAAAGTGATCAAGAATTCATTCAAAGGAAATTAGAAAAATCACATGTCCCCTTAGAGGCTATGTGGAACTTTTGTTCCTATTGTCTCAGGGACATTGTAACCAAAATGATTACGCCTCTAATCTTAAACGTTAAGTACTTTTAATACAATGACATGTATGTTCTTAGTTAACCATATTTTTGAAAAATTCCAAAATGTGAACTAAGGGCCAAATTCTGAAACTATGTTAGTTCCACATTGATTTTAAAGGTTTTTTTTCCCTAGCTTTTTTCAGCTATTCAGGAATCTAGCTTCATTGAGAATATATGTATGGCATTATTTGCATCGTTAATTTTATACACACAGTATATAGAGTGCTTAAGATATTTTTATATAGCATGCTAAGATACATTTTTATATATAAATATTGTAATATTCTTTATGTATATTTACATTTTAACTGGTAGTTTAATTAATTAGATGTGCCCCTGAAAATTCCCAAGAAGACATGTGACTTTTGTATTTCAGTCTTCAGCTCCAGCACCATGAAACCATCCACGAAGCAGCTACTTATGGTTCTATTAGGCCTTACAGAGAAAGTCCTTTGTTAGCAAGAGCAAGGAGGACTGAGAGCTTTCACAGTTATAGGGACTTCCAGACTGTGAACTTGAACAGAAACATAGAAAGAGCTGTCCCTGAAAATGGTAACTTGGGTCCAATACAAGCCGAAGTTAAGAGGGCAGCAGGGGAATGTAATGTGTCTGAGAGGAAGTCTCCCGGAACAGAAGTTAAAAGCTTGAGAGAATCAGATAGTGTAGTGGAAGTTCATAGACTAGCTGAAGGTTTTCTGGAATCCAAGAAAAGGTCATCAGAAGATGAAAATGAAAATAAAGTGGAGTCACGGAAGAAAGGAGGGTTTGAAGGAGGAGGCTTCCTTGGAAGAAAGAAAGTCCCTCACCTGGCGTCTTCACCAAGTACGTCTGATGGGGGGACTGACTCACCCGGTACCGCATCCCCGTCTCCTACAAAGACTGCTCCCTCTCCTCGGCACAAAAAAAGTGATTCTTCAGGTCAGGAGTACAGCTTGTGACACTCAACAGAGTGAGTAGTTTTGTTATTCAGAAGAGAGTTAAACTCTACTGGATTTCAATTAGCTATTACACCAAAACTTTACAAATTTGGACTTCATTTAGTATCTTTTTGACAGAATTACCTGGGTTAAGGAGATAAAGTAACCATATCTCATCAGACCTCTTGGAAAATTTTTTTAGTTTTACAGGCACATTTAATAGATCATTTGTAAAGAAGTCCATTTCCATGTTTATCTACTCTGGATTTTGGAAGCATAGTATTAATACCGTGTCTCAATAAGATGGTGCCCGGTATAGATGACCATCCCCTCAGAGTGCGGGAATCAACAGACTGCACTCCTCATGCTGATTTTGCCTGAGCTTCGTCTTGCAATGTTATGTTAAACGGGTTCCATGATTCTCTTTGGAGCTTAATCTCCCAACCCTTACTGTGACTGCAGAGTGGTTTACCAGGTATTTCATGAGGTGCTATGTTTGTGAAAAAATATGTAACTCAAAAACACTATTGAATACCAGATTGCTCTGTGTAGTACTAAGTTCTTTAGGATAATTTTAATTGTGGTCATTTTCTGATTCTCACTGTTGGAGTTCTTAAGTCTTAGCAAGCATCACCAATATTAAATGTCAAAAGTCCATTTAAACTTTTTTTAAAGTTGGAGCAACTGTTTGAACAGATGAAATAAAGACAGTTTTGAGTGCCCAGAAAGGAAAACTACCAGTTACTAGTTTGCCTTGTTTGAGGAGCCACCATATTTTTTTCTTGTGTTAATAATGAAGATAATTAAATTAGAATGTGGCCATTTTGTTAAACTTAAGAGACTGCACTTCTGAATTTTTGGTTAAAGGTTTTGGCTGCTATAGAAATTTTATTTTAAATATAAGAACAAAAATCTTTTGTACTTTGATTTAATTGGAATGATTTTCAAATTATTTCTGCAAGTAAGGTAATTGTAAATTTAAAGCATTAAGCATTTATTGATGAATAATGTGTATATTCCCATTCTGAGAAATATAAGTGGGTCAAGTCAAAATAAATTCTTTAAAGTTTATATTACATTGCCAGTGGTTTCATAGACATTCTCTTGTATTTGTCAAGTAAGGCAAATAAAAATGATTAAGACTAGGTGTTTTCAGTTATTTAAGAAATAGTAATCCTGTTTAAAGTGTACTTAGGTTTTGTTCATGTCTTTGCTTCCTCGCATAATAAAGGGAAGAGGGAGGATCTTATATGTATGAAGACTAACTTGTATTGTCAGGGAAAAGGTTATACAAAGCATAATTTCAGTATTACCAAGGACTGTATTTATCTCTTAAACCTTTTTCTCATTATTATACTCATGTAAAAAGTTGGGTGGGCAAGTAAGAAAACTAAAAATTAAATATTTACCCAGCCTTTTCCAAGAGTAAAAGGCCTTTTTATGGGATTTTAGTGTAATTCTGAAAAAAAAAATTGCAGTGGCAACTCACTATAGTTATTCTACAAATGTTTGCATTACAGTCAGATTGTTTTTCTTTCCCGTAAAAAGAGCTTGAACCTTGACGGTACAGCAGAAATTTGAGTCTATTCTGGCATTTAACTTTGTAAACTTGAGCAGATTATAATGAAAAAAATCTTAGGCATAGCAGGGATAGTTACCTTATTAGGGTTTTTGAGACCAAAAAGGGGAAAAACCTCCAGAACCACCTGCATATATTGCAACCTCCTCACCTTCACTGTGAGAACTTCTCTCACTTCTTAGGAGAACGTGGACACTGTCCGTTGTTGTAAGGAATAATAAGATTTCCGAAAAAAGGTCACGTGAGTCCTCGAGAGAAGACAGCCATCTACAGGAGAGCGTTCACCAGAAACCAACCTTGGTGGCACTGTGATGCCAGGCTCACAGCCTCCAGAACCATGAACAGAGACTTTCAGCCAAGGTGGTGGAGTAGGACTTGAGCTCACTCTCCTCTCAACAGCACACCGAAGAAAAGTCTACATCCGGAGACGTGAAGACGAAATCAAGAGGTGAAAGGACAGATGCACTCGTGGTGTAATCAGATCCCATGCCACTCAGCTGGACAACCCACAGACTGGAGAATAATTAAATCACAGAACTTCTCCCACAGGAGTGGAAGCTGAGCCCCATGCCAGGCTCCCCAGCCCAGGGGTCAGTCTTTGGGAGGAGGAGCCTCCAGAGCATTGGGCTTGGCAGGCCAGTGGGGCTTAAATTCAGGAGCCCCCCCAGGATGGGGGAAACAGACTCCACCCTTGGAGGCCACACACAGGTGCTCAGGGTGAAAGCTGAGACGCCACACGAACCTGGGCCAGACCTACTTCCGGTCTTTCTCCTTGGGAGGTGGACGTGGCTGTGGCTCGCTGGCATCATAAAAGCTGGTGGCCGATCCAGTGGGGACCTATGCGAACTCTGGGTGGAGTCAAACATTTTGAGTCCTTGGCACTGGGACCCCACCCAACAGCCTGTAAGCTGCAATGCTGAACGCCTCAGGCCAGACAACCAGCGGGGTGGGAAGTGGCCCTGTCCACCGGCAGACAGGCTGCCCAGACTTCGTGACTCACAGCCGCCTCTGGACACATCCCTTGGGAGAGGCTGGCCCACCACAGGGCCAAGACCCTGCTGCACACAGCAGTGAGGAGGCGCTGGCCCCTTCCCCCCAGAAAACCTGCACAGAGCCCTGAGACCAGCCTCACCCACCAGGAGCAAACGCCAGAAGTGAGGAAGTATAGTTTTGCAGAACTGAGTTTATAACACAGATCAGAATCTACGCTGGGACCGACTGGTCCCTGACCCTCTGCTGGGACCCAAAGGACATCCCCTTACAAGGGCCCCTTCTCTAAGATGGAGAAGCATAACTAAGCAACTACACAACAAACAAACAGAAATGTAAACAATGAGACAGCAAAGGAATATGTCCCAGACAAAGGAACAAGATAAAACCCCCACAGAACACTTAAGTGGAGATAGCCAACCTATCTGTGAAAGAGTGCAGAGTAATCACCGTAAAGGGGATCCAAGAACCTAAAGAAAGAATAAAGACACACAAAAATTTAAACGAAGAGCCAGAAGATCTAAAGAGCAAGCAGATGAACCATAACTGAAGAGAAAAATACACTAGAAGGAATCAATAGCAGAATAAATGAGAGAAAGAATGGAAGAGACCCCTAGGATAACATTAAATGCACCAATATTTGCATTATAGGGGGGTCACAGAAGGAAAAGAGGGAGAGAGGGCCTGAGAAAATATTTGAAGTGGTACTAGCTGAAACATGCAAAAGGAAATAGTTGGCACAGAGTCCCATACAGGGTAAGCCCAAGGTGGAACATGCCGAGACACAGTAGTCAGATTGACCAAAAAAAGACAAAAAGAAAACATTAAAAGCAACAAGGGAAGAGCAACAAATAACACACATGGGAATCCCCTGTCAGCTGATTTTTCAGCAGAAACTGCAAGCCAGGAGGCATGACATATTTAAAGTGATGAAAGGGAGAAACCTACAACCAAGAATACCTAGCAAGGAAGGCTCTTGTTCAGATTTGACAGAGAAATAGAAAGCCTTATACACAAGCAAAGCTAAGAATTGAGTACCATCAAACCAGCTTTACAGCAAAAGTCAAAGGAAGTGGAAAAGCCCAATACACCAGAAACAAAATTACCAATGGGAAAGCTCACTGGTAAAGGCAAACTTCAAAATACAGAGCAAATATTAACAGACATAAAAGGAGAAATGGACAGTAACACAATAATACTGGGGGGACGTGAACACCCCACTTACCTAAATGGGCAGATTGTCCATCCAGACAGAAAATTAGTAAGAAAACAGGCCTTAAATGACACAGTAGCTTAGATGGGCTTAATTGATATTTGTAGGACATTCCATCCAAAAGCAGGAGAATACACTTTCTTCTCAAGTGCACACAGAACATTCTCCACGATAGATCACATCTTGGATCACAAATCAAGCCTTGGTAAATTGAAGAAAATTGAAATTGTAATCAAGTATCTTTCCCAGCCTCAATGCTATGAGATTAGAAATCAGCTACAAGAAAAAAAAACTGCAAAACACACAGATGCGGAGGAAAAAAAATGAATCTATGTATATACTTTGTGTGACAGATGAAAACCAGAATTATAATTCTCACGGTGTCAAGTTTTCCCAGTAATTATAAAGTAAGTATTTTCATGTCAACTGGATAAGTATTGTTATCCTCTTTCAAGATGAGATTACCGAGGCCCTCTGAGGATCAATAGCTTCACCTCAAGGCTCCTTAGCTACTGAGCCACCTCAGGAACCCACGTCTGTCTCTGCAGCCTGTGGTCTTTTCCTGGCTTTCTCATCCAGCCTTACATATCAGAGCCACCTGCGGTTATCTGCTGAATATGTATCTCTGCTGGTTGGGACTCATGTTTTGCAAAATGTGTTACATTGATTCTGATGACATTGATTATTCAGAATATCCTGTTTTCTTAAATGGGCTCACCTTTATGTGTAAACTGTAAATACAACCCAGAGCTATTAAGAGTATTTTTTCATAGATATATTAAATCAAACTTGGTCCACAGTTAAATATTTATTAAGCAAACCACCTTTTGATTAATTTACATGATATCTGTGCACTGGAAATAAACTACTATTCACGTGTGACATAATTAAGTTCCTACTCGCTGACTTATTCCACCTGGACTATGTTTTATTTACAGGTTGTTCAGGTTGAATTATATTGACGCCAACTTGATTTTTAGATCAGCACAAGGTACCATAACAGATTTCACATTCAGGTAGAAATGCTAATAGATCATCGATAAGTACAGTTCTTAGTTGAGCCTACACAAGCATAGCTGCGTGCTCTCATCAGTTACTATTAGACACAGCAAAGCAGATCTTGAAATTGAAGCTGAGTATGTGATGGGACCAGAGTCAGGAGGTTTACAGAGAGCCGCCTGGTGTCGTCTCTGTAAAGAAGAAGTGGGCAAGGACCAGAGTCCCAGGGCACCGCATGTATTCTTTCAGGTTCTTTACAAAACTGGTTCTCCACATTAGGAACATCTGGAAGCTTTTAAAAGTACTGACACCTCAGTGCCACCCCAGACCAGCTGAATCAGAAAATGTAGGGGTGAGTCTGACTGTTGAATGGAGGCTTAATTAGCACATTGTACCACTTAAAGCAGCAAGACAATATCATGTGCTTCTCTGAAATCGATACAAGTCATGTTCAGAGTGTTGCGAGGGTGGTGTGGGTGGAAGCCATGCAGGCTTCTGTCCACTATGAGCCAGGGGATCAAAATGTGAAAGAGTCAGCTAATAAATTCATGCAGTAACTAAATGTCTAAATAGATGACTAAGTAGAGAAAATTTCAAGATAAAACCCTTGCAGTTCTTTTTGTGTTCAAGTTTTAGAATGTGATGATAGTGTCTAGTTTACTTTCCAGCAATGAGGATGTACTCATTCTCCTGAATCCACCACCCACGACTAGCTCCTCATATTTGTGGAGGAGTAGACCAAGGGTAAGGATGCACAGACAGGACCAGGAGGGAACAGTGTGCTGTGGACAGAAACTCAGCCTCGGTCAAGGCGCATCTGTGCCCATTTTAAACAGCTGACTGACCAAACCAACACAAGGGAATTGAAACCTGTAAACTAAATTAGCCAATCCTGTTTCCACGTCAGAAAATATAAAACTTTTGGCGAGGAAAAATATATAATTTGAATATCCACTGCCAAACATACACCATTATTTCGGATTCGTTTGTAGCAGTTCTAACGTGGGGGCAGAACTTGGGCTTAAGACTGGTCTGCGCTTTTGACACTTACTGTTGGCAAGGCTTGTCCAGGAGTTGGTCGTTCTGAGGAGCTGCTCTTCCGCAAATTTGGATAAAGTCTCAGTGCCCTCAAAGTCCGTGGTCTATCTTTGACTGCTGGACAGTTAGTGTGATTCCTCATTTTTTCAGGCAGAATAAGCAATGTTATTCCTTGTGCTCCAAGTTTTGCCAGCTTAGCTTTGGGGAAATGTACTTATCTTTGAATGTAATTCACAAAATATGTCCAACAATTGTATTTGAGACATACAGACTCAAAAGTAACTTCCCAGAATCATTAAGACCTTTAAGAATGAAGAAGAGGTTTTCTTACATTGTTTTCTGTGAAGAATAAACTTAAATACCTTTCATTTTATGTTTACTTGGGGAGCAAAGTGTTTCTTGAGGTAGGACTTACCAATAACTTTCTAATCCAAATAGAGTAACAAAAACTTTTTTGACTCATGGAAATTGGTCATGAGTCACTTTAACAGTTAAAGTACCAATTTTCGCTCTTAGTGATTCTAGTAGTTCTCTGAAATGAAGGAAAATAGGACAGATATATGAAACATGTATATTCCTATATTTATATGTTTTATTTTAAAATTTTTCAAAGCTGGAAGGAACATAATTTTTTTAATTCCACATAGGCTACTTAAAAATGCAAACAAAACAGTAGTTTCCATATAGAATGTGCCAAGTTGAAGGTACTCCTGGGTATTCAGTGAACTGACAGAATTCTATAAAAAGTAATGACTGGAGTTTCAAAACTATGTAAAATATCAAAACAGTTCATTTTTTTCTCTTTGAAATATGTAAGTTAGCTGCTTGTTCCTTAGATTTTTAGAAGATTGATACATGTAAGAACAGACATAAGTTTATGTGGTTTGGTAAATACTTACCCCTAAACATCATAATCAAATGGAAACCTGCACAGTCAAATGTGTAGCCTCAACGCAGAGTTTGTTTCTCTCTGAGTGTTTCTGCTTGATCCGACATCGGGATCTGGTTTTGCAGCTCTTACTAGAGTTGCTCCTCACAGGCTTGTTTCAGCCTCCATGAGCACGGGGCTGAGAGCAGCAGCAGTGACAGCCTCTCAGAAGAGCCCCTTAGCTTTCAAATCAGAACTTGCCTGTAGCAACTGTGGGCCAACCTGAAATCGCCACCGACTAGTCATTTAGATAGCCGTGTCACTGCCAAACATAGCCAAGTGACAGTTACATGCCTAGTGTCCTCTGTTAAGGAGAGCAAAATAAGCGCTTTCACTTGGGCATAAAATTTCAGGAACCCCTCACTTTAGACTGCCAGAGAAACAACTTAGTCCTCTATTAGGGAGAAGTAATTTCAAAAACACTCATCTTTAAAGGATTATAGCATAACAAGCAATAGCTCCTTAGCATTCATGATGGCTGATAACCCAGTGGGGACGGGGTGTGGGGCCTGCACCCAGCTTGTGTCTTACAGGCTTCCCTCCGTCACAGGTGGGTGTCGGTGAATGTGGTGTGTTCCTTAGTCACAGAGCTGAAACCCTTGATGGCATTCATCAGGTCCTCTTCATCCACATACTGAAAAGACACCAATCACCACTGGTTAGGATATTTGCTGGCAACTGTGTTACACAAAATGTGTATCTTTTGAGCATTAAAAGGTTAAGACATGGCACAGTGTAAGCCTGTTTTCTCATCCGAAAGTGGGGAGGTTTCATATGATTCAGTTCAGAATTTAAGCAGAAAAGCCAGAATGCAAGCTGTTGTGCTTCCTTGTGTCCACTGTCTTCTTACTGTGTGTTTTTTTTTTAATTGAATAGGGCTAGGAATACTGATTATAATGTTATAGGGAACAGATAATTTGCCACATATGGATATCTTAAAAAGCTTTCGCTGAATTGCTTTGCATACTGCGTATTACTAGTATGGTCAAAAGTAAGCAAAAATGTCAGCATAGTACAATAGTGAAGAATGGGGGCACTGTAATCAGCGCTTTTAAGATCCCCAGTTCCAAAAAAAATTACTATTAGATTTGTGTCCTTGGGTAAGAGCACACATGCATCTAGCCCTCAATGTAATATATTGAACTACATGAAATTGCCATTTTGTATGTCAAATATAATCAATTAACAATTCTTTGTTTCAACCTAATATAATTATTCCTGACATAGAAACGTCACATCTGAAATGGAGTCATGGAATTCAGTAGTCATCACAACTTCAAACAGGCCCATGATTTTAAAGTCCTTATTATATATCATCATTCTAACAAACCAGAAGGACTGTCAATTTTATTTTGTGTGTATGTGTGATTGAAATCTTGAGCCATGGAAGTTTATTTCTTGCCATTAGTTAAGGAAGTCTTTATGAAAATCAACTTTTCAGTAAAGGAAAAGTGAGTATCGAGGGGAAAGAGGTAAGTGAGAGTTCAAATGTAGAACCAGAGCTAGAGACTCCAAAAAGTATTAGATAATGATGAGGTTAACTTTTCGTATCCCCTGGGCCAAAATTATGAAAGTGAAGTTCATACATACCAACGCTCTTACATTTATCATGATTTTCTGAGTTTTTTGAAAAGAAACTATAGATCTTATTGAGAGATTCTCTTTCTCCTCTAACCATAAACCAGAAGGAAAATACATATCTTTTCTTTCTCCTTTAGTAAAATAGGAGCTTGTACTTTATGCCTCATTTAGGCCTGTTCCAGTGTTTTCAGTCGCGTCCTGTCCAAGTTAATGAAGTAGAACCTGTTCATCTCTTCACTTGCACATGAATGTATTTTTTGAGCCTGTATTGTGTGCCAAAAGAATAAGACAGTTTCTACCCCACTACTCAGGCAGGTAAACATGTCGTTACAAAATAATTGGGTAAGTGTTCCGAGGGATGAAGTGAGTGTTCTGGAGATGATCGTTCTGCGGGGTACAGGAAGCCATGCCACCTCTTTATCGACATACTTGTGTTTAACAAAGGCTCGGGATGAGGAAATGGCTCACCAGTCCGCTGTCATGGCCCATGATGGCTTCCCACAGTGAGTCGTCTGTCAAGACCTTCTTGTCTTGAATGTCCATGAGTTGGCTGACACTCCGGTGGAGAGCGCCTTGGGAATAGATCTGACTGACTTGACTCTGACTTGGGATGCGCAGAACAGACAGGCTTCGGTTGCTCCTAATGCTCACAGGTGTCCCAGACCGGGGGATTTTGGTATCAGCTAAGCCCTGAACAGAAAGTTTCTGTTGGTGACTAAGGTCTGAAGAAAATGGGCTTTAAGTAAGATGGAAAGTCATGTATCACACACTGGCAATGAAGGGCACACGGTCCCCATGTCCTACAAAACTGAGTACATCAGGAATACTGTAGCTCACAACTTCCTGGTAAAGTGAGATAATAAGCTAATGGTCTCACTAGACAGCCGGTGTCCTTGCTGCCTCCCAGAGCTCCTGTACTGTCTGGGGCACTGGCTACGTTTCCCTGTGGACGGGGCTGCTGCATAGCAAAGCAGTAGAGAGGGCGTGAGGGTAGCAAGGTAAGCTCTTCATGGCCGTCAGCACAGAGCCTGCTAGAAAACCCCTTCCCCAGAGGAAAAAGCAGTGTTCTCTCATGGCCACTCACTAAGTGAGCACCACTGTAGTTCACTTTAAAATTCTCACTTTAAAATTCCTGGGTTTATGTACAGAACTTGACTCCTCCCTCCCTCTTTTCTCATCCCACCTGGTTCCCCTTATTGCAGCCTCCAAAATAAGGAGGACCCAAAGCACATCAGAAAGAAAAGCACTCTAGGATTAAGTTCTTGAATGTGCCATTAAGAAATGTAGCTGCTCTAAACATCTGAGGGTTCTGATTGAACTGATTTAACCAAACTGTTTGGCTTATCGTCATGCAGTTGACACAACATGCAGAGATCATGCATTATGCAGCACACAGAGGTACCTCAAGGTGCAGAGTGTAACTTTTTAGGGTAACATTGCTTGACACATCGGATACATCAGCCACAGAGTCAAACTGAAAATAAAAGTGGAGTATCAGTCTGTGGAACATTTAAAAACAAATTCTATGGAGGGAAGAATCAAGATGGGGGAATAAAAGGACTGGGTCTCACCTCCTCCCACAAATGGATCAGAAATACATCTACACATAGATGGATTCTCACGTGATACCTTACTGAATGACGGCAGTAGGTATCAGACACCCAGAAGTGCAAGAAAGAACTCCACATAACCAAGGGAAAAAGGAGTCTGGATGGGACCTAGCCCCTGGGAAGGAGCCGTGGGAGAGGAAACTGTTCTGCGCCCTGGGAAGCCCCTTGACTGGCCAGGAGGTCAGTCTGGACAGAAAGTGAGCTTCAGAGACTCGGAAGAGCGCGTACTGACTGGTGCTCTGGCTATGGTGGCAGCAGGCGGAAGACAGACCAGCAAAGAGGATCGGTGCTTCGTTGCTGCAGTACGCGGCCCAAGATGCACACATGCCGGTACACGCAGGGGCTGGGTGCTGAAACTCGGGGTTCAGGACAGGCCCAGGGAGAGCACAGGTTGGCTACACAGAGACAGCCTGAAGGGGCTAAAGTGTGATTGCAGAAAAAGCCTGGGCCCACCCCAGGGCAAAGTACCATTGCTAAAGGGCATGTGAAGGGGTGGGCGCGGCCTGCCCTAACGGCCTTTCATCAGGCTGCCTGTAAGAGCTTTAGGAGCAGGACAGTGGGTGTTCCCACACCTGGCACCAGTCTGGCCTCAGCAGCCATGGGCTCAGTGGCCCATACACGCAGAGGTGGGGCTGGGAGGCTTCCACAGCTCCATGCTGGCCCCAGGTGCGTGACCCGGCCCCCAACTTCAGGGGACGGGCACCTGAGGGTCTGTGCTGGTGGCCTTGTAACCACAGCGCCTGAGCGACACCAGGGCCAAGTGACTGCATTCCCAATGGAGGCGGTGCCAAGGGTGTTGCCGAAAGTTCACCCTGTGAGCCTGCACCCCACAGCGGACAGCTCCAGGGACGGAGTGCCCCAGCCAAGGCTCCCCTCCCAGCAGGAGCTCTCCAGGTCTGTCTCCCTCTCACTGAAGCTCAGAAGTGGAACCGAGGCTTCTACTCCCAACAACTCAGGAGCAGGCCCTGCCCCTGACGTGCAGGGATGACAGAGCAAAGAGGCCCACTAAATGTGTGAAGGCCAGATTGGAACAAAAATGAGTACAGTTTGTAAGGAAACATAAAAGATGCTGGATAGCCAAAGCAATCTTGAGAAAGAAAAATGAAGCTGGAGGAATCAGACTCCCTCACTTCAGACTATGCTACAGAACTACAGTAATCAAGAGTACGGGCCTAAACAAAAACAAATATAGATCAATGGAAGAGCATTCAAAGTTCAGAAATACACCCAGGAACCTGTGGTCACCTCGTCTATGGCAAAGGAGGCAAGAATATACAGCAGAGAAAAGAGTTTCTTCAATAAATGGTGCTGGGAAAACTGGACAGCTTCAAGTAAAAGGATGAAATCAGAACACTCTCCTAAGACCATACCCTAAAATAAATGGATTAAAGACCCAAATGTAAGACCAGACACCACTTGCTGACATAAAGCACAGGAAGATCTTTTCTGACCCACCTCTTAGAGTGATGAAAACAAAAATAATAGCATAGGTAGTAAAAGATACTCCTTACAAATGGCTTCACAGGCAAATTCTACCAAACATACAAAGAAAAATTTTAAACACTGATCCTTCTCTAACTCTTCCAAAAGACAAGAGCAGGAAACACTCCCAAAGACATTCAATTAAGCCACCATCGCCCTGATACCAAAACCAAAAAAAGACACCACTGAAAAGAAAATTACAGGCCAATATCATTGGTGAATATAGATGCAAAAATTCTCAACGAAATATTAGCAAACAGAATCCAACAATACATAAAAAAGATCAAACACTATGAACACCTTGGATTCATGCTAGGGTCACAAGGATGGTTCAACATACGTAAGTCAATCCAGGTAATACACCACATCAGAAAAGACAAATACCACATGATCATGTTAATAGATACAGAAAAATCATTTGATAAGTTATCACCCATTTATGATTAAAAAAAAAACTCTAGAAAGTGGGCACAGAGGGAACCAATCTCAACATAATAAGGCCATATATGACAAATCCATAGCAAACATCATGCTCAACAGTGAAAAACTGAAAGCATTTCCTTTAAGATCAGGAAAAGACAAGGATGTCCAATCTCAGCACTGTTATTGACCATATTTTTGAAAGTCCTAGTCTCAGCAATCAGAAGAAAAATGGAGAATCCAGACTGGAAAAGAGGCAAAACTGTCACTGTTTGCAAATGACATCATACTATACATAGAAAATTCCAAAGGTGCCACCAGGAAACTTTTAGAACCTATCAATGAATTTGATAAAGTTGCAGGATACAAAATTAATACATATAAGTCTCTTGCATTCCTATACACTAACAATGAAAGATCGGAGCGAGAAATTCAGGAAACAATCCCATTTACCACTGCATCAAAAATAATAAAATACCCAGGAATAAACCTATCTAAGGAAGCAATGGACCTGTACTCAGAAAACTATTAAGCACTGACGAAAGAAAGATGACACAAACAGATGGAGAGATAGAGCATATCCTTGGCTTAGAAGAATCAATATTGTGAAAATGACTATACAACCCAAAGCAGTCTACAGATGTAATGCAATCCCTATCAAACTACCAATGACATTTTTCAAAGAACTAGAACAAAAAAATTTAGAATTTATATAGAAACACAAAAGATCCTGAATAGCCAAAGCATCTTGAGAAAGAAAGATGGAGCTGGAGGAATCAGGGTCCCTGACTTTACACTATAGCTTCCCTTGTAGCTCAGGTGGTAAAGAATTTGCCTGCAGTGCAGGAGACCTGGGTTTGATCCCTGGGTTGGGAAGATTCCCTGGAGAAGGAAATGGAAACCCACTCCAGTATCCTTGCCTGGAAAATCTCATTGACAGAGGAGCCTGGTGGGCTGTAGTCCATGGGGTCGCAAAGAGTCAGGCATGACTGAGCAACTAACACTTACTTACAAAACTACAGTAATTAAAACTGTACAGTTCTGTCACAAAAACAGAATTATGGGTCAATGGTACAAGATAGAGCCTATAAATAAACCCATGCACCTATTGTCTCCTACTTATGATGAGAGGCAAGAATATACCAATGAGAAAAGATGGTTTCTTCAATAAATGGTGCTGGGGAAAAATGGGCAGCCACAAGTAAAAGAATGAAATTAGGACAATTCCTAAGACCATACATGAAAATAACCCAAAATGGATTAAAGACCTAAATGTAAGTCCAGACACTATAAAACTCTTGGTGGAAAGTATAGGCAGAACATTCTTTGAGATAAGCAAGAATATTTTCATATATGCAGCAAGATCTTTTCACATATACCTCCTAGAGTAAGGTAAATAAAAACAAACAAATGAGATGTAATTAAACTTCAAAAGTTTTTCACAGCAAAGGAAACTACTGAAATCAAAAAGACAAAACACAGAATGGGAAAAAAAAAATATTTGCAAACCATGTGACCAGAAAGGGATTAATCTCCAAAGGGTATGAACAGCTCATACAGCTCAATAAAAACATAAAAATGCAATCAAAATATGGGCAGAATATCCAAATAGACATGTCTCTACAGGAGACATCCAGGTGACCAAAAAAAAACCCAAAAAAGCAACAGGTGAAGAGATGCTCAATATCACTAATTATTAGACAAATGCAAATAAAAACTACAATAAAGTATCACCTCGCAGCTGTCAGAATGGCCATCAAAAAGTCTGTGAACAATAAATGCTTGAGAGGTTGTGGAGAAAGGGGAACCCTCCTACCCCTGTTGGTGGGAATGCAAATTGGTACAGGCACTATGGAGAACAGGATGGAGGTTCCTTAAGAAACCAGAACTACCATATGATCCAGCATTCACACATCTGGACATATATTCAGAGAAAACCATACTAGGAAAGAGTAAATGCAGACCAGTGTTCATTGCAGCACTATTATCAACAGCCAGGACATGGAAGCAATCTGAATGTCCATAACAGATGTGGTATATATACATAATGGAATATTACTCAGCCATTAAAGAAGGAAATAATGCCATTTAAAGGAACATGGATGGACCTAGAAATCATTATATCAAGGGAAGTAAGCCCAGCAGACAAAGGCAACTGTCATATGATACCACTTATATGTGAAATCTTTTCAACATGATACAAATGAACTTAAAAAATGGAAACAGACTCACAGACTTAGAAAACAAACTTATGGTTACAAAGGGGAAAGCTATGGGTAGGAACAAATTAGGAGGTTATGATTAACATATATATACACTACTATGTATAAAACATAATCAACAAGGACCTAATATATAGCACAGGGAACTGAATGTAATACTCCATAATAACCTGTTTGGGAAAAGAATCTGAAACAGCATTAATATATGTACTGTTGTTGTTCAGTCACCCAGTCGTAGCCAACTGTGACCCCATGGACTGCAGCACACCAGGCCTCCCTGTTCCTCACCATCTCCTGAAGTTTGCCCAAGTTCATGTCCATTGCATCGGTGATGCTATCCAGCCATCTCACTGACACCCTCTTCTTCTGTCCTCAATGTTTCCCAACATCAGGGACTTTTCCAATGAGTTGGTTGTTCACATTAGGTGACCAAAATATCAGCTTCAGCATCAGTCCTCCCAGTGAATATTCAGGCTTGATTTCCTTGAAAATTGACTGGTTTGATCTCCAAGGGACTCTAAGGAGTCTTCTCCAGTTCAAAGGCATCAATTCTTTGGTGCTCTGCCCTCTTTACAGTCCAGCTCTCACAACTGTACATGACCATTGGGAAGACCATAGTCTTGACTATATAGACCTTTGTCGCAGAGTGATGTCTCTGTTTTTCAACACACTGTCTAGGTTTGTCATGGCTTTCCTGCCAGGAGGCAATTGTCTTCTGATTTCATGGCTGCAGTCACTGTCCTCAGTGATTTTAGACCCCAAGAAGAGGAAATCTGTCACTGCTTCCACCCTTTTCCCTTCTATTTGCCACAAAGTGATGGGATTGGATGTCATGATCTTAGTTTTTTTAATATTTATTTTTAAGTCAGCTTTTCCACTGCCCTCCTTCACCCTCATCAAGAGGTTCTTTAGTTCCTCTTTGCTTTCTGCCATTAGAGTGGTATTATTTGCATACCTGAGGTTCTTAATGTTTCTCCCGCCTATCTTGATTTCAGCTTGTAACTCATCCAGCCTAGGATTTCTCATGATGTGCTCAGCGTGTAAGTTAAACAGGGTGACAGCAGACAGCCCTATCGTACTGCTTTCTCAATCCTGAACCAATCAGTTGTTTCATACAGGGTTCTAACAGTTGCTTCTTGACCTGCATACAGGTTTCTCAGGGGACAGGTAAGATAGTCTGGTATTCCCATCTCTCTAAGAGCTTTCCACAGTTTGTTATGATCCACACAGTCAAAGGCTTTGGTGCAGTTGATGAAACAGAGGTAGATGTCTATCTGGAATTTCCTTTCTTTTTCTATGATTCAGCGAATGTTGGCAATATGTACTATGTATAACTAAATCACTTTGCTGTATAGCTGAAACTAACACATCAATGTAAATCAACTATACTTCAGTATAAAATAAACTATTTTAAAATAAATAAGGAAAATAAAAACTTTTCTATGAAAGACACAAAAAATAAGAAATTAAAAATACATTGAGGCAAATGACAATGAAAACACAACCATACAAAATCTGTGTAATGCAGCAAAAGCAGTTCTGGTGAGACGGAAGTTTACAACTATACAGAATTTCTTTAAGAACAAGAAAAATCTCTAATAAACAATCCACCACCTAAAATAATTGGGAAAGGAAGAAACAAAACCTAAAGTCAGCAGAAACCAGATAAAAAAGGTCAGATAGGAAATAAATAAATTAGAGATTTTTAAGGTGTAGGAAATAAAAGAGACGCAAAGAAAGTAAATAAGGAAAGGAAGAGGAGAAATGACAACTGAAATGGAAAAAACAAGAGAAAACTATATAAAGAATTATTTGTCAACAAATTCAACAACGTACAAGAAATGGACAAGTTTTGAGAAACCTACAGTGTACTAAAACTGAAGTAAGAAGAAATAGATTACCTGAACAGACCAACCACTAGAAGTGAAACAGAATCTGTAATTTAAATAAAACTCCTTATGAACAAAACTCCAGGGCCGGATGTTTTCTCAGGCAAATTCTATTAAACATACAAAGAATAACATACTGATCCTTCCCAAACTCTTCCAAAAGACTGAAGAGGAGGGAACACTCCCAAACGCATTCCATGATGGTACCAACCCTGATACCAGAACCAATGAAAGTGAAAGTCACTCAGCCATGTCCAACTCTTTGTGATCCCATGGACTATATAGTCCATGGAATTCTCTAGGCCAGAATACTGGAGTGCGTAGCCTTTCTCTTCTCCAGGGAATCTTCCCAACCCAGGGATCAAACCCAGGTCTCCTGTATTGCAGGCAGATTCTTTACCAGCTGAGCCACAAGGGAAGCCCAAGAATACTGTAGTGGATAGCCTATCCCTTCTCTGGTTGTATCTTCCTGACCCAGGAATCAAACCAGGGTCTCCTCCATTGCCAGCAGATTTTTTACCAACTGAGCTATCAGGGAAGCCCCACCACAACTAAAGTCACTTACCAAAGAGATAATTATAGGTCAATATCATTGATGAATACAGATAGAAAAATTCTCAACAAAATATCAGCAAACCAAATCCAACAATACATAAAAGATATGGAGTAGCCATCATGGTCAACAAAAGAGTCCGAAATGCAGTACTTGGATGCAATCTCAAAAATGACAAAATGATCTCTGTTTGTTTCCAAGGCAAACCATTCAATATCACGGTAATTCAAGCCTATGCCCCAACCAGTAATCCTGAAGAAGCTGAAGTTGAACAGTTCTATGAAGACCTACAAGACGTTTTAGAACTAACACCCAAAAAAGATGTCCTTTTCATTATAGGGGACTGGAATGCAAAAGCAGGAAGTCAAGAAACACCTGGAGTAACAGGCAAATTTGGCCTTGGAGTATGGAATGAAGTAGGGCAAAGGCTAATAGAGTTTTGTCAAGAGAACACACTGGTCATAGAAAACACCCTCTTCCAACAACACAAGAGAAGACTCTACACATGGACATCACCAGATGGTCAACACTGAAATCAGACTGATTATATTCTTTGCAGCCAAAGATGGAGAAGTTCTATACAGTCAGCAAAAACAAGACCTGGAGCTGACTGTGGCTCAGATCATGAACTCCTTATTGCCAAATTCAGACTTAAACTGAAGAAAGTAGGGAAAACCACTAGACCATTCAAGTATGACCTAAAACAAATCCCTTATGACTATACAGTGGAAGTGAGAAATAGATTTAAGGGACTAGATCTGATAGACAGAGAGCCTGATGAACTATGGACAGAGGTTCGTGACATTGTACAGGAGACAGGGATCAAGACCATCCCCATGGAAAAGAAATGCAAAAAGGCAAAATGGCTGTCTGAGGTGGCCTTACAAATAGCTGTGAGAAGAAGAGAAGTGAAAAGCAAAGGAGAAAAGGAAAGATATTCCCATTTGAATGCAGAGTTCCAAAGAATAGCCAGGAGAGATAAGAAAGCCTTCCTCAGCAATCAATGCAAAGAAATAGAGGAAAACAACAGAATGGGAAAGAGTAGAGATCTCTTCAAGAAAATTAGAGATATCAAGGGAACATTTCAGGCAAAGATGGGTTCGATAAAGGACAGAAATGGTATGGACCTAACAGAAGCAGAAGATATTAAGAACAGGTGGCAAGAATACACAGAAGAACTGTACAAAAAAGATCTTCATGACCCAGATAATCACAATGGTGTGATCACTGACCTAGAGCCAGACATCCTGGAATGTGAAGTCAAGTGGGCCTTAGAAAGCATCACTACGAACAAAGCTAGTGGATGTGATGGAATTCCAGTTGAGCTATTTCAAATCCTGAAAGATGATGCTGTGAAAGTGCTGCACTCAATATGCCAGCAAATTTGGAGAACTCAACAGTGGCCACAGGACTGGAAAAGGTCACTTTTCATTCCAATCCCTAAGAAAGGCAATCCCAAAGAATGCTCAAACTACCGCACAATTGCACTCATCTCACACGCTAGTAAAGTAATGCTCAAAATTCTCCAAGCCAGACTTCAGCAATATGTGAACCGAGAATTTCCAGATGTTCAAGCTGGTTTTAGAAAAGGCAGAGGAACCAGAGATCAAATTGCCAATATCTGCTGGATCATCGAAAAACCAAGAGAGTTCCAGAAAAACATCTATTTCTGCTTTATTGACTATGCCAAAGCCTTTGTGTGGATCACAATAAACTGTGGAAAATTCTGAAGGAGTTGGGAATACCAGACCACCTGACCTGCCTCTTGAGAAACCTGTATGCAGGTCCCGAAGCAACAGTTAGAACTGGACATGGAGCAACAGACTGGTTCCAAATAGGAAAAGGAGTACGTCAAGGCTGTATATTGTCACCCTGCTTATTTAACTGATATGCAGAGTACATCATGAGAAACGCTGGGCTGGAAGAAGCACAAGCTGGAATCAAGATTGCCGAGAGAAATATCAATAACCTCAGATATGCAGGTGACACCACTCTTATGGCAGAGAGTGAAGAGGAACTAAAAAGCCTCTTGATGATAGTGAAAGAGGAGAGTGAAAAAGTTGGCTTAAAGCTTAACATTCAGAAAACTAAGATCATGGCATCTGGTCCCATCACCTCACGGGAAATAGATGGGGAAACAGTGGAAACAGTGTCAGACTTTATTTTTTGGGGCTCCAAGATCACTGCGGATGGTGACTGCAGCCATGAAATTAAAAGACGCTTACTCCTTGGAAGGAAAGTTATGACCAACCTAGACAGCATATTAAAAAGCAGAGACATTACTTTGCCAACAAAGGTCTGTCTAGTCAAGGCTATGGTTTTTCCAGTGGTCATGTATGGATGTGAGAGTTGGACTGTGAAGAAAGCTGAGTGCTGAAAAATTGATGCTTTTGAACTGTGGTGTTGGAGAAGACTCTTGAGAGTCCCTTGAACTACAAGGAGATCCAACCAGTCCATCCTAAAGGAGATCACTCCTGGGTGTTCACTGGAAGGACTGATGCTGAAGCTGAAACTGCAGTACTTTGGTCACCTCATGCGAAGAGTTGACTCATTGGAAAAGACCCTAATTCTGGGAGGGGTTGGGGGCAGGAGGAGGAGGGGACGACAGAGGATGAGATGGCTGAACGGCATCACCGACTCAATGGGCATGAGTTTGAGTCAACTCCGGGAGTTGGTGATGGACAGTGAGGCCTGGCATGCTGCAATTCATGGGGTCGCAAAGAGTCGGACACGACTGAGTGACTGAACTGAACTGATACCATGAATAACTTGGATTCATCCCAGGGTCACAAGTTGGCCCAACAGGTGTAAATCAGTCAATGAAATATGACACATCAAAAAATACAAACACCACATGATCATCTCAATAGAAAAAGCATTTGATAAAATTCATCACCCATTTAGGATAAAAAAACTCTCCAGAAAGTGGGCATAGAGGTAACCAGTATCAACATAATAAGGCCATACTTGGTAAATGCTCAGCAAATATAATTTTCAATGGTGAAAAACTAAAAGCATTTCCTCTAAGATCAGGAAAAGACAAGGATGTCCACTCTTGCCACTATTATTCAACATACTTTTGAAAGTCCTAGCCATGGCAATCAGAGAAGAAAAAGAAAAAGAACCCTAATTGCAAAAGAAGTAAATCTGTCACTGTTTGCACGTTATATGATACTATATGTACAGAATTCTAAAGACGCCATCAGAAATTTTTTCAGTTCAGTTCATTCGCTCAGTCGTGTCTGACTCTTTGTGACCCCATGAATCACAGCACACCAGGCCTCCCTGTCCATCACCAACTCCCAGAGTTTACTTTTTAAAGCCCATCAAAGAATGTGGTAAAGTGGCAGGATACAAAATTAATACAAAGAAATCTCTTGCCTTCCTATACACTAACAATACAAGATCAGAAAGAGAAATTCAGGAAACAATCCCATTTACCACTGCCTCAAAAAGGATAAAATAACTAGGAATAAACCTATCGAAGGAAGCAAGAGACTTGTACTCAGAAAACTGTAAGATTTTGATGAAAGAAATCAAACACGGCACAAAGAGATGGAGAGATCTAGTATAGCATTGGATTAGAAGAATCAATATTGTGAAAATGAATATACTACTCAAAGGAATCTATAGATACAATGCAATTCCTATCAAATTATCAATGGCATTTTTCACAGAACCAGAACAAAACCAAAAGACCCCAAATAGTCAAAGCAACATAAGAAAGAAAAATGGAGCTGAAGAAATCAGGCTACCTGACCTTATACTACAAAAACTACAGTAAACAAAACAGTACAATATTGGAACAAAAACAGAAATGCATATTAGTGGTACAGGATTGAAAGTCCAGAAATAAACCCAGGCACCTGCTGTCACCTATTCTACGACAAATAAGGCAAGGACATACAATGGAGAAAAGATAATTCCTTCAGTAAATGGTGCTGGGAAAAGTGGACAGCCAGAAGTAAAAGAATGAAATTAGGATACTTTCTAACATTATACACAAAAAATAATTCAAAATGGATTAAAAACCCCAATGTAATTCCAGACACTATAAAACTCTTAAAGGAAATGCAGGCAGAACATTCTTTGACATAAACTGCAGTAAGATTTTTTCTGATATACCTTCTACAGTAAGGAAAATTAAAAATAAACAAATGAGACCTAATGGAACTTAAAAAGATTTGCACTGCAAAGGAAACCACTGACACAAAGACAGACCACAGAATGGGAAAAAATATTTGCAAATGATGTGATCTACAAGGGGTTATCTCCAAAGTGTATAAACAGCTCATGCAGCTCAATATTAAAAAACAAACAATAACAACACACAATCAGAATATGGGCAGAAGGTCCAAATAGACATTTCTCTACAGAATATACACAGATGGCCAGAAAAAAAAAAAAACCCACAGGAAAAGATGCTCAATATAATTAATTAGAAAAATGTAAATCAAAACTACAATGAGGTATCACCTCACAACAGTAAGGATGGCCATCAAAAAAAAAAAAAAAGTCTATGAACAATAAATGCTTGAGAGGGTGTGGAGAAAAGGGAACCCTCCTACACTGTTGGTGAGAATATAAATTGTTGATAGTCACTATCGAGAACAGCATGGAGTTTCCTTAAACAACTTGAGCTACCATATAATCCAGCATTCCCATACCTGGGCATATATCCAAAGAAATTCATACTTGGAAAAGGTACACGTGCCCCAGTGTTAACTGCAGCACTATTTACAATGGCGACGATATGGAAGAAACCTGAATGTCCATTAAAAAATGAATGGACAAACATGCGTTACATACACATAATGGATTATTATTCAGTCATTAAAGAAGGAAATAATGCCATTTGATGGATCTAGAAATCATCATACTAAGTGAAATAAGTCAAACAGAGAAAGACAAATATCATATGACATCTTTTATATGCGGAATCTAAATGGTATAGTGAACTTACTTACAAAAAAAGAAACAGACTCTCAGAAAACAAACTTATAGTTACAAAAGGGAAGTTATGGATAAATTAGGAGACTGTGAATAACATATACACACTACTATATATACAACAGATAAACAACAGGGACCTAATGTAGAGCACAGAGAACTCTGCTTAATATTCTGTAATAACCTATATGGGAAAAGAATCTGAAACAGCATTAATATATGTATATGTATGACTAAAGGGTTTCCGAGGTATGGCAACGGTGAAGAATCCACCTGCCAATGCAGGAGACACAGGAGACAGTTTCAATCCTGGGGTTGGGAAGATCCCCTGGAGGAGGAAATGCAACCCTCCCATCAGGAAGTTTGCACAAGCCGCTTATCCTCATCCATCAGAGGGCAGACAGAAGAAATAAGAACTCCAGTCTCACAGCCTCCAGAACAAAAACCACAATCACAGAAAGCTAACCAAAATAATCACATGGATCACTCCTTGTGTATTTCAATGAAGCTATGAGCCAGGCAGTGCACAGCCACCCACGACAGATGGGTTACGGTGGAGAGTTCTGACAAAATGTGGTCCACTGGAGAAGGGAATGGCAAACTACTTCAGCATCCTTGCCTTGAGAAACCCAGGAACAGTATGAAAAGGCAGAAAGATATAACATTGGAAGATGAGCACGCCAGGTTGGTGGGTGTCCAATATGTTACTTGGGAACAGCAGAGAAATTGATTCAGAAAGAATGAAGAGGCTGAGCCAAAGTGGAAACAATGCTTAGTTGTGGGTGTGTCTGTCGGTGAAAGTAAAGTCCAATGCTATAAAGAACAATATTACACAGAAACCTGGAATGTTAGGTCCATGGATCAAGGTAAATTGGACATGGTCAAGCAGGAGATAGGGTGTTTTTGTCTGGGTGCAGCTACCTGGTCACACAGCCTGTGGCATAAGCCCTCTTGGAGGTCGCATTAACCCCACAATTGAGCTGCTGAGCAGATGAACTACAAACTGCAGAACAGTTATACCAAAGACATTCTCTCATTGTTAAGAAAGTTCTAGGACCCACAACAGATTGCTCAACCTGGGGATCTGGCAAAGGGACTGAGAACCCCCCAGGGAATTTGACTTTGGAGGCCAGTAGGATTTGATTACAGAATTTACACAGGACTGGGGAAACAGACTCTTGAAGGGCACTAATAAAACCTTGTGTGCACCAGGACCCAGGAGAAAGGAGCAGTGACCCCCTAACAGACTGGCCCAGATTTGCCGTGAGGGTCCAGGAGTCTCTGAGAACGTGTGGGCCAACGGTGGCCTGCTTCAGGGTCTGGGGCACTGAGTGTAGCAGTGCATGCATGGGACCTTTTGAAAGAGGTTGTAATATCTTCATTACCTCCACCATAGTTTGGTCTCAGGTCAAACAACAGGGAGGGAACAAAGCTCCACCCATCAATAGAAAATTGGATTAAAGATTTATTGAACATGGCCCCGCCCATCAGAACAAGACCCACTATCACCCACAGTAAGTCTCTCCCATCAGGAAACTTCTATAAGCCTCTTATCCTTATTTGAATGAAAACCACAATCACAGAAAACTAATCAAACTGATCACATGGACCACAGCCTTGTCTAACTTAACTAAGCTATGAGCCATGCACCCAAGACAGATGGGTCATGGCGGAGAGTTCTGACAAAACATGGTCCACTGGAGAAGGGAATGGCAAACCACTTCAGTATTTTTCCCTTAAGAACAACATGAATAGTATGAAAAGGCAAAAAGATATGACACTGAAAGATGAACTCCCCAGGTCAGTAGGTGCCCAATATGCTACTGGAGATCAGTGGAGAAATAACTCCAGAAAGAATGAAGAGACAGAGCCAAGGCAAAAACAACACCCAGCTGTGGATGTGACTGGTGATGGAAGTAAAGTCCAATGCTGTAAAGAGCAATATTGCATAGGAACCTGGAATGTAGGTCCATGAATCAACAAGGTAAATTCAGTTCAGTTCAGTTGCTCAGTCGTGTCCGACTCTTCGCGACCCCATGAATCGCAGCATGCCAGGCCTCCCTGTCCATCACAAACTCCCGGAGTTTACTCAAACTCATGTCCATCGAGTCGGTGATGCATCTCATCCTCTGTTGTCCCCTTATCCTCCTGCCCCCAATCCCTCCCAGCATTAGGGTCTTTTCCAATGAGTCAACTCTTCGCATGAGGTGACCAAAGTATTGGAGTTTCAGCCTCAGCATCAGTCCTTCCAATGAACACCCAGGACTGATCTCCTTTAGCATGGACTGGCTGGATCTCCTTGCAGTCCAAGGGACTCTCAAGAGTCTTCTCCAACACCACAGTTCAAAAGCATCAATTTTTCGGCGCTCAGCTTTCTTCACAGTCCAACTCTCACATCCATACACGACCACTGGAAAAACCATAGCCTTGACCAGATGGACCTTTGTTGGCAAAGTAATGTCTCTGCTTTTTAATATGCTATCTAGGTTGGTCATAACTTTCCTTCCAAGGAGTAAACATCTTTTAATTTCATGGCTGCAGTCACCATCTGCAGTGATTTTGGAGCCCCCAAAAATAAAGTCTGACACTGTTTCCACTGTTTCCCCATCTATTTCCCGTGAGGTGATGGGACCAGATGCCATGATCTTAGTTTTCTGAGTGTTGAGCTTTAAGCCAGCTTTTTCACTCTCCTCTTTCACTTTCATCAAGAGGCTTTTTAGTTCCTTTTCACTTTCTGCCATAAGGGTGGTGTCATCTGCATATCTGAGGTTATTGATATTTCTCCTGGCAATCTTAATTCCAGCTTGTGCTTCTTCCAGCCCAGCATTTCTCATGATGTACTCTGCATATCAGTTAAATAAGCAGGGTGACAACATACAGCCTTGACATACTCCTTTTCCTATTTGGAACCAGTCTGTTGCTCCCTGTCCAGTTCTAACTGTTGCTTCCTGACCTGCATACAGGTTTCTCAAGAGGCAGGTCAGATGGTCTGGTATTCCCAACTCCTTCAGAATTTTCCATAGTTTATTGTGATCCACACAGTCGAAGGCTTTGGCGTAGTCAATAAAGCAGAAATACAAGGTAAATCAGAAGTGGTCAAACAGGAGATGGCAAGAGTGGACATTGACATTTTAGGAGTCAGTGAACTAAAGTGGACTGGATAGGTGAATTTAATGCAGATAACCAATATGTCTACTAACGTGGGTAAGAATCCCTTAGAAGAAATGGAGTAGCCCTCATAGTCAGTAAGAGTCCAAAAGGCAATTCAGTTCAGTTCAGTCACTCAGTCGTGTCTGACTCTTTGAGACCCCATGAACCACAGTATGCCAGGCCTCCCTGTCCATCACCAACTCCCAGAGTCCAGCCAAACCCACGTCCATTGAGTCAGTGATGCCATCCAACCATCTCATCCTCTGTCGTCCCCTTCTCCTCCTGCCCTCAATCTTTCTCAGCATCAGGGTCTTTTTAAATGAGTCAGCTCTTCGCATCAGGTGGCCAAAGTGTTGGAGTTTCAGCTTCAAAATCAGTCCTACCAATGAACACCCAGGACTGATCTCCCTCAGGATGGACTGGTTGGCAAAAAGGCCAAAAAGTTGTCTGAGGAGGCCTTACAAATAGCTGAGAAGAGAAGAGAAGCTAAGGGCAAAGGAGAAAAGGAAAGATATACCCATTTGAAAGCAGAGTTCCAAAGAACAGGAAGGAGAGATAAGAAAGGCATTCTTAGTGATCATGCAAAGAAACAGAGGAATACAGTAGAATGAGAAAGACGAGATCTGTTCAAGAAAATTAGAGATACCAAGGGAACATGTCATGCAAAGATGGGCACAATAAAGGACAGAAATGGCATGGACCTAATAGAAGCAGAAGAAATTAAGAAGAGGTGGCAAGAATACACAGAAGAATTATACAAAAAAGATCTTCATGACCTAGGTAACCATGATGATGTTGTGATCACTCACCTAGAGCCAGACATCCTGGAATGTGAAGTCAAATGGGCTTTAGGAAGCATCACTATGAACAAAGCTAGTGGAGGTGATGGAATTCCAGTTGAGCTATTTCAAATCCTAAAAGTTGATGCTGTGAAAGTGCTGCACTCAATATGCCAGAAAATCTGGAAATCTCAGCGAGTGGCCACAGGACTGGAAAAGGTCAGTTATCATTCCAATCCCAAAGAAGGGCAATGCCAAAGAAAGTTCAAACTACTGCGCGATTGCACTCATCTCACACGCTAGTAAAGTAGTGCTCAAAATTCTCCAAGTCAGGCTTCAAGAGTATGTGAACTGTGAACTTCCACATGTTCAAGATAGATTTAGAAAAGGCAGAGGAACCAGAGATCAAATTGCCAACATCTGTTGGATCATAGAAAAAGCAAGAGAATTCCAGAAAACATATACTTCTGCTTTATTGACTAGCCAAAGCCTTTGACTATGTAGATCACAACAAACTGGAAAATTCTTCAAGAGATGGGAATACCACCTAACCTGCCTCCTGAGAAATCTATATGCAGGTCAAGAGGCAACAGTTAGAACTGGACATGGAACAACAGACTGATTCCAAATTGGGAAAGGAGTATGTCAAGGCTGTATACTGTCACCTGCTTATTTAACTTATATGCAGAGTACATCACGCCAAATGCTGGGCTGGATAAAGCACAGGCTGGAATCAAGATTGCTGGGAGAAACACAATAACCTCAGATATGCAGATGACACCACCCTTATGGCAGAGAGTGAAGAGGAGCTGAAGCGCCTCTTGATGAAAATGAAAGAGGAGAGTGAAAAAGTTGGCTTAAAACTCAACATTCAAAAAACTAAGATCATGGCATCCGGTCCCATCACTCCACAGCAAATAGATGGAAAAACAATGGAGACTGTGACAGACTTTATTTTCCTGGGCTCCAAAATCACTACATATGGTGACTGCAGCCATGAAATTAAAAGACACCTGCTCTTTGGAAGAAAAGTTGGGACCAACCTAAACAGCATATTAAAAAGCAGAGACATTTCTTTGCCAACAAAGGTTCATCTAATCAAAACTAGATTTTCCAGTAGTCATGTATGGATGTGAGAGTTGAGCTATAAGGAAAGCTGAGCCCCAAAGAATTGATGCTTTTGGAACTGTGGTGTTGGAGAAGACTCTTGAGAATCTTGTACTGCAAAGAGATCCAACCAGTCAATCCTAAAGGAAATCAGTCCTGAATATTCATTGGAATAACTGATGCTGAAGCTGAAGCTCCAACATTTTGGCCACGTGATGCAAAGAACTGACTCCTTGGAAAAGATCCTGATCCTGGGAAAGATTGAAGGCAGGAGGAAAAGGGGATGATAGAGGCTGAGATGGTTGGATGGCATCACTGACTCGATGGACATGAGTTTGACCAATCTCTGGGAGTTGGTGATGGACAGGGAAGCCTGGCATGCTGCAGTCCATGGGGTCACAAAGAGTTGGACACAACTGAGTGACTGAACTGAACTGACTGACTTAAGCAGGAGAAGTCAAGAGTAAACATCGACATTTTAGGATTCAGTGAACTAAAATGGACGGAATGGGTGAATTTAATTCAGAAGACCATTATGTCTACCACTGTGGGCAAGAATCCCTTAGAAGAAATGGTAGCCCTGATAGTCAATAAGAGTGCAAAATGCAGTACATGGATACAATCTCAAAAACTTAATGATACGGCAAACCATTCAACATAACAGTAATCCAACTGTGTGTCCCAACCACTAATGCTAAAGAAGCTGAATTTGAATACTTCTCTGAAGACTTACAAGACTTTACAGAACTAACACCAAAAAAAAAAAAAAAAAAAAAAGATGTCCTTTTCATCATAGGGGATTGGAATGCAAAAGTAGGAAGTCAAGAGATAAACGGAGTAACAGACAAGTTTGGACTTGGAGTACCAAATGAAGCAGGGAAAGGCTAACAGTTTTGTCAGAACACACTGGTCATACCAAACACCCTTTGCCAACAACACAAGAGACAACTATAGACATGGACATCACTGGATGGTCAACACTGAAATCAGGTTGATTATCTTCTTTGCAGCCAAAGATGTTGTTGTTTAGTTGCTGTTGTGTCTGACTCTTTTGAGACCCCATAGACTGTAGCCCACCAGGCTCTTCTGTCCATGGGATTTCCCAGGCAGGAATCCTTGAGTGGGTTGCCATGTCCTTCTTCAGGGGATCGTCTTATCCAGGGATTGAACTTGAGTCTTCTTCATTGGCAAGCAGATTCTTTACCAGTGAGCAACTAAAGATAGAGAAGCTCTATATAGTCAGCAAAAATAAGACCAGGAGCTGACTGTGGCTCTGATCATGAGCTTCTTATTGCAAAATTCAGGCTTAAATTGAAGAAAGTGGAGAAAACCATTAGGTCACTCACTTATAACCTAAATCAAATCCCTTATGATTATACAGTGCAAATGACAAACAGATGCAAGGGATTAGACCTGGTAGACCAAGCACCCAAGAACTATGGACAGAGGTTTGTGACATTGTATAGGAGCCAGTGACCAAACCATCCTCAAGAAAAAGAAATGTAAGAAGGCAAAGTGGTCGTCTGAGGACGCCTTACAAATAGCTGAGGAAAGAAGAGAAAGGCAAAGGAGAAACGGAAAGATACACTCAACCGAGTGCAGAGTCCCAGAGGCAAGGAAAGACAAGAAAACCTTCTTAAGTGAACAATGCAAAGAAATAGAGAAAAACAATAGAATGGGAAAGACTAGAGATCTCTTCAAGAAAATTAGAGATACCAAGGGAACATGTCATGCAAAGATGGGCACAATAAAGGACAGAAATGGTATGGACCTAACAGAAGCAGAAGAGATGAAGAAGAGGTGGCAAGAATACACCAAAGAAGTATATAAAAAGGTCCTAATGACCTGGATAAGCACGATGCTGTGGTCAGTCACCTAGACCCAGAAATCCTGGAGTGTGAAGTCAGGTAGGCCTTAGGAAATATTACTACAAACAAAGCTAGTGGAAGTGATGGAATTCCAGCAGAGCTACTTTTTAATCCTAAAAGATGATTCTGTGAAAGTGCTGCACTCAATATGCCAGCAAATTTGGAAAACTCAGCAATGGCCTTAGGACTGGAAAAGGTCAGTTTTCATTCCAATCACAAAGAAGGACAATGTCAAAGAATGTTCAAACTTGTGTACAATCACACTCATTTCACATGATAGTAAGGTAATGCACAAAATCCTTCAAGCTAAGCTTCAGCAGTATGTGAACCAAGAACTTCCAGATGTACAAGATGGGTTTAGAATAGGCAGAGGAACCAGAGATCACATTGCCAACATTCACTGGATCACAGAGAAAGCAAGGGATTTCCAAAAAACATCTACTTCTGCTTCATTGACTACACAAAATTTTTAACTGTGTGGATCACAACGAGTTGGGAATACCAGACCACCTTATTGCCTTCTGAGAATTCTGTATGCAGGTCAAGAAGCAACAGTTAGAACCACAAATGGAACAATGGACTGGTTTAAAATTGGTAAAGGAGTGAAGGCTGTGTACTGTCACCCTGCTTATTCAACTTATTTGCAGAGTACATTATATGAAATACTGGTCTAGATGAAGCACAGCATATCTGAATCAACAACCTTAGATATGAAGATGATACCACCCTAATGACACAAAGTGAAAAGGAACTAAAGAGCCCCATGATGAAGGTGAAAAAGGAGAGTGAAAAATCTGACTTAAAACTCAGCATTCAAAAAATGAAGATCATTATATCCAGTCCTACCACTTTATGGCAAATAGATGGGAAAAGTGGAAACAATGGTAGATTTTGTTTTCCTGGACTCCAAAATCACTGCAGACAGTGACTGCAGCCATGAAATTAAAAAAAAAAAAAATACTTGCTCCTTGGAAGAAAAGCTGTGATAAACCTAGACAACATATTAAAAATCAGAGACATCATTTTGCTTACAAAGGTCTATATAGTCAAAGCTATGGTTTTTCCAGTAGTCATATACAAGTGTGAGAGTTGGATCATAAAGAAGGCTAAGCACTGAAGAATTAATGATTTTGAACTGTGGTGCTATAAAAGACTCTTGAGAGTACCTTGGACAGGAAGGAGATCAAACCAGTCAATCCTAAAGGAAATCCTGCAGTCCATGGGTCACAAAGAGTCAGACACAATTTCGTGACTGAGCAACAACATGTATAACTGAATCACTTCGCTGTACAGCTGAAACTAACACATCATTCAAAAATACTATACTTCAAGGTAAAACAAGCTATTCTAAAATAAATAAGAAAAATAAAAAATGTTCTCTGAAAGATAAAAAAGCATAAATTAAAAATACCTTGAGGCAAATGACAATGAAAACACAACCAAACAAAATCTATGTGATGCATCAAAACAGTTCTGGTGAGATGGAAGTTCATAGCTATCCAGAACTTCTTTAAGAAACAAGAAAAATCTCTAATAATCAATTCAATCCACCACCTAAAAGAGTTAAGAAAGGAACAAACGAAACCTAAAGCCAGCAGAAAGAAGCAGATAGCAAAAAAATTTCCTTTCCAGAGAGGAAATAAATAAATTAGAGATTTTAAAGTATAGGGGAAAAATACAACAGGAAGAGCTGGTTCTTTGAGGTGGTAAACAAAATTGACAAACTTCTGGGCAGGCTCAGTAAGACCAAAAGACAGAAGATAGAAAGAAAATAAACAAGAAAGAGAAGAGAAATGACAACTGATACCACAGAAATGAAAAAAAAAAAAAAAGTAACATAAGTAAATACTATGAGGAATTATATGCCAACAAATTCAACAACCTAGAAGAAAAGGGCAAGTTTTGAGAAACATAAAGTGTACCCAAACTGAAGAAGAAATAGATAACTTGAACAGAGCAATCACTAGAAGTGAAACAGAATCTACAGTTCAAATAAACAAAAGTTGCAAACAAAACTCCAGGACCAGATGTCTTCCTAGGCAAATTCTACCAAGCATACAAAGAACTTGTATTGGTCCTTCTCAAACTCTTCCAAAAGACTGAAGGAGAGGGAACACTCCAAAAGGCATTCCATGAAGACACCATCACCCGGATACCACAATCAAAGTCACTAGCAAAAAAGAAAATTATAGGCCAATATCACTGATGAATATAGACGCAAAAATTCTCAACAAAATATTAGGAAACTGAATCAACACATAAAAAAGATCGCGTGGCACAAGCAATATGGTTCATTGCCGTGTCACAGGATGGTTCAAGACATGCTCGTCAGCTGATGTGATATACCTCACCAGCAAAAGAAAAGACAGATACCACATGGTCATCTCAACAGATACTGAAAAAGCATTTGATAAAATTCAGCATTCATGCATCATTAAAAAATACCCATATGAAAGTATGTAGAAAGGAAAAATAACTAAACATAATAAAAGCTATTTATGACAGACTCACAGCCAATGTAATATTTAATGGTGAAAAGCTGAAATCTTTGTGCTAAAATATGCAACAAGATAAAGATGCCCACTGTCACATCTTCCACTCAGAGTAGAACTGGAAGTCTTAGCCACAGCAATCATAAAAGATAAATTTTAAAAGGGTACTAAAATTGGTAGGGAAGAAGTAAAATTGTAATTAATATACAGACAACAAAATACTATATCTAGAAAAAAACACAACTCAGAAACTACTAGAACTGATAAACTAATTCAGAAAGTTAGCAGGATACAAAATTAACACACAGAAATCAGTTGCATTTCTTTACACTAACAGTGAAATATCAGACAATCTCTTTTAAAGTTGCATCAAAAAAAAAACCCAAAAAAACCAAAAAACCTTCGGAATAAACATCACCAAGGAGATGAAAAATTTATATGCTGAGAACTACAAAAGATTAATAAAGTAAACTGAAAAAGACTCAAAGAAATGGAAAGACATTTCATGCTCTTAGGTTGTAAGAATTAAATTTGTGAAAATGGCCATACTGCCCAAAGTAGTCTATATATTTAATGCAATCCCTATCAAATTAACCATGTCATTTTCCTCAGAACAAGAGCAAATAACTGTAAAATATATATGGAACCATAAAAGACTCAGAATTTGCAAAAGGAATCTTGAAGAAAAAGAACAAAGAAGAAGGCATAATTTTTCTAGACTTCAGACAATACTACAAAGCTACAGTAATCAAAACAGTGTTTGGTATTAGAACAAAAAACATTTGGACCAATGGAACAGAATAAAGAGCCCAGAAATAAACTCACACACCTATGGTCAGTTAATCCTCCACAAAGGAGGCAAAAATATACAATGGGGAAAAGAGAGTTTATTCAGCAAGTGATTTTGGGAAAGCTGGACAGCCACATGCAAATCAATGAAGTTAGAGGACTCCTTCACATCATACACAAAAATAAACTAAAATTGGCTCAAAGACTTAAATATAGGACATGATACCATCAAATTCCTAGAAGAGAACATAGGCAAAGCATTCTCTAGCATAAATTGTACCAAAGGTTTTTAAAAGTCAGTCTCAAGTAATAGAAATAAAAGTAAAGATAAACAAAATGAGACATAAGCAAACTTATCAGTTTTTGCACAGCAAAGGAAATTATTAAAAAAAAAAAAGACAACCTAGAAACTGGGAGAAAAGGCTTGAAAATAATGCAAAAGATGGCTTAATTTCTAAAATATACAAACATCTCACACAACTGAGCAAAAAAACAAACAATCCAGTGGGAAAGCGGACAGAAGGATGGCCCAGAGGCACATGAAAAGATGGTCAATATCACTAATGACTAAAGAAATGCAAATCAAAATTACAATGAGGTACCATCTCACACTGGTCAGAATGGTCATCATTAAAAAGCCTACAAACAACAAATGCAAGAGTGGCTGTACAGAAGAGGGAACCCTCTTGTATGACTGGTGGGAATGTGAACTGGTGCAGCAACTGTGAAGAACAGTATGGAGGGTCCTCAGAAAACTAAAAACAGAGCTACCATATGATCCAGCAATCCCACCCCAGGGCATATATCCAGAAAAAAAAATTAATTAAAAAAGATACACGTGGCCAATGGAAATTTGCTGTATGCCTGGGGGAGCTCAAACTGGAGCTGTGTAACAACCTAAAGGGGCGGGAAGAGGTGGGAGCGAGGTTCAAGAGTAAGGGGACATATGTACACCGATGGCTAATTCATGTTGCTATATGGCAGAAATCAAACCAATATTGTAAAGCAATCATCCTTCAATTAAAAATAAATTTTAAAAAATGCATGTACCCCAATATTCACAGCAGGACTATTTACAGTCAAGATACAGAAACAACTTAAATGTCCATCAACAGAGCAATGGATAAAGAAGATGTGGTACATATATACAATGGAATATTACTCGGCCACAAAAAAGAATGAAATAATGCCATGTGCAGCCACATGGATGGGCCTAGAGATGATCATACTAAGTGAAGTAAGTCAGAGAGAAAGACAAATATCATACAATATTACTTATGACGAAATCTAAAAGACAAAACAAATGAACCCATATACAACAGAAACAGACTCACAAACATAGAGAACAGACTTGTTTGCCAGTGGGGAGGTAAATGGGGGAGGGATGGATAGGGAGTTTGGGATTAGCAGATACAAAGTATTTTATACACAATGAATAAACAAGGTCCTACTCTACAGCACTGGAGAACCATATTCAATATCCTCAGATAAGCCATAGTGGAAAAGAATACAAAAAAGAATGTGTAAATATATATGTATAACTGAATCACTTTGCTGTACAGCAGACATTAACACAACATTGTAAATCAACTCTACTTCAATAAAACAAAACAAACAAAAACCAAATTCTTTGTGTTTCTCCAAAGGCAGCCTAAGCATATCCAAACATGAATGCTATTTGGAGATGCATTTTCGACTACGTACAGAGTTCTACAATATAAAAGGTTTGGTGAGCAGAAACTTAGTGCCACGCTGACACTGAGTTATTTATTATCAAAGAATGAAAGGATCTTCAAACCAGTAATTACATTACAGTTGTCCTTCAATTTACAAGGGGGAGGGGCCTCAGGACCCTGGCCTTGTATCAAAATTTGAGGATGCTCTAGTCCCATGGTCAGCCCTCTGTCTGTAGATGTGGAACCTGTAGAGACTTGGGCTGACCGTGCAAGTGAAACCTGCACTTAAACTTAGCTGGACTCAATTTATGCTGTGTCATTTTGAAAATGTTTAAAAAAAATTTAGTATTAAGCAATACAAACAGTTCTCTCATTCTCTAGCACTACTGACCCATTTACCTCTGTTCAGGGTGGAGCTTAAAATCTTTTTGCCAATTTGTGTCTGACCTCAAAGAGTATCTTAGCTGTTCAGAGGACAGGGTTACAGCAGAACTGAGACCACAGCTTGTCACATGATGAGGGTGTGTGTGTTGCATTGGTACCCAGTACTCAAGTGAAAAGCAAGTCAGTCAGTGAAACTGAGCAGGTGAATGCAGCCTGCTCCTGTTCAGATTCTTACCTGCAGATTCTGGAGCCCATGGACATCTACTTCAGCTCTTGGTTTTGCTCTCCTAATGCAAAGTGTCTTCTCTTTAGTTTGAATAACGTTTGCTAATGTTCATCCAAGTCTCCAGCTTGATGAGAATAGTTTCCATAAGGTCTGAGAAAAGCAGGCTTGCAAGGACCTTTTGTCCACCGCGTAGAATTAAACTGTGATTCAATGGGTTCCGGCAAATGTTGCCTAGCACCCTGGTATACCCCAGATGTCACTTCTGCGAACCCTCCAGGACCTGAAAGTAGCACCCTCCCTGCCTACTACAAGCCACTCCTCTGGGCCCACAGCCCCCGGCCTCCTATTCCTTCCCTTCCTACTCTGTTTAGGACCCTCAGCAGAAGTGGATTGTGGGGGAGGCGGGGGGTGGTGCTCTGCTGTACCCACATGTTCTCGCGAGCAGAGGAGGGGTTTGAATTTGTCAGCTTCTCCCAGCTGAAGCCTATGTCTGGCCCCACGCGTGGCTTGGCCTGGGCCTTGTCGGGCTCATCAGTAGCCTCACCTGTTTTATTTTTAAATTTGATTCTATTAAAGTAAGAGATCTAACCTCTCAACAACACTGCATTGCTCTTTGCAGGAGCAGGTGGTAGAGTGGAGTTCTAGAACTGCATCAGGCATCACTGAAACTTTCCACCTGATCATAGCAACTGCCCATCCCCCCCTCCCCCAGCCCCTGGCAATACCACTCTGGGCTTTGCCTCCCCGACTTTGACTGTGTAAATACCTCACATAAATGGAATCGCACAGTCACCTCCCCTGTGCGGGTTCTACTGGCTCTGGGACTGTATACACGGCTCACAGCAACTGAATCAGCTTCTCATTCATTGAGGGCTGTCTTCAAACTTCACTGAGCTCAGACCTCCCGAGGCTGCTGGAAACGGCAGATTCTCTGGCTTCCTCCTCAGAGACTCAGGACTGCCTCCCAGGTGATGCTGATACCAATATTTAGGAGCCTCACTTGGAAAAAACCATGCTTAACAAGACTCAGGAAAACCCCATGCAAAGGAACTGTCCTGATTAACTTGCCCACAGAGATGACCTGCTTGCTTCTTGGTCACTAACTCAACCCAAGAGGCAAAACTAGATTCCTCCTCAGGACAGGCTACCAGGCAGAGGGGCCTGTCTGGAGGGATGGGTCGAGGGACAGAAATGGTCCCTGAACCCAGTTCTGGATGCTACAGGCCTGTGGGTTTGTCTCCTGTGACTCAGGTCGTGTCATAGAGGAGATGTACCTGGACGACCACCCCGCCCGCCTTCTCCACACACTCAATGGGCCCCAGGGGTGATTTAAGTCATCTCCCAGGCCAGCTAGACAGACCTTCCCAGCCTTCCTGGCCCCTCCCTCCATCAGTGCAGAGAACGTCACTGTCCAACCAGGGAAAACTCTGCAGTGTCAGCCCCTCAAGGAGAGTCGCCTCGGGACTCTCCCCTGAACAGAAGCACGTGGCCCCGGGCTTGAACTGACCACCCAGCAGCCATTCATTCAGCAGCTGGCCCGCACGAGGACCCAGATGTGCTCAGAGAGGAAGGAGGCTTGGAGGACAGAGCCAGGAGAGAGGACGTGGCTGTCGAGGGAGCCCAGGGCCAGGGGATAGAGAGCATCTTTCTTGCTTTCCCACCACCCAGTCACTGTCCCCTGGCTGCTTCCTGCACCAGCTGCACTCCACGAGTCTCTGAGAGACTGTGGCTCTCTCGTGCCCTCAAGGCTTCTGCTACTTGGCTGTGATCTCACTTCTTCGGGACTTTGACGTCGCTCATTGCTCTGTCCTTGAAAAGTGAAGAGTTCTGGAAGTGCTATCATTCCTTCATTTCTATGTTATGAAGTCTTGAAACTTAAGCACTTTGACCAGGTTTCTGTGCTTAATTTGGATGATGCTGTGATAACTGATTTATAATGAGAAATACATATTTGATCTTTGTTTGGATTCTGGCACAGGACTTCTCAAATCATTTGTTGTTCAGTTGCTAAGTCATGTGCAACTCTTTGAGACCCCATGAACTGCAGCATGCCAGGCTTCCCTGTTCTTCATTATCTCCCAGGGCTTGCTAAAATTCATGTCCACTGAGTCGGTGATGCCATCCAAACATCTTATTCTCTGTTTCCCTCTTCTCTTCCTGCCCTCAAACTTTCCCAGCACCAAGGTCTTTTCCAATGAGTTGGCTCTTTGCATCAGGTGGCCGAAGTATTGGAGCTTCAGCTTCAGCATTGGTCCTCCCAATGAATATTCAGGGCTGATTTCCTTTAGGATTGACTGGTCGGATCTCCTCACAGTCCAAGGGACTCTCAAGAGTCTTCTGCAACACCATAGTTCAAAAGCATCAGTTCTTTGGTGCTCAGTCTTCTTTATGGTCCAACTCTCACATCCATACACAGCTACTGGAAAAAACATAGCTTTTACTAGACGGACCTTTGTTGGCAAAGTAATGTCTCTGCTTTTTAATATACTGTCTAGGTTTGTCATAGCTTTTCTCCCAAGGAGCAAGTGTCTTTTAATTTCATGGCTTCAGTCACCATCCACAGTAATTCTGGAGCTCAATAAAATAAAATAAAATAAAAGCTGCCACTGTTTCCATTTCCCCCCATCTATTTGCCATGAAGTGATGGGACTGGATGCCATGATCCTTGTTTCTTGAATGTTGAGTTTTAAGCCAGCTTTTTCACTCTCCTCTTTCACCTTAAACAAGAAGCTCTTTAGTTCCTCTTGACTTTCTGCCATTAGGGTTGTATCATCTGCATATCTGAGGTTGCTGATATTTCTCCCAGCAATCTTGATTCCAGCTTGTGATTCATCCAGCCCAGCATTTCACATGATGTACTCTGCATATGAGTTAAGTAAGCAGGATGACAATATACAGCCTTGACATACTCCTTTCTCAATTTGGAACCAGTCTTTTGTTCCATGTCTGGTTCTAATTATTGCTTCTTGACTTGCATACAGATTTCTCAGGAGGCAGGTAAGGTGGTCTGGTGTTCGCATCTCTTGAAGAATTTTTCAGAGTTTGTTGTGATCCACACAGTCAAAGGCTTTAGTGTAGTTAATGAAGCAGAAATAGATTTTTTTCTGGAATTCTCTTGCTTTTGCTATGATCCAACAGATGTTGGCAATTTGATCTCTGGTCCCTCTGCCTTTTCTAAATCCAGCTTGTACGTTTGGAAGTTCTCAGTTCACATACTGTTGAATGTTGAAGCCTAGCTTGAAGGATTTTGAGCATTATCTTGCTAGCATGTGAAATGAGTACAATTGTATGGTAGTTTAAACATTTGTTGGCATTGCGCTTCTTTGAGATTAGGATGAAGTCTTGGAATGAGAAATACATATTTGACCCTTGTCTGGATTCTGGCACAGGGCTTCTCAAATACTTAGAATTTTCTAAATAATTAGCATGACAAATGTGTCTTTTGTTATGTTAATGAAGTGACTTTTGGTTGCACTTAATTTGGAGGCTGACTTCCTTTCAAAGGAAACCAGCCCCTTGATTGAAGGATCGGAATTTTCAGACTCACCCTCTGCTCTTCAGAGAGGAGAGAAGGAATGGGGGTTGAATCAATCACCAATGGCCATTAACAATCAATCATGCCTACATAACGAAGCCTCCATACCCACCACCCCTGCCCCCAACATGGGGTCCAGATGGCTTCTGGGTTGTTGTGCACATGGAGATTATGGGAGAGTGGTACATTTGGGGCATGGATGCCCTGGGTCCTTCCCCTAGACCTTGCCCTCTGCAAGGTCTCTTCCATCAGTTGTTATTGACATATATCCTTTTATAAGAAACTAGTGATCCTGTAAGTAAAATGTTTCTCTGGGTTTTGTGAGGTGTCCTAGCAAATTGAATCCAAAGAGTGGGTTGTGGGACATTATTACAAAACTACAGCAATCAAAACAATATGTGATTGGCACAAAAAGACATGTGGATCAATGGAATTGAATAAAGAGCCCAGAAATAAATACACACACGTATGGTCAATTAACAATGGAGACAAGAAAATACAATGGGGAAGGAGAATCTCTTCAACAGTGGTGTTGGGAAAGCTGGACAACCACACACATGTCAATGAAATTAGAACCCACCTTCATACCATGCACAAAAATATACTCAAAATGGCTTAAAGTCTTAAATACAAGACATGCACCATCAAACTCTGAGAAAGGAACACAGACCAAACATTCTCTGACATAAATCATACTAATGTTTTCTTAGGTCAGTCTCCCAAGGCAATAGAAATAAAAGCCAAAAATTATCAAATGGGGCTGCATCAAACTTATAAACTTTTGCACAGCAAAGGAAACCATAAACCAAATAAAAAGGCAACTTATGGACTGGGAAAAAATATTTGCAAATATGTAAGCCCAACAAAGGCTTAATTTCCAGAATATATAAATGGTTCATACAACTCAGTAAAGAAAAACAAACAACCCATTTAAAAAAAATGAGCCAAAGACCTAAATAGACATTTCTCCAAAGAAGACACACAGATGGCCAATAATGACATGAAAAGATGCTCAATATTGCTAATTATTTGATGAATGCAAATCAAAACTACAATGAGATACCACCTCACACTCATCAGAATGACCAGCAGAAACAAAGTCACAAACAATAAATGCTGGCAGAGAAGGGAACTCTCCTATTCACATGGTAGGAATCTAAACTGGTACAGCCACTATGGGAAACAGTATGGAGGTTCCTCAATAAACAAAAAATACAGTTGTCCTATGATCCAGTGATCCTACTCCTGGGCATATGTCCAGACAAAACTCTAGTTTGAAAAGATACATGCAACCACAATATTCATAACAGCACTATTTACGATACCCAAGATACAGAAATAACTTAAATGTCTATCAACAGATGAATGGATAAAGAAGATGTGTTGTTTTACACAGTGGAATATTTACTCAGCCATAAAAAAGAAGGAAAGAATGCTATCTGTAGTAACATGGAAGGACCTAGAGATTATCATACTAAGTGAAGTAAGCCAAAGTCAAAGATAAGTACTATATGATAATACCTATGGTAGACTCTAAAATGTGTCACAAATGAATCTATCTGTGAAACAGAAACAGACTTAAGGGCATAGAGGACAGGCTTGTGGTTGCCAAAGCGCAGGGATATGGAGGCGGTAAGGACTGGGGGTTTGGGATTAGCAGACGCAAACTATGGTATACAGGGTGGATAAGCAACTAGGTCCTACTGTACAGCAGGGGAATTATCCTCAATATCCTTTGATAATGTACAATGAAAAAAATATGAAAATGAATATATATATATATATGTTAAACTGAATCTCTCTGCTCCTCAGCAAAATTAACACATTATAAATCAACTATATTTTAATAAATTTAAAATAAAAACAAATTGTTTGTGTTTCTCCAAGGACAGCATAATCATAGCCACACATTAATACTATCTGGAGATTCATTTTCATAACATAAAGAGTTCTGCAACTTAAACCACTCAGTGAGTAGAAACTAATTGCTTAGTCCAAAGTGACACTGCATTATTTTTTAGTATTTCAGAGAATGAAAGAATCTGCAGGCCAGTAAATACAAGTGTCCCTCCATATCCAAGGGGAATTGGCTCCAGGAACTGACCCCTCCATGGGTACCAAAATCCAAGAAAGCTCAGATCTTATCAGTACCAAGTCGGTGTGGAACTTGTAGGTATGTAGGGCTGACTGTAGAAGTAAAACCTGCACTTAAACTAGCTGGACTAAACTCATGCTTTGTGGTCTTGAAAATGACAATTAAAAATTTGTTACCATTTGTTAAATTCGTTAAAGAATTTAAAAACTGAAGGAGTGGGTCATTGGAACCTCCAATCTGTAGCCAGCAGCCACAACCTGGACTTGTCTGAAGTTGGCAGGGAGGGGACACAGAGCAGGCAAGAGTCTCCTAGGACTGAGACTCTAGTGGGACCTGAGGCTATTTCTGGGTAGATAGCAACAGAACGGAATTGAACTGGAAGACACCCAGCTGGTGTCAGAGAATTTTGTTCTGGTGTAGAAAACCTCCCCTACACACTGGAATTGGTGATCAGAATTTCAGCTACACGCGGTGGCCACTAGCTCACAGAGTCTAGTGCAAACTTGGGGAGGATGTCGCATGAGGCAGATGGGTTTTGGCACACAGTTTGTGGAGCAGACTGGTCCCTGGGGGAGATTAGAAATTACAGCCTTTCCTGGCCCAGGCAAACACAGCCCCACTCCGGAGTGCACCGGGGGATCAGTCTCCTTTACACCTTCAATTAGTGCTCTGTCAGCAATGCCCTGGGTCACCCTCTGTGTTACCTTTAGCCCCTGAATCTTGGCCTGACTTCTGTCTTGGCAATGGGTGGTCTGGAGCCATAAAGAGCCATCCATCCACCCTGGTGCAGGGTGTTACAGCCAAGGACAGACCCAGCACTGCTACCATGTAAATCTCTCCCCATCTTCCCTTTTATCTCTAATTCCAAGTTGCACAGTAACATAACCTATAAATTCTCCAGCTGATTTCAACATACAACTCTCTTCTGCCATGTCCTGACATAACTATAGAGCAGACATATTCACCCTCAGGGCACATTAGAATCACTTTTGGAGTTAGAAACGGAATACCAATATCCAAGTCCCATCCAAGGCCAATGAAATCAGAATTTCTGGGATAAGGTCCAGGCATTGGTATTTTTCAGTTTCCCAGATGTGCTATAACAGAACACTATGGACTGGGTGGCCTAGAGACAACACTAATTTATTTCTTAAATCCCAGAGGTTGGGAAGTCCAATATCAAGGTGCCAACAGTTTGAATGTGTGATGGGGGCACACTTCCTGGTCCCCACATGGTGGAAGGGACAGGGGAGCTCCCTGGGGTCTCTTTTATAAAGGCATTAATCCCAGTCGTGAAGCTCCACCCTCACAATCTAATTACCTCTCAAAGCCCTTCCCCCCAGATATCATCACATTTGGGATTAGGGTTTCAACATATGAATTTGGGGGGGACACACCAAGATTCTGTCTCTAGCATCAGGTGATTCTATTGTGCAACCGAGGGACTTCCTTGGTGGTCCAATGATTAAGACTCCATTCTCCCAAAGTAGGGGGCCCAGGTTCGATCCCGGGGTTGGGGAACTAGATCCCATAGGCTGCCACTAAAGATCCCACATGCCTTAACGGAGATGGAAGATTCTGAGTGTCACAACTAAGACCCAGCACAGCCAAATAAACAAATAAAAAATATATACCTAATGAGCAGCCAAAGCTGAGAATGCTGTTCAAGGGTTGGCCTCCCTTGGCCCCACATTTAGCCAGACTGAGTTGTCATCTAGTTCCTTATTACTATGGTTTTGAAAATCTTTCCTTCTAAATAAAAACAAATATTCTAGTCCACTGGGAGAGAAGCGAGGCTGCCTTTAGAAACATACCATGTGGGTTTCCCCGGGTGGGTAGACATTCAATGGAGACATTCGTTTTGGAAGAGGCACTAGGGGAGGCCTCTCTCTGATATATGGTTCTTTGTGGATTTTTCTCTGTAGTATCAGGGACAGGAAAATGGCCAACAAGATCAAGCCCAGCACTGCCATTAACACTATGAACCACAGCTCGCTGTAGAACTCCCTGCTTTTGCTTCCTGATCCTTTCTTTTCTCCAGGAGTTGTCAGCACCAAGCCTGCAAAAGCCAAGGACAGAAAAGGGAAACATTATTTCAAAAGGCAAATTTGTGACTTCTTGCTCTGTTGTTTGATAATAAACTAGACAAGAATTTATAGTGTTTGGGCACACTAGTACTCAGGCTGGGGAAATGGTACAGTGGATCGGCGGGGTGTAAGGAGACCCTGACAATCCTCAGGAGACCCTGCTAACACTTCTCAGGTTGGAAATTGCAGCTGCCTTGGCATGTTCCCTGGAAATACAGCTGGAGGTAGGATGAGGAGATTTTCAAGAGGGTTATCAAAGTAACCTTCTGTGGGGCTGCAAAGAATTGGACACAACTGAGCACATCTGCATGCATGCAAAGTAACCCTGGGGAAAGCCTAATCACAGCTATGTGCCCTGGGAGGAAAGTCCTTTCTGGCCTCATGTGAGGGGCTGGAACCAAGACAAATATTGCTACAAACATCTCATCACAGAACACATGTAGCTGTGTGAATCCAGAGTTCCCTCACTTCCTGTAACCGCCCTGTTCCTGTGAAGTTCTGTGCAAATCAGATATTGAGACAGCAGATCCCATATTCTGTTGGGTTGTTAATAGCCTGCACTCATTAACATATAGTTTCTTTACTTCTTGCGCTCTGGCCCCTCGGTTAAGCAGCAAGGGCTCTGCAAGTCATCATTCAAATGCCCTGGGAGAACTGGAATGGGCCAGGCAGATAGGAAAGGCTTCCAGGTCCACTAAGGGCAGGGTAAGGCGGTAGAATCCTGCCATCAGCCTGGTTACCTGAGCAGGAGAGTCTAGAGATCATCTCAAGCCTAGCCCCTTGCGAGGGCCAGCTTAGAGGCCTCTGGATCCATGCCAGCCGCCATTAGACTGGCATGAAGCAGAGGGCAGGGAGCTACTTTTCTAAAGCCAAGGCTCATGGCACAAACTGTGGAAAATTCTCAAAGAGATGGGAATACCAGACCACCTTGCCTGCCTCCTGAGAAACCTGTATGCAGGTCAAGAAGCAACAATTAGAACTGGACTTAGGACAATGCTCTGGTTCAAAATTGGGAAAGGAGCATGTCAAGGCTGTGTATTGTCACTCTGCTTATTTAACTTATATGCAGAGTACATCATGTGAAATGCTGGGCTGGATGAAACTCAAGCTGGAATCAAGATTGCCGGAGGAATATCAATAACCTCAAATACTCAGATGACGCCACCCTAATGGCAGAAAGTGAAGAGAAACTAAAGAGCCTCTTGATGAAGGTGAAAGAAGAGAATGAAAAAGCTGGCTTAAAACTCAACATTCAAGAAATGAAGATCCAGTCCCATCTCTTCATGGCAAGTAGATGGGGAAAAAATAGAAACAGTGACAAACTTTATTTTCTTGGGCTCCAAAATTACTGCAGATGGTACTGAAGCCATGAAATTAAAAGACACTTGCTCCTTGGAAGAAAATCAATGACAAACCTAGACAGCATATTAAAAAGCAGAGATATCACTTTGTTGACAAAGGTCCATATAGTCCAAGCTATAGCTTTTCCAGTAGTCATGTACAGATGTGAGAGTTGGACCACAGAGAAGGCTGAGTGCCAAAGAATTGATGCTTTTGAATTGTGGTGTTGGAAAAGACTCTTGAGAGTCCTTTGGACTGCAAGGAGATCCAATCAATCCATCCTAAAGGAAATCAGCCCTGAATATTCATTGGAAGGACTGATGCTGAAGCTTCAATACTTTGGCCACCTTATGCGAAGAGCCAACTCATTGGAAAAGACCCTGATCCTGGGAAAGATTGAAGGCAGGAGGAAAAGGGGATGACAGAGGATGAGATGGTTGGATGGCATCACTGACTCAGTGGACATGAGTTTGGGTAAACTCCAGGAGTTGGTCATGGACAGGGAGGCCTGGTGTGCTGCAGTTCATGGGGTCGCAAAGAGTTGGACACGACTGAGTGACTGAACTGAATGAGCTTGCAGGGGGCATTCTTGGGTAAGTCCCCATGTCCCTCAGGTCTTAATTTTTCCACTTGTGGAAACACTGGGGTTCCTAAAAGAAGATCGAATGAGGTCTGCTCTGTCCCACAGCTGCTATTATGTAAGATGAAATACTCTATGCATTAGGTGTTACAAGAGATTTTACATGGCATTCAGACATGTAATGTCTCGGAACAGAATAGTACTTCATTATTCTTATAGATTGAAGTTATCTTTAATAACAACATGTATGTACACCTGTGTTTCAGAATTTTTGGATTTTTTTTTAAAGCAAACTAAATAAGCATACAAAGTAGATAGAACATTACTTACTGGAATTTAAAATAGGGTAGTAGTCTCAATTCTACTTTAATGGAAAAGATTTGGCATTTCTCTAACTTGCCCTTTGAAATTATAAATTATTTTATGTTAGATGCAAAGATTATGAGGAAAACTCAATTTAAAAGCTGCTCCATAAAAATTGCAATTTCACCACTTCAACTAAATTACTTGGTATTAACAGTCAATCATAATCTTTTACAGAGGATACAAGACAGAAATTTCCCAAATTCATCATTTTAGTCTTTGAATCTGGAATATTATTGTTATGATCCACACAAATTGGCATTAGAGTATTTTCTCTTTCCTCTGACTTCCCCTATAAATTCACTTTTTTTGGTAAACAAATTCATAGGGCTCTTTATTGACAGAATTTGTGATTAGGAGAGAAGTTTTGTCATATCTCTCTGCATCTACAATTCAATGATTTGGCATTTTAAGAGCATACCCTAACCCCTTGCCTAATGTAAGTTTCATGAGGATTTAAAAACAAATTCTTACAACACTTAACACAATTTCTTCCATATAGTCTATGCTAAGATGTGTATATACTTATATATACACACACACATATATGCATAAACAAACAAGTATGTACAAATAAACATGCATGTTTCTTTAGGAAAATGAGTAAATGCTACACTAAATATAATTTGAGTTAGATATTTACCAAATCCAGTGGAAGTATCATATTGGATCAAAGGCGTCTTAACACTTCCTTCTTCTGTAGTGCAGATGACCTGGAAAAAGAAAGCTAAACAAGAGGTAGATGACTTAGTTACTCAACATCAACAAATAGTGGGCACAGTTTCAGCAAAGCAGTGTATTAGAACATGAAACAGTCTGAAAACAGGATTCCACAGCAAGTTTTGAGGTTTTATCTACTATGTAAACTTTAATTTCAAAGTTAAAAACTATCAAGAAAACCAGCTATTATTAATGTAGTAGTAGCATATATATAAGTAACAGAACTAAAGAAGTTCAGAGGTTATCTAGCAAAGGAAAAGAATTATCAGAGGAGTAAAGGATAATATTGGGTTGGCCCAGAAGTTCATTTGGCTTTTTCCATAAGCTGTTATGGAAAAACCAAACTTTTGGGCCAACCCAATACATACAGTGTATCTTGTTCTGCATATGATCTGAACCTGTTTCTTTAAAACTCATAGGTGTTCCTTCACTAGGTGACCTAGAGTTTCTCACTAAGCAGGAGAGCTCAAAAGGGATCCTGGAAATCAAATGGCCTAAATACTTCTTACAGTACTCAGGACCCCGTGGGAAGTGAGTCTTGTAAGGTCACACAGATGGTTAAAGGCCCGGCAGGGGGTAGAACACGAATCTCCCAGCCAGAGGCTATCTCCCCATCACAACAAGCTGCCCAGGTGACCAAGAACTGCGACCATGAAAATGTGTAGCCGAATTGTTGTAAAAATGTTATCGATTAGTTTCAAGTGCTATAAAGGCAATGCTGGAGCTCATTGTTTACCTGTACCTTTTAGTCAAAATAAATAGTACATAGTTTCAAGGAAATTAAAAAAAAACTAATTAATTCATTGTATAAATCCAGATTGTTCATAATGACCTCTCATCTATTGCTCCCATGGCTATGTTGATCCTCAGAAAATAGTATCTTATAAAGCATTTTCTCATTTCAATTTAAAAACATGGTAAACAGAAGCAGCACATGTAATTAAATAGGGTGAAGGAATTTGGTGTTAGAGGGAAGAGGGTTGTTATTTCAAGAACAGATATGGAGGTTGGTTAAGAAAAGCCCTTACTCAGGGTCCTTAATATCTGGAGATGGTCATGGCCTAACTGTGCTGGGGGTGTCTCAATAAAAACTCCAAAGCCCCTCAAAGTGTATTATTTCAGGATACCCATTGCTCATGGCATCAGTGGTTCAAGAATAGGCGAGTGTGAGCAAGCTCCGGGAGACAGTGAAGGTCAGGGGAGCCTGGCGCGCTGCAGTCCATGGTGTCCCAGAGTCGGACACAACTCAGCAACTGAGCAGCAACAACACGGCTAGTGAGTGCTGTTTCTCGGGCACACACAGCCTGCCCTCTGCCTCGCTCCTGGGGACCCTCGGGTCAGCGGGATCAGTGCTCCGAGGACGGCATCACAAACGCAGTGCACCAGGAGGCCACTGATTGACACAGAGCCGTCATTTTCCCATAAGTGGTCACTAAACCCAGGCCGTGTTAATAATGCTGAACGTCTGCGGGTCACCTTTTCAGATCGAGCATCTTGCAAAGCTGGGAAACCCGGCTCCTTACGCGCTGCGAAACGGGGGCAGGAGACTCACTTTTGTCCGCGGTCCTCGGGATGTAGAGGGTGGTGTCGAGGCCACTGTAGAGGCGCTGTCCTCCGTCGGTCAGGACGAACTCCTTCAGCCGCCCGTTAAGCAGGAAGGAGCTGGTCCAGTTGACACACACCACGGACAGGTTGCCGTCCACCGAGAACGGGGCGCGGTACTGCGGCACTGTGGGAGAGGGGGGTCGGTTCCAAAGACAGCGGGCAGAGGAGCTGCGCTCTAACAACAGCTGAGAGTAGGCTCTAAGTTCTAAAAATAGGGGGGGTCTATGTGTGGTGTGTGTGTCTGTGCCTGCTTTTTATTTTCAAATATGAGCACACATTTAAAATTTTGCCCTTGCTAGAACCCTTCCTATTTACCTTATAGCTTAAAGGAAAAACCTGGCATTGGGGGGTGAAAAGAAAATCACGGAAACATGTGTGAAATGCTTTCTCAGCAATGTTGCACTTGCTTTCCAAAAAAAAAAAAAGATCAATGAAGAATGGTGTTTTATGCAATACAACTATTAACATACAATGGTTCTGCTCATCAGCATAGCCCCAGAGCTCACATTTTGTTACATTTTCCTTCTTTTAACAGGTAAAGTATTCTTAACACTATTAACTCCAGCGGATAGCTATTTTTCATATCAAATTGATATTTATTGCTACAAAGCCCTAAGGACTAGATGAAGTTAATATATATTTTTTTCTCCCAACCAAACTGCTTAGATGGTGAATTATGTTCTTTTGGCACCCATTTATTTTTAAAGCTTTTTCTTGAACTGTTAGTTTGTTTTCTAAGATAGTTAAAAAGCCTTGCAAATAGCAATTCGAGAATAATAATTCATTGCCCTGACTAATCAATCAATAGCACAGTACATTAGTATATAATCAAGCTCAGGTCTAGTAAGTATTATATCAGATAGAGAAGTGACTTTGTGTGCATTTAGCAGGAATGCTCCCTTTTCATTTTTCAGTTCCTTACTAAAATAAAGGAAGAACAAGCCTTAACAGAGGCTCATCTTTTAAATGAATCATTTTGATAGCAACAAATGAAGGGATAACATATCATCTTGTCAAGTCAGAAGAGATTTATTTCATGAGATCTCATTTGCTCCAAAATAATCAATACATTTGTAACAACACTAAGATCCAGCTATATATGAAATTGGCTTTTAGGAAAAAAGTGAGTGGTAGAAATAAATTGGGTATCCTTTTTTCTTTTAAAATCAAATCCATGTGTTGCTGATGTGGGGAAATATAACAAAATAAGGAATCATTATGCTATTGTGATCATAGATTAAACTAGGAAGACAAATTTGGTCTTCATCTTTCAAAATAAGATGAGAGGAAAATGCTTACATAAACAGAGGAAAATGTTTCTGGCAATATTGAAACAAGAAGTATCAAGCCATTTTTCAATATTGTTTTTCTTTTAACACAAATTGAGCCTAATATCACAATGAAACACACTATTGTATTTGTTGTGGTTTCACTCTTTCATTTAATTTCTGTAGATTTCCACTTATCCCCTACATTGTAACAGTATAGATAAAGAGAAGGCTTGTAAATAGTATGAAAATAGAAAGATAGGGGCGTTATTGCTTTGTAGGATGTGGAGATCTTTCTGAAGAAAAAAAGAATGATCAAACTATCAAAATAATCAGGAATAATGGATTTGGAGATTGAGAAAATGATAACTACTATGTCAATAAAGTAGTACAATGCACGTACAATAGAGTACTTGATGTACTTTTTTTCAGTTACTCCTTAAGACAATCTTGTAAGAATTAGCTCCTAATTTTTCAGAGGAAGGGGCTAAGTTTCAGAGAGATTAAATAACTTGCTTAATGTCAACAGCTGGTAGGGGACCAAGGATCTGAACCCAGGCTTGCTTAACTCCAAAGGCTAGGTTATTTTGTTATAATCAATATGCATTTATTTAAAGGAGCACTATTTACTAATTCACTTTGTGGGGGCACTCCAGTTCTGAGCTGGTTCATCCTGATTGCTAAATATTCAGGAATTTTGTGAGTTGGTTATTGAACTCAGCCACTATTAACAATTAAATCATGTAAACCTAAATATATTAAAACAAAGGTAATAAATATTAAAACTTTGCATTTTAATATCTGTGCTCTTCAGGCTGTTTACATCTATTGTCTCTGGAGGGTAGAAATATTACATAATAGTACACGATCTCTTCCCAACTCTGTGTTCAGGGTTGTCGTGTTGGCAACTTAAAATCAGTCAAGTGGGAGTATTTACACTGTGGAAATTGGCAAGCACCTCAAGTCATGACATTTTTCTCTCAAGGAGGCCAGGTGTTAAACATTTGTACTTTACCACTGCTCTCCCACTGAAGGTGTAATTTAGGAAGAGGTGGCAGAATACGCTGCTAATGCGTCTCCAGGCGCTTTACTGAGTGTACATGAGATTACATTTATATAAAACTGCAAATGCTATCTTCAAAGCATCCTGTGGTTTGTATTCTCTGATCCACATTTTCTCTCTGCTAGTTTGTATAATGAGTTAAAAGGAACATAAGTAGTATTTAAACCCCATATGACAGCCAGTCATTTGTCGTGATTTTCCATGTCTGTGGATTCAGTAAGCAGATTAAGAGAACCCTTTCTCCTTCGGTACTAATGCAACCTTTAGCCACTTCTCCAATGTCAAGGAAGTTCTGATGCCTTCACTCATTCCATAAACAACACATTCTGGGTATCTAAGACCCTCTGCCCAGTGCTAGAGATACAGTGGAGAGAATGAGGCTAAAGGAGGCACAGATTTAAGGGAGAAGATATAAGCTCTGTTGGGGAGTCTTCCAAACTCAAGCTGGTTATGAGAAGCTCAAAGACAGATGAGGAAATTGGGTATGGGTGTCTGGGTTTCAAGCTGAGGGCTTGGGGAGAAGGGGACCATTTGGGAATCAGCCTTTGCAATGGAAGCCTTGGAAGAGATGAACTCATCTGAAGAGGGAAGAGGTGAGGCAGGAGAAGAAAAAGGAAAAAAGAGGGAAGCGGGAGGAAGGGGAAAGTGTGGGCAGACAAAGTTTGGGGTTGAAGCTTAAACTTGATTGGTGGGAGATCAACCAACAAAGTTGACTCAAATGGAACAGGGACTTCCCTGGTGGCTAAGAAGGTACGTGCATGCTCAGTGACTCACTTGTGTCTGACTCTTGTGACCCCATGGCCTGTAGACCACCAGGCTTCTCTGTCCAGGGGATTTTTCAGGCCAGAATACTGGAGTGCCATTATTGCCATTTCCTCCTCCAGGGGATCTTCCTGACCCAGGGGATCCAAGCCACTTATCCTGTGTCTCCTGCATTGGCAGGCGGATTCTTTACCACTGAATCTGCCTTGCAATATAGGGGATATGGGTTCAATTCCTGGTCAGGGAACGATTCCACATGCTGCAGAGAAACTAAGCCCGCACAGAGCCCATGCCCCATAACTAGAGAGCCTGTGCCCTGCAACAAAAGATCCCAAATGAGGCAGTGAAGATCTTGATTGCCACAACTAAGACCTGATGCAGCCAAATAAATAAATATTAAAAAAATAAATAAAATCAAGGAGGAAAACTGGGAGCGACTTGCCATGCAAAGTATGGAGAACCATTTTTTAACCAAGGATTGAAGGTTCAATCTCACTGAATGTTCCCAAGAAGTCAATGTGATTACTGGTGAAAAATGCCCAGTGGATTATCAGTGTGGAGGTCAAGGGCAAATTTAGGAAGAGATTTTCATGCAGGGACTATGTGGAAATCAGTTGGGAGGAAGCTAAATAAGATGTGGGAAGAAAGAAAGTGGGAAAGCACTTGAAGACCATTCTTTAGAAGAGTTGTGCTCTGGGGTGGGGAGCCTGGGCAGGAATCAAAAAGGAAATGGAGTCTGTTTGCTTTAAAATTAGAAGGGTAGAAGCAACAGTGATGTATTGAAGATTAGGGATAGAAAAATGGTGATCAGTAGTGATAGAAGTGGTGGTCAAAACACAAGAGGAGGGTCTATTTCAGATGGAAGGACCACCCCTTCCTGCCGTGTCCCTGATGGGGATCATGGAGATGCAGGGCATGTGGCTGTCTGGGGTGGGAAGGAAGCCAATTACTAATTGATGACTTTTCCTTTCCTGGTGAATTATGAGGAAGGAGTTCTGCAGGTGGGTGAGGTGGGTGAGGATGGTGAGGGCATGTGGGAACAGGGTGAAGAGCAGTGAGGGGTTGGAGGAGGGTGGAGAAGTTCTGAAATCTCCATTACAGAGAGTAGGGGGCTGGTCGACCAGGTTAATACAGCAGTACCGAGGGTGCTGCTGGGCTGAGTGATCCTGAACTTAGAGAAACATTTCCACTTTCTAAGTGTGGAAGGTGGAGGGACTGAAGTGCTGGCTTTAGCTCCTCACAGAGCCCCAGGAGCCTCAGTTCAGATTCTAATTGACCTGAACAGCATCCCAGAACCGTAGTGCACAGTCCTTAGCCCTGCCTCAGCTTTCTCATCTGTAAATCTGGTTAATAACAGTACTTAACTTCACAGGTCTGCAGTAAGGATTATTTGTAAAATGCTTGAACAGTGCCAGCAATAACAAGCTCTTTAAAAATGACCTTTTGCTAACATCCTGCTATATTGCTGCTCAGGAACATTAAGGTCTTTGTATGAGGCACTGAATTTTCATGAATGTGTATCTCTCACTTTTAAAAATGTCAGTATCATATGAGATTACAATCTGATACAGTGTTTCTGGAAAGCAAATTTGCAATAAGTGTTCAAAAACTTAAAATACTTAAAACATCTGATGTAGTAAATTCCATTTGCTGAAGATAAACTACATTTAAGAAGATAATCAGACATTCACACAAACATTTGTTCAAGTTTCTCATCACCTTTATAAAAGGAAAATATTAGAAACAACTGGAATGGCTCAACGAATTCACATGATGGAATATTATGTAGCCGTTAACCTTGGTGGCTAAGAGTTTTTAATGCCAAGGAAAATGCAAATAAAATAATAGTAAGTATAAAAATCAGATATTAAATTTTCATCAGAGTATGATCTCAACCATGTAATAAAAACTGCATAAAAAGGGATTAAAGGAATAAATTATGCCAAAATATTAATGATGGTTGCCTCTGGGTGTGGTGGGATTGATGATAAGCAGGACTGGCTTCATGGGTGTGTAACCTGTGCAGTTGCCCAGGGCCCCTCATGTAGAAGAATTTTAGACCTAGTCTGATGCTCTGCTGTCGTTGTTTTGAAGTTCTTAATAATTTCTGGACAAGGGACCCCATATTTTTATTTTCCAGTGGACCCCACAAACTACATAGCTGGTTCTGATTGTAAGTACCTCTTAATACTTTTTGTATTTGCCAGTTTTAAACAGTAGACATATAAACCTTATCAATTCTGAAAAGGAGTTATTTTATAGAAATATAAGGACACAATGAATTAGTTAATTGCCCTTTTCTGCACTCAGGAGCCCTTCTGTTCTTCCTGGAAGGGCCAGATTTCAGTGCTTACTGGCAGAGTGAGTGATGATATCATTTGTAAGGAAAAGGAGGGACAAACTTTTCCAAAAAGTTATCTAAAAGATAAATAAGGTTTCCCTGGTGGCTCCGTGGTAAAGAATCCACCTGCCAATGCAGGAGACATGGATTCGATCTCTGATCCAGGAAGATCCCACATGCTATGGAGCAGCTAAGCCCCTGCACCTGCACAGGTATTGAGCCTGTGCTCCGAGCCCACACGCTGCAGTTACTGATGCCTGCACGCCTAGAGTCCGTGCACTGACACGAAAGCCACTGCAGTGAGAAGCCTGTGCACCACAACCACGTAGTACCCCCTGCTCGCTGCAACTACAGAAAAGCCCACGCAGCAAGGAAGACCCAGCACAGTCAAAATGAAACAAATAAAATTACCAAATTAGTTCATTAAAATTCTTTAAAAAAGTCATCTTCACTGTCTATTTTCATCTTACCCATGTATTAACTTCCTCTAAATTGGTTTTCACCCCATTGCTACCTGACAAATCTTCCTAAATTCATTAATTAAAAAAAAAATTATTTGGCTTCATTGGGTCTTAGTTGTGGCACTCAGGATCTTTGGTTACGGCATGTGGGATCTAGTTCCCCGACCAGGGATCAAATTTGGGCCCCCTCTTTGGGAGCACGGAGTCCTGGCCACTGGAACACCAGGGAAGTCCTCCCTAAATTCCCTCTTGATCTCCATGTTATTTAATCCAATGGGCATTTCCCCCCGATAGCTGTCTTCATGGATGTCTCAGTAGCGTTCCCTGGAATTGAACACCCAATCCCTTTAGCGAACTGTGTTCCCCTCCCTTCAGGACAAGCCTCCCCTCTGGCTGTCCTGCCGCCTCTCCGGCACATGGTGGCAGCCATTTCTACTCACGTTCTTTCTGGGTGACGAAGCTGATCCATTCAGTGGCCGTGCTGCCCACCTCGTTGTGGGCCACCACCCTCAGCTTGTAGGTGGTGTAGGGCTGGAGACCCTCGAGGCTGGCTCTGTGCCCTGGCCCCGTGTACTTGGTCTCGGTTTGGCTGGGGCTACAGGGGGTGGCTGAATCTGGAGGGCATGCCATGTAGAGTTGGAGCTCATAGCTGGAAGGAGAATGAACACATAAAGGGGAAACAGTCAGCGGAATTAGTCTAACTCGCTTTTAAACCTGATGATGTTTAGTGAGAAGCCATTTTGCTTTCACCAAACTACCAGCACTTTAAAACTCCCACTTGTGGGAGACAGCTATTTCCAGAAACACTTTATTTAATGCTGTTGGAAGTGGGCAGCAGATGGAACCAGAGAAATGATAAGAGAAGTCCCAGGTATGCACATGTTGCTGTCCACCCAGCAGCCAGGAATCCTTGTTGGTACAGATAAGATATTTCTCTTTTTAGAGAAGAGTGATAAAACTGTTCTCCTGTCAGAAATAAAGAATATCTCTTCTCTCTACAGATTATTTTGAGTGAAATAACTTCTTTGCTCTTTCAAACAGTGGTTCAATACAACCCTTTAAATTACACCAAAGGAATTCTGATTCAGCCACAGAAGTTCCTTATGTTCTAGCTGAGCCCTGCAGAGTGAAAAATTCCAGGGAACCGTGAGGAGGACACATTCTTTCAACGAAGGGGAACACATTTCCTCATCTTTCTTTCATTGTTTTGGCAGCACACCGCGAGTCACGAAGGACCAGGGATTAAACTTGTGCCTCCTACAGTGGAAGTATGTTGTCTCAGCCACTGGACTGCTAGGAAAGTCCCTGCCTTCTGTTTCTTATTTTTGTTGTTCACCTTTCTAGCCTTAGCTGATTTTATCTTTAAAACACTTTGTATGGAATGTGACCACTCAATTTCTTTGTCTGTTTTGCTATAGAGTGAAGTGAAGTGTTAGTTGTTCAGTCATGTCCAACTCTTTGCAACTTCACGCACTGTAGCCCACCAGGCTCCCCTGTCCATTGAATTCTCCAGGCAAGAATACTGGAGTGGGTTGCCATTCCCTTCTCCAGGGGATCTTCCCAACCCAGGGGTCGAACTCAGGTCTTCTGCATTGTAGGCTGCTTTTTCACTGTCTGAGTCACCAGGGAAACCCATTTTGCTATAGGTACCTGTTCAATCAGCATGTCTTCCTGGGGAGGGTTGGGAAGCTGAAGGTCTGTGTGCATGTCTTATTTTGGTTTATTTTTCCCTTTGGCTCTCCCACACTACCTTTGAATAACACCATTGGGGAACAGCGGCGGACTCCACTGGAAGGAGGCTGTCCTCGAGGCCAGCATCTGGATTTTCGGAGAGGACAATCCTGTGGGTGGAGCAGGAGGAGTTCTCAGCTCTGCTGTTGGCCCTTGGCTGCAACAATTGAAGCAAGTGCAGGCCTCCACCCCAATGGAGTAGGTCGTGAAGGGCTGCAGGCTGTGAAGAGTCTGCTGGGTGGCCAGGCCTTCAGCCAGCTGTAGGAGAGAGAAGGCTAGATGAGGCTGGGTCACAAGTCACAGATAGTTGGTTCACTTTTATCACATATCATACATTGTCTGAAAACAGTGTGTCGCTAGTTACTCTGGGAGATGCACCCTAGCATCCAGCACAGTATTTACCCTCAGGAATGACCAACCCAGCGGGAGAGGCATGGCTTACACATGCCAAAAAATGCAATGAGATAACAGTTAGATAGAAGTTTGAGGCCACAGGATAGGAATCACAAGGCAGAGTGTTGTCTATTACCATAGATACTAGAAAATGGCATAAAGCTCACAAAATACTGACCAAGTTCTGTGACCCTCAGAATGATGCCTTTTTGAAAAAAAATCTATATTTGAATTATATTTCAAACTCAGTATTATTTAAGGTTCATATTCTGCCATTGTTCCTTGTGTGGATCAATAATTTGGGTATCAAAACTCCCCTCAAATTCTAAAGTTGAGTATTATGAGCTTGAAATATATTTTATGTATCAGTTCAGTTCAGTTCAGTCACTCAGTTGTATCCAACTCTTTGTGACCCCATGGACTGCAGCATGCCAGGCTTCCCTGTCCACCACCAATTCCCAGAGCTTACTCAAACTCATGCCCGTTGAGTCATTGATGCCATCCAACCATCTCATCCTCTGTCGTCCCCTTCTCCTCCCGCCTTCAATCTTTCCCAGCATCAGGGTCTTTTCCAGTGAGTCAGCTCTTTGCACAAGGTGGCCAAAGTACTGGAGCTTCAGCTTCAGCATCAGTCTTTTCAATGGATTTTCAGGACTGCATTCCTTTAGGATGGACTGGTTGGATCTCCTTGCAGCCCAAGGGACTCTCAAGAGTCTTCTCCAACACCACAGTTCAAAAGCATCAATTTTTGGCACTCAGCTTTCTTAATGGTCCAACTCTTACATCCACACATGACTACTAACTAGAAAAATGATAGGTTTGACTAGATTGACCTTTGTTGGCAAAGTAATGTCTCTGCTTTTTAATACGCTGTCTAGGTTGATCATAGCTTTTCTTCTTCCAAGGAGCAAGCATTTTTTAATTTCATGGCTGTGATCACCATCTGCAGTGATTTTGGAGTCCTCCAAAATAAAGTCTCCCACTGTTTCCATTGTTTACCCATCAATTTGTCATGAAGTAATGGGACTGGATGCCATGATCTTAGTTTTTTGAATGTTGAGTATTAAGCCAACTTTTTCACTCTCCTCTTTCACCTTCATCAAGAGGCTTTTTAGTTCTTTGCTTTTTGCCATAAGGGTGGTGTCATCTGCATATCTGAGGTTATTGATATTCCTTCCTGCAATCTGGATTCCAGCTTGTGCTTCATTCAGTCTGGCATTTCACATGATGTACTCTGCATAGAAGTTAAATAAGCAGGGTGACAATATACAGCCTTGACATACTCCTTTCCCAATTTGGAACCAGTCTGTTGTTCCATGTCCAGTTCTAACTGTTGCTTCTTGACCCGCATATAGGAAGCAGGTCAGGTGATCTGGTATTCCTGTCTCTTTAAGAATTTTCAACAGTTTGTTGTGATCCATACAGTCAAAGGCTTTGGCGTAGTCAATAAAGCAGAAGTAGATATTTCTCTGGAACTCTCTTGCTCTTTCGATATATTTATATATATTTAAGAGTTTGAAAGTCCATGTGTTTCTCTAAGGGTGTTGTTCTATATGAAATATAGTTTTTTCCTCAGTTACCTTTGTTGCATTATAAACTTTTTAGTTTATCTGGAGCAAATGTTTTTTGCCTTATTGTGGTTTTATTAAGTGCTCTTTAGAACAGAAGAGCTCAGAAACTGGAAACTCATTTTCACATTGACATAAGCAACATTTAATTAAGAAGAGCTACCTCTTATTTAGAAAAATGTATACAAAGCACTCCAAATATAAATTATTTTAGTTTATTAATATTATCACTTTATAAGCATGGATAATCAAGGGTTGATTGTATTTACATCATCTATATTTATTGAATCGGAAGCCTTGTAGAAAATATGCTAATATTTCTTTAACATTCAATACGAGACTTCCTTGCATGTGAGTGATCTTTTGAAATTGTGTTTCCATACCTGGCACGCTGGCCTCAAAGGATTTCTCCACACTTGCCAAAATTGTTCCCTCAATCAGTCTAAATAATTTATCATGTAATACTGGGATGTGCACAATTTCTCTATGAGGTCTGTGTGAACAAAGTATTATAATCTATACTTATTCATGAGAAATGTGAGAGTGATACCAGCTGTCCTGCAGAGAAAAGAGACTTCATCTTCAGGATGGTAGTCTCTTGGTTTAAATAATGCAGGAACCAGACTAGTTGATTATTAGTGTCCTTTTCCGCCAGTGGCTGGGCTAAAACACAACGTGAAAGGTGATTTCCCTCCACAGGACTGTCTTGTCTTCTCAGAGTGCCCCAAATGTGTTAATGCATGAACAGTGGAGTAGGGCTGAGCTGAGCTATTCTGCTGTCTTTTCCAAAGACCTAGAACTTTCTCAAAAGACTGAGTTTTCAGTGTATTATTAGAGATTTTCTCATGGAAAATGGGGATTCTGAGGTTTTCCTTTGCTCTGTTTTTTTTTTTCCTTTTTCATATTAACACTTACATCACTGACAAAGACTGTTTCTTGGCCCCTTACTACAAGCCACTACTATGTTAAGTGCTTGACATGTGTATTCTAATTAAATTCATTCAATTAATTTGATTATCTCTAAGGTCTTAGGCTTCTTACAAGATCGGTGGAGTCTTGAATGCCACCTTTAGCCCTCCTCACCCCAAGCATTTACATATCTTCTGTAGGTTTCCTGATGCTATTTCTTTGCAGTGGGATCTTTGCGTCACTAAGGTCACCACAGGGCAACTGAGAACAGATGGATAAGAAAGAAGGATCAAGGCTAACAAAAAGCAGGGGCAGCAAGCTTGATTATTTGAGTAAAGCAATCAGAATACTGCTGCTCACCACTGTCTGGGCCCCGCTGGTGCTCCTGGAGAACAGTCTGTAGAGAGTGACAATCCCGTTGGGCTTCTGGGGGGCGCTGATGTTGACAACTGCTTGGGTGGCAGAGATCACGTGGAACTTGGGGGCCCTGAGACCTTCCGGTGGGGCAGGTCCAGTTCTACACCGCGTCCAGCTGCTGGGGGCTTTTCCTGCTGAATTCACGGCCCAGACCTCCAAAGAGAAATCAGTAAGACACATCAAAAGCAAGGTAACCTCAAGCTGCAAAGAAGCTGGCAACCAGAGCAACTGAACACAACAGAATGAGAGGAACTGTGATCCTGGAACTTCACAATCACAAAGGAGGGCAGGTCTTCCCTCTTTTTAGCCTTTGACCCTGTGAACACAGAGGGGCTGATTAGAACCTCGGTTTCCAAATGCAATCAGCTGATTTAAGCCTAATGAAAAGCTGCTCATCCCTGTGTGGGGCGTGGAGTGATTTTTGTCAGCTTCTGCAAACTGGATGGATCTGCAGACTCCATAAAACTCAGCAATTCTTAAACCCTGTCCTCACTCAATCTGCATGAAAATTAAATTTTCCTTTCATCAAGGAGGGAATAAACATATGGAAGGAGGTGTAATCTTATTTATCAAGCACCATTTGTATAATTAAACACGAATATCCTAAAAGGTTGCCTTAGGTCATTATTTGCATGAGTAAGTAATTTGTAGAATGTCAGGTACAATAGACACAGTAGATGGATGTGTGAGTGGATAGGGTTAAATTAGGCCCAATAATAGCCAACTACACAGTGATCAATCAGGATGATAGATCTAAATGGCAATACGAGCGGACTGTCTGCATGTTTAGGAGTAGGAGTCTTCCTTAGTAAGCTTTCGTGTTGGGCAAGTCTAACTTCAGGAACATTTTTCTGCATTTGGTGTCTTTGTGTGTGTGTGTCTATACACACACATATATACACATACATGAATATTATAATTCATATAATATATGTGATATATAATTGTCTATTTATAACATACAAATGTTATATGTATTTAATTATATATATTTGTTTTGAGCTTTTAAAGGCAAGTCTTGAAAACTTGATTCTATAGTACACATGTTCTAGGTGTGTGATGTTAAAAGAGCATGTGGAATGTTCAAATGCAAGATATTTAGGAAACACTGTAGGAGAATACTTTGCAGTGAGAGTTTAGTTTCATTATTATTTTGCTTTCACATCATTAATATCTTTAAGAGAATTTAATGAATATCAGAGAGCTTTCAGCAGTTAGGCTAACTCCTATCAGTGTTTCTGTACTTTTTTTTTTTGCAGATTTCTCTAAAAGTAACATTTCTGATGTTGAATTGCTCTTGAAATACGGTCAAGAACAAATCGCCAGTCTGTTGCTGATAGGATTGCCAGAAGCCCTGTTTTTCACCCCCAGTTTTATTGAGAAATAACTGATATACATCCCCATTTTAAAAAGAGATAACTAACCTACTTACTAAGTAGAACCTGCTCTTTGCAGTGCTCTGATCCATTGTTCCCATTGTGTGCATAATATTCACTCACATTTGTATAAATTTTATACTTTACAAGACACTTTAACAAATTTTCACTGACTAGGTCCTCACAAACACAACTTTGTAAGGTGGTTGGAGAATATATTATTGGCCCCTTTTACAGATGAGGAAATCAAGCCTCTGAACTGTGACTCTCTTGTTCAAGGAGACAGAAGTCATAAGACCTGAAACTAGAATTCTACTCTCCAGGAAATTTTATTGCTCTTTCCAGCAAAACTGTGCTTTTGATTCTGCATGTCATCCATACAAATAAATAAGATACTCGGGATTATGAATATTAAATGACTTGTCTATAGACAATTACCTGCAATTCTGGTTTAGGTAAAATCTCAGCTTGCAAGAGTAAACAGACATACCCAGGTTGCCTTGAATGATGAGGGTTTGTTTTGATAGACCCAGGGAAGTAAGGAGCAGAAAACTATCTTAGCAATGGGAGAGCCAGGTTCCGTGGAAACCAGGGTCCAGGGCAGAAGACAACAGCTGCTCTTACCACCCCCTCTGGAATGGCCATGGTCAGTCTTACAACAGGGAGAGTAGCTATAGGAAATAATTGATGAGGAGGTCAGACTGCAAGGCTGATGAGAAAGAGCCTCTGACTTTAGTCTGTTCCAGACTAACCTCTTTTACTGAGAATTTCTTTCTGGAGGGTAGGAAAGCAATTTTGATTACACAATAAGTGACAAAGTTTGAAAAGAAAATAAATATTCTTGAGAAAGGGATGCAAAATAAGGTGAACATACTGATATCAAACTCTTTGCCAAGTGTATAAGGCTTTGGTTGGTAATTTAAGTGCATACATGGTTTTAGTAGGGGCCACAAAGGCTGGAAAAGAACACAAGGAGGAAAGTGCAGCTGGGTTTGGCAAAATAAAAACTCAGCAAGCTGCCAATTAATTCATGATCAGTCACTCAGTCATGTCCTACTCCCGGAGACCCCATGGACTGCAGCCCACCAGGCGCTTCTGTCCAGGAGTTTTTCCAGGCAAGAATAGTGGAGTGAGTTGCCATATCCTCCTCCACGGGATCTTCCTGACCCAGGGATCAAACCTGCATCTCCCGTGTCTCCTGCACGGCAGGCAGATTAACTACTGAGCACCAAATCTATCAAGGCTTTTTAATGCTCATGTTGGCAGTTAGGTCTAGACCTCATGCCTTTCTGTGTTGCATGAGTTTTTATGGGGTGGAGTTCTCGTTCCAAAATATAATTTAACCCATGGTATTTTAAAACACTTGAGTCTCAATAATGTAGTATTTTACTATATTTCTCTAGAAGTATTTTTTTTTTTTTTAAACTGGGCCATACAGAATTCCCCATCAGTAACTGGGAATGAATGTAGGCTCTAGTGTCTTTTGTCTTTGACAGGAGACCTTCATAATGCAGTGCTTTTTTCCTAGTCTTTCTTTTTAGTATTCAATCAATTTGAGATCAAAATAGCATTCATATAAATCAACATGCTTATGCAAAGCAGGAGCAGCCTATTTACATGAGCTCCTCTGAAAATGAAAGCAGTTACAATGAAGAAGGCTGTGCTAATGAAGCATTATGGATTTCTCAAGACTTGCACCACAAGGCAGTATCTCTTATGCCAAACTGCCAGAAGAAAAGGCAGAAAGAAACTGTCACTGATACTCTCTTTTTGTCTCTCTCTCTCTCAAGGTAAAAAGTCCTTTATCCAAAAATCGCTGTAGATTTTTGTCTATGCCCAGCTAAACAGGAGATAAAGGAACTAAAGTATAGTTTAAAGTTCAGGATAAAAACACTAACAGATTATGCTTATGGTTTATTTCTACTGAGAAACAATGGCCCCAAGATATAGGTCCATCTTTATATGGTGGATAAAGAAAAAGCAGAGATCTTATATGGGGAAATGTGCGTAGTGTACTCTGATCTTCTATTTTGAATGAACCTATACAAACATTAATAAATGAGACATCTTGAGAATGCAGGTAGAGTTGCCTACTTTGTCTATCTAGCTACCCATCAGGTTGGTGAAAAAGTTCATTTCCATTTTTGCATAAGATGTTATGAAAAAACTTGAATGAACTTTTTGGCCAACACGATATCTGTGTCTATCTGCCACCTATCTACCTCTTATTTACCCAACTAATACACCAACACACCTGGTTTGTATTCCAAGATCCCCTCACATATTCTTGTTGCTGTTGTTTAGTCACTAAGTCATATCTGACTCTTTGTGACCCCATGGACTGTAGCCTGCCAGGCTCCTCTGTCCATGGGATTTCCCAGGCAAGAACACTCTAGTGAGTTGCCATTTCCTTCTCCAGGGGATCTTCCTGACCCAGGGATCCAACCCACATCTCCTGTATTGCAGGTAGATTCTTTACCACTGAGCCACCAGGGTATATAAACAATGTATGAGTTACTCAGAAAAAAGAACGGACTTTTTAAGAGTTGAAAACTAAAGTACAGTTTATGAATTTCATGCTCAAGCTCGAAAAAACGTAAGGCTACATTTCATCTTTCACTTATGCAAACTATCCTCACACCCACACTATCTAGTTGGACATATTTATCCTTTGATAATAAAAAAAATTAAAGGTGATTTAAAGTTTCTATTTATCATTTGGGTTTAACAAACATTTGCACATGTGCACATATATACACACATACATACAACACACTCACCCACACATTATAACTATAAGAGTTAGGAGTTTCCCAACTTAGTGCTATTAATTACAACAGGTTAGAACTGGCTGAGATGGGGTGCTTTCTTCTCCAAGGTTTTGGGTGAAACCATGAAAGGAGTTACAATGTAAGGAGATGTCATAGAAGACACAGGTTAACTATTTGAATAAGTAAAAAATAACTAAAATGATATAACCCCAAATTTTCTAATTGACTCACGAAAGAGTAGATCTATTTGTTTTCATTCTAATTTTTATCTAACTAGTGACTATTACCAACTAGTGACTTATGCTGTTGTCCATTAAAGATAAAATTGTTCTTTTATCTACCCTCTGCCCACTTTCCCAGCCTCCTAGGACTAGTTTCTATATGTTGCTTTAAAAAGTTTTAATTACATGACATGCCAACATCTGCCACCATGCTGCCCAAATCTCACTGCTGTGGAAACAATGGGTTCAATTGTTTGTCCTCTGTTGAAAACTGCCTTTTATAAATCTTTCTTCAGTGGAGTCTTTGTCCAAACGTGCTCCCTGGCTATTATTTTCAGAATCAGTTTGCATTCCTGTAAGAGAATGTCTAGTGAAATGATCCCAGAACTCGCGTTTTAAAAACATTTCCAAGTGATTCTTGTGCTCAGTCTTGTTTGAGAAACACAGAGAGCTATCCCCTACAGAACCAGGTGCAGAAATCATACAGTTTTTTCAATTTCTATTCACATGTTGTCTATTCAGAATTGCACTTTGCATTACTTTTGTCATTACCTTCAGCCATTCAATGGAGAAGGAAATGGCAACCCACTCCAGTAGTCTTGCCTGGAGAATCCCATGGACAAAGGAGCCTGGTGGGCTACAGTCCCTGGTGTTGCAAAGAGTCGGACAGGACTGAGTGACTAACACATACACATCAGCCATTCAAATAAACACACAGCATGTATCTGGCTGAATATGTTACAATTGCAATGATCGTCTACCGAGTTTATTACAGTGGACAGAGTTCCAAACAAACCAGAGTTCACTAGCTTTTGTAGAATGACCATTTGGCACCTAGTTTTCACTTCAGGTGCAAATTTCTTGAAATACTATTATTTCGAGAACTTGCTGAGTATCCCTCCCCCCATGCAGCCCAGATGAACGTTATTAACTATTTTAAAATGTTCTTAATTCCTCTCACCCAACATTTTTCCTCCTAATGTTATTCCAGAAGGAAAGCAAGAGTTTGTGAACAGAAGCATTTGTAAGAAATTTTGTAAAAGAGAAAGAGAAGGAATCACGACTCCAGTGAGGATGGTTCTCCCATCTAAACTACTTTTGTCAATACCTTCAGCCATTCAATGGAGAAGGAAATGGCAACCCACTCCAGTAGTCTTGCCTGGAGAATCCCATGGACAAAAGAGCCTGGTGGGCTACAGTCCATGAGATGCTTTAGAAACCTTAGTGTGGGGACCTACTGGGTGCTTACATGAATGACCTAACTATTCTTTAGCACAATTTCCATGCTTAACTGTAGTTTTCATTTTAATGCTTTGTCTCACTCAATGGCTCATTGAGTTATTTGAGCCAATCAAATAACATTCTCCATCCATAACTTCCTCAAACAACATTCTCTAGGACTAATGTTTTCCAAGTGCAGTCTTAGTGCAAAGAGAAATTCTTAATGTAAAATTTCAGGGTTTCTTAATTATAAAAATATTTTGGTTGAGGAAATGCTACAAGTCTTGATAAGACCAAGAGAACTAACCTAGCAATGCTTTCTAGACTGCTGGTATCCAGTTGATGTCTACTTGGTCATGTATTTGCTATCATTTTCCATATAAAAATGGACCATAGGAATGATGGGACTTTCCTAGTGGCTCAGAGGTAAGGAATCTGCCTGCAATGCAGGAGACTCAGGTTCAATCCCTCAGTCAGGAAGATCCCCTGGAGAAGTGATAGCAACCTACTCCAGCATTCTTGCCTCAAGAATTCCATGGATAGTGGAGCCTGGCTGGTTACGGTCCATGGGGTTGCAGAGTCAGACACAACTGAACGGCTAAAACACTCACATAGGAATAACCAAATTCAGCCAGTGATCTTTCACAAAAACCCTCTTATCTGATGACTCCTAATGTAAGTGATAGCGGCTATCCTTCCCCTTGAAGCATTTTGAGATTTTGCACTTTTTTCCAGGCTGTTTATTACAAGTTGAAGTTTAACTGTGACTCTCAGAGGATTAATACATGGAGGAATTTTTCAGTTCTCTGCAACTTCTGTGATATTCTATAACATACTTCCTTGTGGAATAATGGCAATTTTTGATAAAACAGAAACATTTCAACAATATTGTTTCATATCAAGCAGCACTAGGGAGGCAACATTATTCACAAAAACTGGAGAATATGAATATATTTTCATGACAATTCACATCAGAAACAAACAAGTCCAACATGAACAGCCATGCCAGTAATTAATAAGAAGAGTAAATAGGTTACATGTTAACAGGCAAACAATTAAATTATTTGTTTCCTAGGGGCATGTAATGAGATTGTGATCACACTCCCAGGAGAGAGACAAATAGATATTAAAAAGGTCTTTCCGATACCTGTATTGGCTAAGGCCAACAACTAATTCAATAGATTCGATCAAAATCACCTCTTCTTTCACTGCTCCTGATTTATGACTTGGGCTGCAGTTAGTCATCACTCATTGCAGTTTGCTCTCCAGTGCTCATAAATTATGCCTCATAAATAAAAAGATACAATCAAGGAAATCATATCAATTCATCTGCAACCTTGGAGTACATTTTCCCATGGCATTCACGCCGATGCCTTTTTAAAGGGGAGCTTGCCATGGGTTTTGAGTATGTTCAAAGAGCAACACACCAAAATAGGCTTTGCCAGAACTGAGGTTAAGAGAGACTAAAAAGAGAAGGCAATAAATCTGAAATGATATGATGATGATAAGATTTTTTTAAAAATTTCATTAACAGTCCCGCAGGCTGCATTCATAAAGGAATCACTGGCTGAAAAGCTCTGTGTAGCTGTCTAACCATCCACCTATCTGATTTTCTTTCATCATCAATGGACTTTTTTCAGCATCTCTGTTTGTATGGTACTTTGTGGGGTCCATTATAGTTATGCTTTTACAGATATGGTCCTTGCATTCCAGGCTCCTTTAATCTAAAACACTTTGCATCAGGCAAGATGGAACATGATTTTAATTGAATTCTGGGACCCAGGGGAAGAAGGGTACAGCAGAACATTGTGTTCGTTTCTACTGGTGCTTTTGAAATTCAGAGATGTGAAGCTAGTAAAGAGATTACAAGACATTTTCCTCCCTAGAAACGGATGTCTTCTGTCACTGCTGCTCAGCACACAGCCATGTCCTTTGGAGGTGCTCAGTAAATACGAATGGCTCTTTTCTAAATTGTAAGAAGAGGAAAATTGGCTTCCATATTAGTGGAGAATACTGAAATTGGCTTCCATCTGATATTCATAATGATAATGAAAATTTGGAACTTATCATGCTGCTGCTGCTGCTAAGTCACTTCAGTCAACGAACTTATCACACTCCCTTTTAATTGCTGTGTCTGCTCTCCCTGGGAGAAACCAGGAGCTCAGTCCTGTCCAGCCCTCATGAGGCTATGTTAAAGTAGTTCATGGGTTTAGTGAGCATCTATACTTGTACAAGGGTATTATATGTGCTGATTCACTTCATCCTCTCAACATCCTGTGAGGGGGTATCAGCATCATAACCAGCAGGAAACGGAGGCACAGAGGTGTTTACATAGCTTGGTAAGTGGTCGGGCCAGCCTTGTCATGCAGGTATGTGAGGTCAAAGCTTGAGCTCTCTGCTTTTTCTACTGAAGGAGGTCCTAGATAGACACGTCATCTAAGTGTTTGAGATACTGCCCTGAGGCTGTTGTCAAACTGTGCAGACTGGCTGTTTTGCAGAGAGGATCCCTAACGTGAAGTGGTGGAAATGACCACAAACATCACAGCATCCATACCTGCTGCTACGCACCATGCTTTAAACAATACTTCCTGTTACACAGAGGCAAGCACCCTGCTGCTCCAAACATGTGTAAAGTGAAACTGAAAGTTGCTCAGTCATGTCCGACTCTTTGCAACACCGTTGACTGTAGCCCGCCAGGCTCCTCTGTCCATGAAATTCTCTGGGCAAGAATACTGGAGTGGGTAGCCTTCTCCAGGGGATCTTCCCAACCCAGGGACTGACCCCAAGACTCCCACATTGCAGGCGGATTCTTACCATCTGAGCCACCAGGGAAGCCCAAGAATACTGGAGTGGGTAGGTAGCCTATCCTTTCTCCAAGTGATCTTCCTGACCCAAGAATCAAGCCAGGTCTCCTGAATTGCAGACAGATTCCTTACCAGCTGAGGTACTAGGGAAATCCATATAAATGCACTTAAATGGCAGGAGAGTTCCAGAAAAACATCTACTTCTGCTTTATTGACTACGCCAAGCCTTTAACTGTGTGGATCACAACAAACTGTGGAAAATTCTTTAAGAGATGAGAATACCAGACCACCTTACCTGCCTCCTGAGAAATCTGTATGCAGGTCAAGAAGCAAAAACTGGAACCGGACATGGAACAATGGACTGCTTCCAAATTGGGAAAGGAGTATGTCAAGTCTGTATATTGTCACCCTGCTTATTTAACTTACATGCAGAGTACATCATGGGAAATGCCAGGCTGGAGGAAGCACAAGCTGGAATCAAGATTGCTGGGAGAAATAACAACAACCTCAGATATGCAGATGACACCACCCTTGTGGCAGAAAGTGAAGAGGAACTAAAGAGCCTTTGATGAAAGTGAAAGAGGAGCGTGAAAAAGTTGGCTTAAAACTCAACATCACCAGAGGGGTGGGCAGACCACCTAATCCACCCCTCTAACCCAACCCTGGACACACCCCTACCCTCACTCCATATAAGGAGCCAGCTTGACCCTACCCTCAGTGAGCTAGCAAGGGAAACTGTTACTTGTTCTTGTTCCCCCTGCTATAGCAGGGGCTCCAATAAAGCATTGTCTGAATTTTTTTTCTGGCCTCTGATCAATTTTTATTGATTAAGGAGGTCAAGAACCCTGGTGGGTAAAACTAAAATACTAAGGTAAGTTTTTTTCATCCCAATTTTAGAGGTAAGGAAACTGAGGCTTAGAGAGTAAATTACTGGCTGAGGACACAGTGACAGTAAGTCCTGCAGCCCAGATTACAACCTGAGTCAGTTTATCTTTGCAGGGTCAGGAGTTCATGCTCTTGATGGGGTGACTTGAGGACACTGTTTCAGCAGAACAATGATGGGATCTGGTGCAGAACATTTGGACCCAAGTTCTGACTCTGCCATTTCCTGACTAGGCACTTTGCTCAGTCATTCAGTTTCCTGATTATGATGGAAAAAATAATATCTACCTCACAGGACTATTCTGAGATTTATGGGCAATAAAATTGCTATAAATTTTGAGAAATGGGGTGGAGGATAAGTACATTTATAAATATTTTACTAAGATTTTGAAAGCCCCAGAGCTGTACATAAACACAATTTGGAGCAACCAGAGGGTGAATTTAAGAACACAGTCTGTGGAACTTGAATTCTAGACTCAAATTTCAGTTCTTTCGCTTACCAGCTGTACCCTTGGGCATATTAACTATGGGTTTCTAAGGGTTATTATTTAGAATAATCCTTGCCTCAGATGATTATTATGAGTTAATGCATGCAAAACTTTTAAGAGTCCTTAGTAGTACATAGCAAGCACTAAATACACGATGATGGTTTTTATTATATTTGTGTGAAAAGTCAGGATATGACTTCTCAGTAGAGAAAGTGAGACTAAATAGCAATTCTCTAATTCATTTCTGAGTCTATTTAGCTGTTATGGATCAATAATAGACTTGAAAACCCTTACCGTATTCTGAGGTCAGCCAATATCTCTCTGTGTCTTTGTCTCCAGGTAATTCTCCACTCTAAACTCTGAGGGTTAGAATAAATGAAAGCCTGGCTTTTCAGAATATTGCTTCTACATCAAAATTTGTTGATTGGATGGCATCCTCAATTTTACCCTCTTATTAAAATTTCTCAAAAGCACCTCAAGATATGTAAAAAGGAAACCGTGAAGAAAGGCAGTGCATTATTCAAAGAAAAGAAACTTGTTTCCAGTTTCATTGCAAATATGCCTTTGGGAGAGAACTGTACAGTTTCCTAGACACTTATAGGCATCTTAGTAATGATCAGATCCACTAACAGATAGATAAATCAATTTACAAGATAAAGTCTTGACCGTCTTCTTAAAGATTTCCATTGAAGGCATCTGATTTACTCCAATATGTTAACATTTTTGCTACTCTTTCTAGATGTGACAGCTTCATACAGATCAAGATGTTTGGAATTTAATGGAAATATACCATTAGTCCAAGTACTTAGATTTACTGAGTGTTTTATCAATAATCATAGAGTGGCAAGCCAAAGCTTGCCAGGTGATCCTCCAGCCCAGAAAGAATTCTCCTGGAAAGGCCTTGTCGTGACTCAGGTGAGAAATAGCACCCACTTGGGGTATGGGGGATGTCTGGGGTGTTTTCTCTCTGCCTCCAGATCCATTCTCTGCCCTCTGCTCGGCGGCCCGCTTTACAAAAAGAGAGAGTTGTCACTTTCTCCTTCTCTCTCTCTGGCGTCCCAGTTTGGCAACAGGCTGTGTTCCTTCTCCATGACACAGCTTCTCCAGGGCAGCCCCTCCCCACTGGCTATAGCATTTACTGGGTTACAGAAACAGCTTCTTCCCCTTGCCCCTTTAGGTCTAGAGGGTAAGGTAATGGCTCCCAATGATGGCTAGACCCTAGGTATGTCAACATCCCTTGTTGATTCACTTCATCCTGCCCACAGCTCATACATAGCCTTTTCATTAAAATTTCCTTAAATGCCCGTTTGAGTGTGCTACTTCCTGCTGAAATCCTGATTGACAGAGGGGAGAGCATTTTGAACCTTTCCCAGGTTGCACAGTGGGTGATTGCACGGTGGATAGGCTAAGAGAGGCATTTGCTCACAAGGATGGAGAGATTTGGAAGAGCATTTTTTTGTGAGACTGAATAGTTTCTATGGAATGATGATGATGTTGAGTCGCTCAGTCAGGTCCAACTCTTTTGCAACCCCATGGACTGTAGCCCACCAGGCTCCTCCTCTGCCCCTGGGATTTCTCAGGCAAGAACACTGGAGTGGGTTGTCATTTCCTTCTCCAGGGGATCTTCCTCACTCAGGGATTGAACCTGCATCTCCTGCATTGGCAGGCAGATTCTTTACCACTAAATCACCTGGGAAGCCCCTATGGAATGATATTCAATTTTTAATATCAACGAACTACCCATGCTCCTCAAGACAATCTGGCCAGAGTGGCAAGAGTGTGTCCAGGAGGGTTTGGTGTGGAGACCGCTCTGCTCCTGGTTGAGGACATGTCTGTTTCTCCCTAGGTCTGTTGTGCCATCACTCAAATCTCTGTCTTCACAGCTTACACTACCGTCCATGTATTTTTATGAGAACATTGTTCATGGGTATGTTTCTTTACCTTATTAACTGAACTTTAAGCCCCTGGGGTGGGGTGCGGGGTAGAGTCCATGGTTTTATAGCCTCTAGTTCCAATCTCAGCAACTCAACATATAGTTTAAACTTGGTGGGTGGTTAATAATGACAAGTTATGAAATTCTCAGCTTAGAGGCTAAAGGGGAAGAAGGAAATATGTCTCACTCTTTCCTGGATATTCGTACAGGACCTAAGCTTCAGGTGATTTTGGACAGCTTTCTCCTTTTACAGCTACCTTGCAGAGCAGGAACCAGTTGTGAAGAGTCATGGGGCAGGTCAGAATTCTACATTATCTATATTTGCTTAGAGGAAATCTGGTTGCATTGAATGCTTTATGTCCAGCAAAGAAGCTTCCAACAAGAGACATGAGGATCAAACATGGCTTAAATGAACTGGGTCTGAAGGAGGGTGAGAAACAACCCATCTTCAGATGAGTAACTTGTCTCAAAGGCAATGTAGAGATTGCCGATAGTAGGGGCTTAGGAAGAGAGTCCTAGGGGACACCCTGAGGGACAGACAAAGAACAGGGGTCTGCATACATGTGAGCCAGCATTGCTCCTGGGTGCTCTCGTATAATCAGGTAGAAATGACTTCCTGTTGGAACACAAAACCTGAAGGCAAAAGAGGACACAGTCCCTGGACCGAGTGGCAGAATTTGGGTTTCTGTTCACGAAATGTCCTGATGGCCTTCAGTCTGAGCAGTGGCGCTCAGGCTCTAGGGTTTTAGAGCACACGCACGGCTAGAGTCAGCCAATATCAATAAATCATTTAAGACCTTGAGCTGCGGGAGTTGTGGGTGGGAGCAGCTTACATCTCATGGGAGAAACTAACCAAACACCAGCCTCCACACTGGTCAGAAATACGTTAGTGGGATTCACACTTAATTAAATGCAAGTCCAAAGCCAAACAGACAATGTGCTCAATGAATTTTCTCTAAATGTAATAAAAAAAAAAAAAATGCTTAGGAAAGGAATGAGTTAAGAGTGATGGCAACAGAAAATAAACAATTTGAAGCATGTCACTAGTCACAGAAATGTGGAATCAGACTATCAGAGTTGGAGAGAATCTTAGCTGTGCAAACATGGACATGTTATGCCTTTCCTGGGAAGAGAGTAGCAAGGACAAGAAAGGTTGAACTCTTTCATCAAAGGAGCAACGCATCTTCAGATGCATTCAACGCTCTTCAAAAGAGCAACCAACTGTGCTCTTACTTAGAGATGTTTGCATTCTAACATTGTATTAATGATTGTTAGAGAGACATAAGAGTTTTCTTAACCTGCCTCTTTTCCCTCTTGGAAGAAAGTACCTCCTTCTTTTATTTAGTGAGACGCTGAGGATAGTTTCTATTTTGGCCCTGTCGCTTCATTTTTCTGGACTTATTAGTAATTGTGCCCTGGTCTTCTCCACTAGCATACTGGACACCTTCCAACCTGCGGGGCTCATCTTCCAGTGTCATATCCTTCATACTGTTCGCTGGGAAAGACCCTGATGCTGGGAAAGATTGAAGGCAAAAGGGAATGGGCAGCAGAGAATGGGATGATTAGATAGCATCATCAACTCAATGGACCTGAATTGAGCAAACCCTGGGAGACAGTGGAGGACAGAGGAGCCTGGCGTGCTGCAGTCTATGGGGTGGCAGAGTTGAGCAGGACTCAGTGACTGAACAACAATGAAGATAGAGTGGGGAGGTGGCTCTATTATGTAGCAGGCATCTTGCTCCACACACACAATTTCTTGATTCTCACTATACACCCATTTTTTAATGAGCGAGTGAGGCTATGAGAACTTAAGTATCTTGCTCAACCTGCATGATTTTCACCTGGAAGAACAGGATGGTTGAGAGCATCGCATGCGAGAGAACATGAGGATTCTAACTATTCTGCAGTAGCAGGGCTGCTGTGTTCAGTGTGCTGGGGCAGCTCTGGTTTCTGGCTAAGGGCATCTCCCACCCAGGAAGCCCTGAGTGGAGGAGGGGGTCTCATGCCCAGGCCTGTTCAATCACAATTCTTCATCCTCTTGTTTATAAGAAGGTACAAGGTGTTAGTATGTCAGTAAGAGTCCTGTCCTGGGGCGTCTCTGTTGGCTCAGTGGTAAAGAAACCACCTGTCAACGCAGGAGACATGAGGCCGATCCCTGATCCTAGAAGATCCCCCACTCCAAGGAGGAATTAAGCCAGTGTACCACAACTATTGGGCCTGAGCTCTAGAGTCTGGGCGTTGCAACTACTGAAGTCCATGTGCCCCAGAGCCTGTACTCTGCAATGGGAAGTCAGTGACCCAAAACTAGAGTAGGTCCGCTTGTTGCAACTGGAGAAAAGTCAGTGCAGCTGTGAAGACCCAGCAGAGCCAAAAATTAATTAAAAAAAAAAAAGATTCCTGCCCTTGACTCACTTATAGAGGGAGAGAGAAGTCCTTATTGAGGCAGGAGATAGATGGGCCCCAGACTGAACAGCTGATGTATCTTCCGAGAGGAGGAGGAGGTTGAGCCCTACTCAGATTAGAGATAAAAGACCACATATTCCTCATTCTTGAAGTCAAGGCGATCTTCCTGACTACATATGTACAGAAAGGCTCTCTGGAGGTCAAAAAGGGAGGGGGCATCACCCCATAGTAAGTAATGTCAACTACCCATGGGCTTCTTGTCTAGAAGGCATCTTGGCTAAAAGATGTGGTGTACACATGGAAGGACCCCAAGATAAACCAAATAGACTCAGAATCAGGCAAAGCAAGATGACTGGCCAAAGGAAACCCAGAAGAAATGCCCCATATAAATGATTCAAATCACCATGAGGGCACGACTCTCTTTGAGCCTACCCATGTGTCCATCCACACACACTGTACTCTTTTTCCCTCTAATAAACACTTTTCTTGCTTCACTACTTTCCGTCTCTATGTGGAAATTCATTTCTACACAGCTGATGGGCCAGGACCTTTTCACTGGCCACTGGTCACTGGAGGTCTAGTGGCTGGGATTCAGGGCTCTCATTGTCACGGATCAACTTCAATCTCTGGCCAGGAACTGAAACCCTGCTTCAAGCCACTGCAGGCCAAGGCCACCGAAGATCATTTCCACTCTGAGGTGGGACGGTAATCATAATACTAGCTGTCATTATTGTTCCGTGCAAATAGTTTCTATGTATGAGGTACTGACCTAAGCACATTCACATATCAACACATTTAATCCCAAAGCAAGCCCAGGAGTTCAGTGGTATTTCTACCCACATTTCAAAGACAAGGAAACCAAAACACAGAGGTTTGAATCAGGCAGCTCTGGGGTAGTAATTTTCTCTGATGCCTGGAGAGAGTTTGGTGTGGAATGAAGCCAAAGAAAGACAATTTGAGGCAAAGAAAGGAGATAAGGGATGAATCTAACAGCATCATGTCCTGCATTTCAAGAGGGATTCTTGAGAGAAAGAAGTGTTTGCACTTTTTCCTTGGTTTCAAGGAACGACTTTAGTCCCTTTCCCAGACAGCTGAACAGAAGCAATTGTCTTCTGCTTAAGGGAAAGTTTGCTTTCTACCAATTATAGCAAAATAGTTATGATACCATATAGATGATGTAAATTTTCTCAAGGACCTAAGTGGGATTCTTATTTAGTAAACTAAATAAATTAGGTTTGTTATTTATTTCTGTTTATATTTTACAACATACTTCTAATTCATTCAATAAATCTACTAGTAAATAAATAAACTAGGTTTCAGAAACATCACTACTAATCTTCCCATATATCCATTTTGGTGGTGGATAATGACATGATTGGGCTTCCCTGGTAGCTCAGCTGGTAAAGAATTTGTCTGCAATGCAGGAGACCCCAGTTTGATTCCTGGGTCGGGAAGATCCCCTGGAGAAGGGACAGGCTACCCATTCCAGTATTCTTGGGCTTCCCTGGTGACTCAGACGGTAAAGAATCTGCCTGCAATGTGGGAGACCTGGGTTCGATCCCTGGGTTGGGAAGATCCCCTGGAGGAGGGCATGGCAACCCACTCCGGTATTCTTACCTGGAGAATCCCATGGACAGAGGAGCCTGGAGGGTTGCAGTCCATGGGGTCGCAAAGAGTCAGACATGACTGAGCGACTAAGCAGAATGACATGACTATTAGTATATGTGCTGCTCTCATAGCCTTACTAACTATAAAAATTTTTTTATTGAATTATAATTGATTTCCAGTGTTGTGCTAATTTCTGCTATACAGCAAAGTGACTCACTTATACACACACGTGTTCTTTTTCATATTCTTTCCCATGATGGTTTACCACAGGGGAACTGAATATAGCTCCCTATGCTGTGCAATAGAACTTTGCTGTTTATACACTCATGCGCTTTGATACAACTTACACCTAAATACTATTAGAAAATCAAGTCACTTAGGGCCAGCACGTATTCTGTGAGGTTTTCAAATTATAGATGACCAAGGCTGATCAAAAGAAGCTAACGTTGCATGGGGATTTTTAATTTGTTGTTGTTGTTGTTGTCTGTTTGGGCCCACTGAGAGGTGTGTGGGATCTTATTTCCCCGACCAGGGAGTGAACCTGTGCCCTCCACAGTGGAAACACGGAATCTTAACCACTGGACTGCCACAGAAGTCCCTGGTGAGAATTTTTAAAAGCCTGTGCTTGTAGGTGACCCCCCACTTAGGGCCCCAGAATCTCGAACTGGAAAGAGCTGCTACTTCCAGGTGAAGAAAGGCTGAAGGAAGTCAATTTGCTCAAGGATCCAGATATAGGGGTAAAGAACTAATCCCTGCCATCCTTTCTGCTCCTCCCTTCTGCTGATAGCTTGCCGCCCACACTGTGGGCACCTTCCGTGGGGGCTGGTGCAGAGAAGGCCTCCGCTGTCCTCTCCTGGAGTCATCACATAGCCGCCTGCGGCAGGAACAGTAGGGACCCCCAGCACATCTCCCCCACAGCCGTTCCTCTCAGCCTCTCCTGCATAAGTCCTCAGACAGAACTGTTTGGGGGCAGTGTCGGTCTGTGAGTAAGTAGCGGGCTGCCGCTCTGGGCGGCTCAGAGATCAGACCCACACCCCCGTGAGTCACACACAGGGTTTCCTCCAAGGCTGACTTGTCGTGTCTCAGTCATCCAGTCACGAGGCCCCAGAAGCCTTCAGAGACCCTGCGTGTGTGTGTGGGTGCTTATCGAAAAAAATCTGTCAAAGTGGGGAAGTTTCAGGAAAGCTAATTAAGTCATTGACAGCAGGATTCAATGAAAGGGGAGCCATGACAGCCCTGTAAATCCATGATGAGTCATCGTTGCCTTAAGCGGGTGTATGGATATGAAGGCATAGTTACTGAAAACCACTCATTGGCCTCAGCTCTCTCCCGGCAGGTCAAAGCTGAAGCTTCTTATAAAAGCAGACACACACCCAGGTCCCTCTCTGAAGCCTGTGGAGAGACTACTATCTTAATTTGCTTACTGAACAATTAAGAACTTCCCCACATAGAATCTGTGGAGTTTTATATCATATATATTTGTACATCCCAATTTTGAAAGCATTGATGATAGAAATGTGTATTGTCTGTGAAACATAAAAATTCCTACCAGATGTGTAAGTATTTTGTAGCATAGCAAGCCTATAATCTCTATTTAAGGAAAAGGTCTGTGCACTGGAAGAATTTCATTTAGCAAAGATGCATCTCATTTATGTACGATTCACACATTTGCAGAGTTGTTTGAAAATTGGGTTTTGGTAAACAAAATTGTATCGGAAATTCACAAATGTTTATTCTCTGATGAGAACTTGCACTGCATCACTCAGCAAAGTCAGCCCATTTATCCTTGTGAAATATTTTTTTCTAAATGCCAAATTTCTGAGTTTCCCTGGTGGTCTAGTCATTAAGAGTGTTTGCTGATGGAGGAGACATGGGTTCCATCCCTGGTCTGGGAGGATCCCACATGCCAGACAGCAACTAAGTCCAAGTGCCACAACCACTGAGTCAACACCCTAGAGCCCGCAGGCCCTAGAGCCCATGTTCCGCAACAAGAGAAGCCACTGCAATAAGTCTGCACATGGCAATGAAGAGAGGCCTCTATTTGCCACAACTAGAGAAAGCCCTCACACAGCGAGAGACCCAGCGCAGCCATAAATAAATATTTTTCAAAAAATTCCAAATTTCTGTGATTTATATCTCAGATCTCCACTCGTTTTATGAAATCCAGCAATCTGGAAGCTGTGTTGAAATGAATCAAACTAGAAAATTCCCTTTTTCAATGATGGTCAGTGTTAACTCTTCTCACCAAAATCCAGGCCTCCCAAATGAGAAACAAAACAAAATGAAATAACAACCATAACCAAACAAAATCCAAGAGGAAGTGCAAATGAAATTATTTAATTAACTGAAGACATGAACTTTAGTAGGTTATATATTCTGTTCCTCTTTCCAGCTTCATACCAAAACAATAAAGAGAACTCTGATTCAGGAAAGTCATGGACAGACCAAGGTAAATAGGCTGGCCATCAATTATTATCATGTAAATTAGGCACTTGTGGGGAGCTGGGTTCACTTACTTAGGCAATCAGTTTACGATGCTTTAGGACTATGATTCTCAACCCTGGTTGTACATTAGAGTCACCTGGGGACCCTTTGAAATGCACTGATGCCTGGACCCACCCCAGAATTAGAACTACAGGGGGATGGGGCCTTGGCAACCGGAATGTTGTTAAAGTTCCCCAGGCTATTTTAATGTGCAGTCAGGGATGAGAACCACTGATTTAAGAAGTCAGCACCTGAAAATAGAGCTTAAGTAGCATAGCAACATCCCTGTACCCTCCGGGGCAGTATTTCTCAAAAAAAGGAGGATGTGGACTATCTAAGCTGCTGGGTAAAAATGCAGATTACTGGGAATCTCTACCCCCACCCCTGGGTATTTGCAGTCTGAATGCACTCTTTAGGCAATCCTTTCGTACTATAAATCCTGAGTCTACTGCCTTTAGGGTATTCAATTTTGAGGTATTACTGAAAACTTTGGAAATGCTTGTAAAGTCACACAGCTTTTGCCTGCTTCAAACATGCTACTTCCCAAATTGGTCGCGTGAGTCATTATGAGGTGACATTTTGCCTCCCAAAATCTTCTGTAGCAAATGATTCTCCCCCTCTCAATAAGAATCTCTTTCTTCAGAAACTTTGTGACCCTCCTGTTTATCAGAATTTATCCATGCTCTATTCTCTTGCCCAGAGGTCTATCATTGGTCATCAGGTTGAAGAATTAATATATATGAGGTGGACTGGAGCAAAACCCTGCAGGGCCTCCTCCCACCCAAGTACCAAACCGAATAGTTAGTGATTAGGACAATAGAGTCATAGACTCAGAGTCTGATGCATATTTCTGAATTGTTTTACAGATATTCTTACAACGGTCCCGGGAAGAAGACAGCTAACTGCATAACGATCTGACTGCAGCCATGATATAAGCTCCTCCATCTTGAGCAGTACTGAATGTGTGGCTAGCACAATCCCAGTTCTCTGGCCTCAAGGGAATGGCATTAACATTACTACTCTATATCTTTGTAGGTATCATCATAATTGTAGCTTGCTCTGTCTGGATGTGTAAGGGGGCAACGAAAACAGTCAGCAAAGAGATGCTCTAGACCCATGTTGACATAGTCCACTCTGAGAATACAGTGCCCTGTCTCAGCATGAAGAAGTCACAGAAGATAGAACTTCACCTCTAATCCCAGAGAAATGGACTGATGTTCTGACAAGTGGGGATTTGTCAGCAGCTCTTTGCAGGAAACCAGCCTCAGCAGGAAGCCCCTTTTCTTGTTTTAGCAAAAGTATATTGTAACTAACTTTTAAAGCAAGCACTCCCATGCTCTACTCCTCTCCAGCCCAAGCACATCTTTCAAATCTTTTGATCACTCAATACCTGGCCTAACTTGTTGGTTCTTTCCTTAGATCAAAGAAATAGAAATAAAGAATAAGTAATTAACAGATGACCAGGTCTCTCCCTTAGCTTCCCCTTCAGTAATCTCCTGAACAAACTGTGATCAGACTGTGAACAAGATAAGATCTAGGGGACGATCACAAGTGTGCTCACAGCAGGGGACAAGGACTCTGAACCTCTGTGTCAATGATTATCTGACATTAAAAGCTTTCATGACTGAACAGAATCTTCTGAGACAGTTTTTTTGGGGATGCTAAGTCTACCATCTTCCCAGATTGCTGCTATTCTTGAAATAAGAGGGAAGGGGGCAGGGCACAACATTTAAAAGAATGACACTATGCTAGGACATGAAAAAAACTGTTTAGAACCAGCAAGTTACAAGATGGCAGAAGATTTAACTTCCAGTGGAACTTCAGTCTCATTAAATGCTCACTGTAACATGTCAGCAAGCTAAATGACATACCCACAGATGCCATGACAGATCCAAGACAGACCACAAAGGTGAAAAAGTGGGATTCCTAATTCCTGGAAATCCCCATCCCCTTTCCCAAAATAGCTAGAATATTCCTCCCACTCATTAGCCTATGAAATTACCCAGCCCATAAAAATTAACCACATCATACTTTAAGGTCTCTCACTTTCTGAGATGGCCCACACCCTGCAGAGTATTTCTCTCTAAATAAATCTACTTCTTACCTGTCACTTTGTCTCTCACTGAATTCTTTCTGCAGTGAGACATTAAGAACCTGAGACCAGCTACGACATCAGTTAAAAGACTGTGGAATCAAGTCTCAATCAGAGGTGTACAGCTACATTGTTGATTAAAGGCATCTTTCCTTTCTCCTGACATTTGTGAGTATGTAATTGAGTTTGTAAGTGGCAAGAAGCAGGACCCCCGCCATGTGATAACATAGGGAATACTGTCTTCTTCTTCCCACATAGCTAAATTTTTGAAGCTGCCATCAATGATTTAACTCAAATGGAGGGCCATCTGATACCCACTAGGCACACCAGGTGGATGGCCACCTACCCAACCACAGATCATCACCCTGCTTCTGATGGAATAGGATACTATCTCTGGGCAGTTTGTATGTTTTCACCTCCTACAAATATATGGATTATCTCAAAACACAGTCCTCTGTAGTAGGGTCAGTCAAACCACTGGCATGGTGGGTAAACTGATGATTTTAGGACAATAAAAGTGCTTTCAAAAAAGCAACTTACAGAAAAGTAACCCTTAGGTTTGAGAGCAATTCAAATTCATCTCAAAGACAAAATGTTCTTTGTTAAAGGGAAATCAGTTCTTTTAGTACATTACTTCCTAAATGACTTCTGTAAGATAACTCAGGATCTATAAAGACTCAGCATTTGCACAGGCTAAATAAATCCAATATTTTAGTTCATTTATTTTGGCATTTAATCTATATTTTTCAAAATATTTCTTGTAAGAACTGGGTTTTGGGGCTGATAGGCTAGATTTTTTCCCCCTGCTTTCTATATAACATGGGATTAGCTAGTAAATACAAATTATAAATCAAATGAAAATCAAATTAAATAATTTCATTTGGGTGAAGTGAATATGGAGGAGGAATATGACACAGGGCTGGTAGTAACAGTTCCATAATAGACAGCATAGCCTGAGGTTCTTAACTCATCTCTCCTCTGAAATGCGGGCCCCTTGGTAGCTGGTTATTCTTAGCTCCTGGTGAGAGCATGACTGTTAGCATCATTGACACCATATTGGGCTCATACATTTTTTTCCTGTCCTTCCACTGACCCGACCCAGGACTGTACTGTGCAGTGAATCACTTCTTTGTCATCAAGGGCTTGTAGTTAATATATTGTTTAATAATCATTAGGACCAGGAGGCCTCTGTGCTCCCCAAACAATGATGAAGACCTTTGCTGACATATTCCCAGTTCCCACAAAACTAGTTCAATTCAGTTCAGTTACTCAGTCATGTCTGACTTTTTGCAACCCCATGGACTGCAGCACACCAGGCTTCCCTGTCCATCACCAACTCCCAGAGCTTGCTCATACTCATATCCAGTGAGTCGGTGATGCCACCCAACCATCTCATCCTCTGTCGTCCCCTTCTCCTCCTGCCCTCAATCTTTCCCAGCACCAGGGTCTTTTCCAGTGAGTCAGTTCTTCACATCAGGTGGCCAAAGTTTTGGAGTTTCAGCTTCAGCATCAGTCCTTCCAATGAATATTCCAATAGGTAACAAAACTAGTTACCCATTCATAAACCCTGACTTAGGAATGAACATCCTGTTTCTCAGCAAGTATCCCCTACCTTGGGTTAACTAAAAAATTGTCCCATTGTTCCCTTCATGATATAGGGTGCAGCTGCCAATGCTTCTGGGTCTTCACCTGCCCAATCCCACCCTGTGAAAGTTACTCAGTCATGTCCAACTCTTTGTGAACCCATGGACTATACAGTCTATGGAATTCTCCAGGCCAGAATACTGGAGTAGGTAGCCTTTCCCTTCTCCAGGGGACCTTCCAAACCCAGGGATCGAACCCAGGTCTCTCACATTGCAGGCAGATTCTTTACCAGCTGAGCCACAAGGGAAGCCCGAGGATGCTGGAGTGGGTAGCCTATCACTTCTCCTGAGGATCTTCCTGACCCAGGAATCAAACCGGGTCTCCTGCATTGCAGGCGGATTCTTTACCAACTGAGCTATCAGAGAAGCCCAAATATGCCACGAGTGAGTGAGTGAGTGAAAGTCGCTCAGTTGTGTCCAACTCTTTGAGACCCCCATGGACTATACAGTCCATGGAATTCTCCAGGCCAGAACGCTGGAGTGGGTAGCCTTTCCCTTCTCCAGGGGATCTTCCCAACCTGGGGATCAAACCCAGGTCTCCTGCATTGCAGGCACATTCTTTACCAGCTGAGCCTGTAAGTATAATGAATTGATCCATTGATTTTATGGAGAAGCTTGTTTCATTTTTTGGTTTCAAGATACCATCTCAGTTCAGTGAGCACACTTCATTCCCTCCATCCTCCAACAGAGAGAAAACTGACAGAGTTAAGGCACATGCTTGGGGTTTACCATTCCTTAGAAAATTTAGATAAGACTTTACAGATGATGCAGCCAATTATTTAACTCAATGACACTTGATGCCAAAGAAGCTATAATCACTGGTTCACTTTTAGTATCCACGGATCACTTAGCTTTGTCTAAATAGAGGCCAAATATCAGTATCTCATGCTGATTCTATCCAGTTCTCTTACAAAGGTGCAGTTTTATTCATAAAGCAGACTAGATAATTGACAGAAGAATCTTTGATAACTTGACACTTTTCTGTAAAGATAATGATAAAGCACAAAAGGATAGCTACATAGGTTCTAGCTGTTTCTAACCAAATTCTGTTTCCAACTGTGGCATCAGTGGGTATTTTGTTCCTTCATGACATAAGCCACAATTCTTACCGTAAACCCTTGGGAACTGTTTTTAAATAACTGTTTTGTAAGTTTTGGAGTTAATAACATGCACACACTGTATATTTTGTAATGGCCCCAGAATGCTCTTGTAATAAAACACAATATTTCTGAGGTAAAATATATAAATATTCACTTTAAATTGGATAAATAAATGCTATAAATAGCTTCTGGTTTGTTTAGAATGGGTTTTGCTGCTAAGTGAGTTGTGCCAAACCTAGATAAAAACTTAGAGATTTTTAGATTTGGGGTTACAAACAAGGGGTTATGGATTTATATCTGTGTACTTCTCTAAACCATTCAAAAATGAATTTATAGCCTCAATTCTTACTAATTTCACTGGGAAATTTGTCTCACACATTACTGGCCTAAAATACATTCCTTTCACACTTAAAATGCTACCTCTGGTCATTGTCCCCATTGATTGCTCACCATATTCCTGATGACTTTGTGGTTTTATTATTTCTGGCTATGGTAAGCTCTTGGCTTAGTTTCCTAAGAGGCTCAGTTTCCTCTTTTAGAAAATTGTACTTGGTCTTCTGCCTGGCACATAGTGCTTGCATCATTCAGCAAGCTTCCTTTGAAACTGTAAGCAAGAGAAGCTGATTCTGACTTAAGCAAAAGGGAACTTACTGGGAGCACAGTCAGCTCTCCTTATTCATGACTTCTGTATCCATGGATTCAATAAAAAAATTTTTGAAAAAAATTCCAAAAAATAAATCTTGAATTTGCCAGGTGCCTGCAACTATTGACATAGCGTTTACATTGTATTTACACCTATTTACATGGCACTTTCATTGTATTAGGTATTATAAATAATCTAGAGATGAATTAAACTGTAGAGGAGGCTGTGCGTAGGTTATTTGCAAATACTATGCCAATTTATACAGATTTTGGTGTCTGTAGGGTTCCTGGAACCAACCCCACCCTCAGATACCAAGGGATGTGTAATTAAAAGAACAGTTGAAGAACCAGGCTTGGAAATGGCAAGGATAAGAAAAGCTTTTGGATTAAAATGAGAGCTATTTTACCTTGACTTAGTTCCACCTTTTAAAATTCTGAGTCACTTTGCTGAAGATCAAGCCCCAGGCAAGTCTGAGGGGCTGAATATGACTCAGGTGCCCACCACTTGGCTACATGACAGCCTGACATGTTGATTGACACTCCCAGCAAGCCTGAAGCCTGAGCAGGGGTGGGGAGTCACTCCCACACAGGAACTGGGGCTGCCTGTTACAAGAAAACTGCAAATGCACTCTGACGGCAAACAAAACAAACCTAAGGGAAGTCTTCTATTGATTTCAAAATACCTTCAGAGTATTCTTAATTCCTGGCTCTTTAGGGGTATGCAAAGTCCTCTTTTTTTTTAGGCTGTGCTCCTACAAAACTTATTTCATCCTCATGCACAGATGAGTTGTTTCCTCTAGACTTTTCTCAGCACAGGGGCTGGAGGCACTTGCTCATTAGATTTTATTCTCTCTCTTTACAATGCATGAGTTATCTTCAAAGTGATCTTTTCACAAGGAGTATTTGCAGCCAAGGCAACACTGACAGAAGGAAGCTTAATGATAGAAACCACCTCATTAATAAGAAATGCTAATCCTTCACCTGAAATCTACCTGGGAATAACAAGCATGTATCACATGGATCTAGAATCAAGAAAACGAAGAAGGCAAATGAATATGCCTTTTCCTCCTTCATTTACTGCTTAAGTTTTTTTAAAAAAGAATATTATTAAACTCCATAAGCCCCATGTTTCTTTAAGTGGATTTTTAGATGGCAAGCAGTTCTTCAAGTAGGCACTGATGTGTGCCCATCATCGGAGATTGAGTTGATAACACCCGCTTCTTACCTGGTATTCATACTCTGTAAAAGGCAGTAGTTCGACATCCATAAAGGAGCTTGAGCTTCCATTATAGGCTAGCACTGGTTTTGACTTCTCAGGCTGAGTTGCTATTTGTCTTCTGTACAATTCATAATATAAAACTTTTCCATTTGGTTGGAGGGGTCCTGTCCACAGAAGGGAAACGGTGGGCTGGAACCCCCCTGGAGCCATCTGCACCTCTAGATGGGGAGGGGGTTGCTGCCGCGGTGCAACCTCCAGGGTCTCTATGGACGTCCAGTCACTTGACACACAGCCCAGCCTGCTGCAGGCTTGGATTCGAACTTCATACCTTCAGGACACAAGGCAGAAATGACCCATTATTGGCAAAATCTATTTTCATGGGAAGAATCTTTAAAAGACCAAGTGTTTTCTGGGGGCGGGGGGGCGGGGGGGAGATGGATACCTTTATATTTATCCTTGTCTATAATGAGCCCTTTTCAAAGTCAACAAAGTCATGTTTCTATGGAAATTTTAGAGCATTTTCAAGCCTCTTGGCTTTCCAAACTAAAGCAAAGATCCTCACCTGTCTGGAAAGGGTGGGCACAATTCTTCCCTAAACAGGAACGCACAGAATCAATACACTTTCAAGATACTTTTCAGGAAAATTCTGGTACTCTGTAGAATTACTTACCACAGTGAGGAAGAACACAGATCTGGGGAATTTGAATGCATTTTCAGCAACCCTGGGCTCCTCCTCACTTTGCAGTTGGAGCTAAATGATTCCCCAGGAACAATTCCAGGTCAGGAAAGAACGTCCTGGAGTTAAGGTCTCTGTGGTAATAAATCCCCTCACCTGATACCCAACATCTTAGAACAGGCTCCCTTACACCACACACAGACCTTTCGGGGCCAAAGTTAACCCAGCTCCACACCAGATTATCAATCACGGAGACACCTTATCACCATCTAGTTAAACTCAACCAATCAATTATGTTTTGCCTCAGAGCTGGTCTCCTGCCACTGGGAAGGGTCTATTTACATATCAGGGACTTTTCCCTTTCAACAAAATGGGCTTTTGTTAGTGTTAAGTGCCTGTGGTTGCAAATAAGTGCTTTCCCCCTCTTTTCCGTGCCCAGCGGACTTTATGACACCCCTAATTTCCCCTCAAACCCCAGCCACCTTCCTTTCTCCCTTTATTTTATTTATTTTAGCTTCTGGCCATTCCCTCTTCTATTTCCTGCTTTACCGCCTCCAGACAATCCCCGCCTTTTGTTCACTTTCTTGCTCTTTCTGTTCCCCTCCCCCCTTCTTAATTACAGTTTTCTCTCTTTGGGGAATCTCTTGCTTCCCCTTTCTGCTCCGCCTCCCTTCCCCTCCTCCCATGTCCATCTCTGACATGACGGGCTGCCAGTTTACTGGTGAACAAATCACAGCTGTGAACAGCACATCAGACTTCTAAGTGATTCTGAGAATCAGTTTTGATTTCTCACATATGGAATATTTGCTTTCTGGATTATTTGTGGCGATTAAAAAATGCTGGGTCAGATTCTTTCTGCTTCTTAGAGCATTCCTAGGATCCTTCTTCCTACTGACTAGCTGGGGGTACCCAAGGAGGACACACTAATTTGCAGTATTCAGCGATTGTTAATCTGCTGGGAAAAGCCCAAATGACATAAATCCCAACATCATATAGAAGTGATATTCTGCTTTTATTTTTGGTGTATGATTTGATGTTTTTACTGTTTACATTCTATATAAAATTATTATAAAATATTGGCAACATTCCCTGCACTGTACATTACATCCATTTAGCTTCTTTATTTTATACCTAGTAGTTTATACCTCTTAATCCCCCCTTCATCTATCTTGCCCATCCCTTACCCCGCTCCTCATTGGAAACACAGTCTGTTCTCTGTTTCTGGTTTGTTATATTTGTTCATTTGCTTTTTCAGATTCCACATGTAAGTGAATACATACGACATTTGTCTTCCTCTGTGTGACTTATTTCAGCTAAACGTAATACCCTCCAGGTCTACCCATATTATTGCAAATGACTACATTTTTTGTTTATGGCTGAGTAATATTCCACTGATATTTTAAGTCATTTATGTCACTTACATCTTCAGTTACAGTGGACAGTCAAGGGACATCTCTCACTGTCTTAAATGCCTAAGTTTCTCAGAAAAATAAGATTTTCTTTTTTCAGGCTGGGAAAAGTAACCTTCTCACATCTGGAAACTTTTTTTTTTCCCTTAGAAATATTTTTTAGTAAGAGTTTCAAAAGGGAGCAAATTGATATGATCTTTAAAATGTGCAGGTACCAGTCATGTAAAGAGGATGCCAGGATAAAATGTATAGTTCTGCAGCTAGCATGCACCCTTTTATACCCTGCATCAGAGTAAGATAAAAGCCAGCTCACACAGCATGCGGATTAGCTACGGAAGATACCTGTGGAAGTTTTAATTACTGTTTAATATTTAATGTGACCCTAAATAATTGTCATGAGGAGATGCACAGGACTGCAAATGTTTCATTTCAACAGCACTATATATCAGAGATAATTGTAGGAGAGATCTAATCTGCATATCAGTAGATTACAATAATAGCTGAATTTTACGAATGGTGGTTGGAAATCAACACTTTTTTTAGCCTTTAATTTTTTTTAAGTGGTTCTGTTCATTTTACTAAATTTTAAGCATAAAATGTTTTTTATTACTCTTCTTGCTGGGGATTCATGTTACCTAAAATATGATGGGGAAAAAAGTCAAGCAATTCTTTAAGCTATGGGAAGAGCACCGGTGGTCAGATTCTTTTGTGTGGAAAGACACACACAGCCAAGCTCATCAGAGAGCCCAGAGGGGACCACTGACAAAACGTGAGCTGGCAAAGTGGCACTGTCCCAAGAAACTATGGGATCAGAGCCGAGGGGATCCTAAGGAGCTACAGAAATAGTCAGAGGAGCCTCACCATTCCTGGAAGACGTGTTGGATTCAATAAGTGCTCTCTCCAGAACAAATTTTGGATCAGTCCAACCCTGGCTGGCAACAGCTCTCATTGCCTGCTACTTGTTTTATTGTTTAAAATAATACCTCCTTTTCCTCAGAGCCTAGGTCAGATAACCCCACTGGTGTTCTTAGAACTGCCCAGGGGCTGGCATGTTTCTGGGGGGACCAGACTCAGGGAAGTGATGGCATCTCTCCCCTACTTGGTTCCAGACATTGTGATGAATTGCAGACATTTCTAAACAGCTGACTCTCAAAATGTCACCTGCAAGACTTTTGCTCTCCAGAAGTTATGCAAGCAGCTTTGGGCTAGATAAGGATGTGGTTAGTTTACTCGGATGATTAAATGGATGAGGGGTTGGGAGACATCATACATTTTGCTCTTGGTCTTCATTGGAACTGACCAACGGTTCATGTAATAGAGACAGTGGCTTGTTCTTAGTAAATCCAGAGTCAGTTACTTACCTGTGAAATGGTTTCAACTGGTTTACCATGAACGACTGTGAACCAAAGGAATTACGAGTTGTGTTTATGTGTATGACTTTTGTTTCTCTTTCAAACAGCTCACGGATGAAGAGGGTATAGTTGACAATAAGACCATTTGTCCTTACTGGAGGGTCCCAGGTCACTAAGATCTCCTGAGGGCCCTTGGCCAGCAATCTTGGAGGTTCCATCCCTGAAGGTGCTGAGGGGCTGGTTCGATCTTTGACAAGTGGACTCAAAACACCCCCTTGGCTGTTGTTGGCCATCACCGTATAGCCGTACTCCACACCTGGGGTGAGGGTAAAGTCATGATAGCGAGTTTCCGGGCCAGTGTACACAATTGTTCCATCCCTCCTCAGCTCATAGCTTCTGATCTGGCCATTTGGGATTCTGGGCAGTTTCCAGGTGATTTCTATGGATTCTGAGCCTGTAACTTGCAGTTTTGGAGGGTCCATGTCCCGTGGCGGGGCCTCCATTGTCCAGGCAGATTCTGGCACGCTCGCTGTGCAGCCTCCGTTGGTACACGCCACCAGGGAGAAATTATACTGCGTGTAAGGCTGTAGGTGGGAAACCAACAGAGTCAGGTTCTGCCCAGCGAGATACTCCTTACCATCCACTCTGAGGAAGTACTGAGTGATCTCTCCATTCTGAATCAACGGTGGGGACCAAGATACGTTTATCTGAGTGGCGCTGATGGTCCTCAGGGCTGGAGGGTGGACCCCTGCAGGGGCAGCCTCAAGGGTTGTGATGCTGGTGGTCGTGCTGGCAGAGCAGCCCCCACTGGTGCAGGCTGTGACCCCATAGCTGTACGTGGAGAAAGGGAGCAGCTTCTCATCGGTGTAATTGAAAGTTACAGCATCAAAGCTGAAAGGATAAAGCACTCCGTTCCTCTGCAGCCTGTAGGACTGGATGATGCCATTAGGCTGTTCTGGAGGGACCCAGGCAATCAGCACTTTGGGGGGATTCACGGATACCTGGGCTACCTCAGGTGGACAGAGGCCGTCCGGAGGTGCCTGCCTGGTCTTCACCCCACTCCAAGAGCTGCAGGTGTGGCCAGCTGAGTTCCAAGTGCGGACTTTGTATTCACACTGCATCCATGGCTGCAGACCTGTGTCATTATATATAAATGTATTCCTCTCAGTATTAGATTCTATGAAAACAATTTTCTCATCAGCCTGGATTGTCTGATTCCCCCAAGCTTTTCCCTCGAAGCATCTGCGAATCACTTCATAGCGAATTATCTTTCCATTGGGTTTAATGGGCTCCGACCAGCTCAGCTCCACGCTGGCGGAGCCCACCGACTGGATGGTGGGAGCCGGCTGAGACTGGGGGGCGGCTTCCTCTGTCCAGACAGGCTGGGGCGCCGAGTGTGCACAGCCCGCCCTTGTGCAGGCCTCCAGGGTCAGGGTGTAGAGTGTGAAGGGGTCCAAGCGTCGGAAGAGAAACTGACGATTCAGGCCAGTGTATTCCAGGACCTCCTCACTGAAGACATTGTATGTCTGTAGGAAGATGGAAAATAAAGCATACAGGTTCTTGGCATCACTATTTTGTTACTTTTAATTTCTTTCTCCTATTCCTCATCTGGATGACCCTAACCCAGAAGGAGCATTCTGATATTAATTTGGGGAATGGGATCTTTGCTCTCCATTTTTCTTTTTAAGTTGGGTGTCATGTAAACAGTTCAGTCATGTCTGACTTTTTATGTGTCATGTAAGCATATGTCTAAAAGCAAAGAGTTACTGAACCTGATTCTTTGACTTAAAGAGTGCTCATGGGGTTTCCTCCTATTTTTATATTTTTAGAAGTGGGAATTAGTATTCCAATTCACTATTTTATAAATATTAAGTGCTTCTGATTTCATCCTGAGTAGGCTAACAGGGCATATCCACATTGTCTATCTTCTACAGTATTTATTGGAAAATGGATTATAATGCTTAATCATTGGTACTAGAGTGCCAGGGAAGAAAATGTTATCAATGTGTCTGTGTATAGGCACACATGTATGTGCTGAGGTACACATATATGTAATACATGTGTATAAAAACATAGATACGAGGTGACAAGGAATGGAAAAAACCACCCTATTTTCTCTCACCAGTTATGGAAAAATTGGTGGCTGCTTTGGAGCAAAATATTCTTTTGTTCTGGGGAAAACCATCTGAAAACTCATGACACAAATGTAGAGCACGTTTCCAACATCTAATACTCATTGTTATTCGGGGAAGAGAAGCAACCTAACTTGACGCAGATGTTCTTGAGTGATGGTTTCCCACCCTTTCAGGCTTCAGTACACCTGAAATACAGGAGATGTTCCTATACATGGTTGTGACCCTATAATGGGGCATCTTAAAATGAGATGGATACATATCCAAGTCCCTTGAGAGGCAGATCTTCCCACAGATTTTTCCTACAGAAGCTTGACTTAGGCTGGGTTGTTGATATACTTGAACGTTATTTAACATTAAATAACCTAGACTTGGAAATCTCCTTCTTGTTGGACTATTGTATATTGACGTGATTTTCTTGTTGGGGTCTCAAGACAAGATCACACTCCTGAGGGAAGGGGTATAGAGTATTTTCTGAAGGGAGTTCAGATTACATAATCAATTTGAAAGCCTCAATGATTATCCCCTCACACTCCATATTCACCTGGCAAATTTCTCAGTTCAGTTCAGTCACTCAGTCATGTCTGACTCTTTGCAACCCCATGGACTGCAGCATGCCAGGCTTTCCTGTCCATCACCAGCTCCCGGAGTTTGCTCAGACTCATGTCCGTTGAGTCAGTGATGCCATCCAACCATCTCATCCTCTGTCGTCCCCTTCTCCTCCCGCCTTCAATTTTTTCCAGCATCAGGGTCTTTTCAGTGAGTCAGTTCTTTGCATCAGGTGGCCAAAGTATTGGAATTTCAGCTTCAGCATCAGTCCTTCTAGTGAATATTCAGGACTGATTTCCTTTAGGATGAACTGGTTGGATCTGCTTGCAGTCCAAGGGACTCTCAAGAGTCTTCTCCAGACCCACAGTTCAAAAGCATCAATTCTTTGGCACTCAGCTTTCTTTATGGTCCAACTCTCACAACCATATACGACCACTGGAAAAACCATAGCTTTCATTAGACGAACCTTTGTTGGCAAAGTAATGTCTCTGCTTTTTAATATGCTGTCTAGGTTGGTCATAGCTTTTCTCCCAAGGAGCAAGTGTCTTTTAATTTCATGGCCACATGAAGCAAATTTCTAATTAATGCCAGATTCAGTTCTCCCTCTCAAACTTATCTTCCAACTGAGTTTGGACAAAAACAGTCAAATATATTGACTGGGGCCCTGAATATTCATTGGAAGGATTGATGCTCAAGCTGAAGCTCCAACAATTTGACCACCTGATGTGAAAAGCCAGCTCACTGGAATATACCATTATGCTGGGGAAGATTGAGGGCAGGAGGAGAAGGGGACAACAGAAGATGAGATGGTTGGATAGCATCATCGATTCAATATACGTGAGTCTGAGCAAACTCTGGGAGACAGTGAATGACAGGGAAGCCTGGTGTGCTGCAGTCCATGGGGTGGCAAAGCAATGGACATGACTTAGTGACTGAACAACAAGGACAACAACATATTGACTGGTCTCATTTTAAACTTATTACTATAACTTTTAAATAGATGATTACCAACTATAAAACCATATGCTTACTCTCTCATTTTCCAAAGTGATTATTTCATGTCTCTCCTTGCCCTACTAATGGCCAACCCCTACTGTTGTTGACATGACCACATATTTGATTGAGGAAACTAGAGGCAGGCAGAAAGGAATGTTCTCACACTATATATTATCACCACCATATGCATGTGAATCTAGACACACACTATTTGCCTCCCTTCCTTTTATTATGGATAAAGTATTTCTGCCCCCACTGAAGACCACCAGGGCCCTGGATCCCATGCCCTCCTCCTTCATACAGATTTCACTCTTACAATTACTCTCATTATTTCTTGCATCACTGGTTTATCTCCCTCTACTGAGTTACTTCCATTAGCGTTTAAATGTACTCTAGTATCTTTCATTGATTTTTGAAGAAAATTTCTTGACACCATAGCCCCCTGGCTCGTGCTCCATTTCCCTGCCTTTCTTTCCATCCACACTTCTTTGAGGAGTTGCTACCCTATTTCCTCAAAACATCCCGATCAGGTTCCCCATTTTACCACTTGATTTTCTTGTCAAGACCACAATGACCTCATGGTTTCCAAATATAGGGTCACATCTCTGCCCTCTTTTACTTATCTCTCTACACCATTTGGCACATTTTCTCTTCCCTTTTGGGATATCCCACTCATCTATTTTTCCTTCTCCCTCACTTGCCTTGCCAGATCCTCTCCCTTCTCTTGACCTCCAAATTTTTGTTGACCTCCAAATTTTTGTATTCCCCAGGGCTTGATCCCAGGCTCTCTTCATCTCCAGTTATAGTCTCTCCATAACTGATCTGCTCTAGGACCATGGGTTTGAACATTACCCATCTGCTCATGAATTCCAAATATATATATCTTCATGAAGCACTCTTGAGAGAGTTCTAGACTTGTACCTCCACCTGCCTACTTGTCTCCTTAAACCTGCACATCTTCCAGCCTTACCTTTCTGGTCAATGACTCAAGATCAAAATCCGTAAGTCATTCTGAAGTATTCCTTTTTCTTCACATGTCACTTTTAGAACATTAACTAATACCGTCATCTCTACTTTCTGAATGCATTCCCAGTCCACCCACATTTCTCTACCTGCACAACTTCCACTGGGATTCAACCCATAGTCAATTCCACCCTGAATTCTTAACAGACTCCAAACACCACTGGTCTTATAGCCCATTTTCTACCTAGGAGCCAGAGCAATTTTAAAAAATATAAATTTGATTGGGCTATTCCTTTGCTTAAACACTTCTATAATTTTTCACTGCACTCAGAATAAATTCTAAGCCCCTGATCACAGACCACAAGGTCGAGCACAATCCACTCCCTACTGATCCCTTGAACCTCTTGTAGTGTCATCTTTCTATGCCCTCCCCGCCTCCCCCAGCCATTGCTTCACCCAGACTGGCCTTCTTTCCCTGATGTGAAGACACCAAGTTCATCCCTGGCTTCAGGTCTTACATTTACTGTTCACTTTGTCTGAAACATTTTGTTCTCGTATCTTCACATGACTGCCTCTGTCTTATCATTCCGGGTTCAGCTCAAATGTCAACTCAGTTCAAATGATCATCCATTCTAAAGCCTGAGCAGGAATTATTACATTATTCTGTTTAATTTGCTAGTTCTGTTCACCACTCTCTGAAGATCTCTGGTCTATCTGTGTACTAGCTTTTTGTTTCACACACACACACACACACACACACACACACACACATAAGGTCTGTAACATCAGGGCTCTTGCCTGTCCTGTTCACTCTTGAATAATTGCCTGGCACTTAGTAGAAGCTCAATAAATATCTGGCAAAATGCAAATACAGGTATAAGAAGTAGATATTTTTATTGTCAATCATTCTAGGAAAAGGCAGATGTTGGGACGGGAAGCAAATACTCGTAATCAGGGGTGCCTTGATGGGTGTGAGAAGAGAAACTCTTCTTTCTGCTGGGAACCTTAGAGTCGTGGCTTGGATTTCAAGGCCATGTTCCTAAGGCTCAGGCCTCCCGTCCCAGAGTTGGTGAAGTCTGGCTTTGTCACACATTGGGGGCTGGGAGAAAGCAGCTGCTTCTGCTGCTTGTAGGAGGCCTGGAGGTGGGCAGAGAAGAGCCAGAATACCAGGCGGCGAGGGTGTGGCCCATGGGAGCGGACCTGGGCTGTGAGCTCTAGTTATGGCTCTAAGTCACTGCTGTAAGTAATTTCCTGCCAGCATCCTCCTTGTAGGGGTTTCAGGGAAGCTTTACTCAAAGGCATAGCTGAGTCTCAGCTGTTCTCTGTGGATTTAGTGGGGAAGTCTTTGCCACCCTGACAGACAGTGGTCAAGGAGAAGCAGAGTGTCCATGAGAGGTGTAGCAGATGGAAATTCTGCAGCCCCAGCCTGCACAAGGCAGTTGGTGAGGGCCTGAGTAGTGGTCCAGGGCAGAGAAGACTACGGGCTGAGGCAGTAATAGGTGGACAGCTGAGGTGCCACTACCGCTGTGGAAGAAAATCAGAAGGGAGATGAGGCTGTTTCTCATGTGGGTGATGCTTCAAAGCATTCAAACGTGGGTAACAATGGAAATGCAACCTCATTTGGGCTCACAGACTGGTGAAGCCTGGACTATATGTGATATTAACAAGACTTCACCTCCTGGCCCCATGGGGACATCGGGGACTTAGCAGACATGTGGGGCTTCCTATTTCCTGCTGAGTGAGCTCCATTCAAAGTGCACATCAGAGAAAGGTTGAGCAAAGGGCCGGGCAGGACCACTCAGGACATAGTAGGAACACAGTCATGTGGAGTTCATTTCTGGTGTGACTTCCTAGCTTCAAATCCCAATTCGATCATCGCAATGCTATTGAGCCTTGGACAATGATTTAGCCTTTATGTGCCTGATGAGATTTAATGATACCTACCGAGTAGGGCTGATGTGAGGATTAAATGAGATAATCCACGGAGAGCACTTAGCCAGCCTCGGGTTCACTGGAAGTATAACACGTATGAGCTAGTTTTCTCTGATCTATGATTAAGCGCCTGGAGGAGCTATCGGGAAGAATTAACCAGCCTGTGAAGGGAGTGTTCCCGCAGTGACCTGATGGCATGTCAGGGCTCATCTATTTATCTGAAGAACACCAAACACGACCACATATCCAGAGTAGACTTTACCTTAATCACACCATTGGTTCTCGCAGGCTCCGACCACTGTAGCAGCAACGCCCGCCCATTCTCTTTCTGCTCCACTGTGAAGTTGCTCAGCCCACTGGGGGAAGATTCGAGGGTCTGAACCAGAGTCCAGGGGCTTGAAACTTCTCCTGCCTGGTTTGTGGCCACAACACCAACGTGATATGTGGTGAAGGGTTCCAAACCAAATAGGTGGGCTTGATAGCTGGTTCCCTGGAAGAAAATGAACAGGTTAGTTTCCTTTTGGTAAACTGCTACCAGTGGCTAGAAGGTCATTCTCTAGACAAGGTATCTCACCACTGGCAGCACAAATAGCACAGCAGAGCTTTGAATTATTAAGAAAACAATATGGTGTTTCCTTGTTCTTCACACGCTAAATGTATTACCTAATGTTGTGTGATTTCATACACACACACCTCGGATCAGATAGGATCTTTGCTTTTCCAGAGCTTGCAACCCAAGGGATGTGATATATAATTACAACAATACAAAAATCTAAGATGTTTCAGGTCAGTGTCTCATCCAGCTTATGATGAAATCAGTGGTACCAAGTCACATGGCAAGGAATGGGATAATCTTAAGAGTCTAGAAATTGAACCCGAGCAGCCCTAATTCTCTCTCTTTAAACCCCAAAACTATTTTTTTTTTATATAGAAAACTCTCCCCATCTCTCCAGTATCCTCCTTCATTCTCTTGGTGTGCATATACATTTTACAAAGGCAATAAAATAAACAGAAGAAAACAACCACCAACTGAACTATAAATGCACAAACATCCAGAGAGCAGTCTACTATTAATAACTGTGAAAATCACATTTGTTAAAAACGTGCTAACTAAAACTATTAAATTTACCAAAAATAACTGTTAGCTAGGTTTTAAGTGTTTGGTCTTTGTTAATTTAAAATTAAAAAAAGAAGGATAGCACAATGAGTTATCCTCTGCTTGGAGACCAGCATTTACTATATTTTGCATAATTAAACTGCAAAAGTGCTCTTTCCTTAGGATTGGGCTGGATGGAAATACCTGTTTACAAAGAGAAATTATGTCTGCAAATGACCAGTAATGTGTGTATAGGTAAACACACACACACACAGACTCTTCCTGTTGTGTACCTATTGGGTGTGGACAATCACAAGGAACTTTTTACTGGTTTAGTAGGATATTTACACTTAATGGTGTGTGAGGTCAGCTTTGGTTTATTTGATGCTTAAATGTGATAGATAGTCTCCAATTGTCTCTTCTTGGTGGGCACAGGAGGAGGAACGTGAGGTGAAGAAGAGAAAGTTATTTCTGAGAGTAGGTACCAGAGAGAACCAAAGTCATGTGTATGGAAATTCTTTTTGAGGGCATCCAAATAACACTTTGAACAAAATTTAGAATAATTCTGAAACAAATCCAATTGAACCACTTTTCAAAAAAAACCTGGTAAAACAAAACCAAAACACTGTGGAAATAATTTTTTACACCGTTTCCCCACATTCTTGGTGATAAGTTTTGTAAGTTTGTATGAGTTAATGTTTATTATGTGTTAAACACAAGCAGAGGAAATATAATTTCCTTTACTTATCAAAAACTTGTAAAGTCAATTTTCCTGTTTCAATAAGGTCCTATTATGATATTACACGCTAACCTCTTGAAATCTTTTAATATTTAAACATTTGCTAAGCGACCAGACTCTGAAACAAATTTTACAGAAATACTAATTTCTCTTTTTTAAAATATTAAAAGTTAGATCATAAATATTTAAAACTTATTTCTCCAACAACATTGGATTGGCCTTTTAGATAAATATAGCACAGAACTAGAATGACCATAATGAATATTAAAGCTGAAGATGCTACAAGTCCCGATTACAAACATTCTTTTCTGATAAATGATTCCTTTTCTGTGGAAATAGGGCAAACATGGGCAAGATTAATAATGCAAAAAAGAACAATTCTTTGTTCAGAATATTCGGTAATAGATGCCAAAAAAGCATCAGCTCCAAAGCAAATAGTAATCACCTCTAACAGATTATATATAAAAAAAAGGTAGGCTGCTGGGGGACATTTAGAGATCCTTTTGTCATAAGAAACATGAAAAGCATGTGGGCTATAAAGCAAAAACATATGTATATTGTCAATAGCAGCACCTGCTCAATTACAGTTTATTTTAGAGCTGAGAATTCCGTTCAGCCCCTAGATGGCAATACTATCAAACACTTTTGGTACCAAGAGTGCTCAATGATTAACAACCAACGTTCAGTCATCCAACACACTCCAGGCAACCATTTAAAAAATAACAAAACTGATTTCATTATAGATTCTTTTAATAAACATTTATAGCCAGATCCTTAAAAGCAGAAGTACTGAAAATGCTCTGGCCTCAAAACCTCCACCATCTAATGTGGAAATATGACCTGCAGGTCTTGAGCTGAAGTTCATGCATGCCTGACACAGAAATGTTTAGATGTAGACTCCTACAAAAGGTGATTACAGACGCTGTTTTGCTTAATTTGGTCTATATATCTTCTTAAAAAATAGAAATAATCATGTATCATAAACTTAAAGGAAACACGAAGAATTTTTATATCATAAATTTATACCGATGACAAATTCCCATATGATGTTGTTATTTCCACAAAGTTACAAAACACACACACACATACACACACACACATGCTTTAAATAAACCTCAGTGGCGGCCACGCTTTCTGTCAGTACTTAGTGAAGTTTATGTAAAAAATAAGGAAACCTTAAAAATCCTTATAAATTTATCCTGTGGTAATAACCAAACCTCAACACCAACAGATGTTTCGGGAAATCATTTATATCATTCTTCCCTGAATGGATTTCTAACCTCAGAGTTCTGTAGTTTAGAATCGTACTATAAAATCTGGGCACTATAAAATCTCTGGAGATTGGGTTGTGTCTTGCCCGTTCATTTAGTTACTTGTGATTTTCCTTAAATTCAGAATATTTGCTTGAGCCCTGTGGATCTTACATGCTTGGGGTTCCTTTCCTTCCTTTGGGGATGGAGCAGTCTATTCATTCCCCTGATTGGGAAAAGTCCTTATTAAAAACCATCTTCCTTACTTCTACTTCTCTGCTGCTCCTTTCCTCCTTCCCTCTGGAGATGATCTTAATTCAAGGCTCTTCCTTTTTTCTCTCCGTTGTTGTCATTTTATTTCCCTTTCCAGTCCTCCTGATTTTTTTTAGATATACATGTTTTTGTTACTCCTGACTTCTGGGCTACCAACTTATACCTGCTTCCCTTTTGTCTTTGCCCCATCCATGTTTACATCCACAAATGTACCTATTTTAAAAAATTCTAGAAGTGTATTAACCACTTCCGTTAAGCAGCAGATGAAAAGAATGATTCAATAAAGGAAAACAGAAATAATCTGTTCTCTGCAACCTAATACTTCCCATGAGATTTACGCTTTTTGTTCGTAATCTGATATGTGTGAGAGTTTAGCATCTGGATGAGTTTCCCTAATGGCTCAGCAGTAAAGAATCTGCCTGCCACTGCAGGAGAGGCAGGTTCGGTCCCTGGGTCAGAAAAATCCCCTGGAAAAGGAAATGGCAACCCACTCCAGTATTCTTGCCTGGGAAATCCGGTGGACAGAGGAGCCTGGCGGGCTACATTCCATGGGGTCACAGAGGAGGCAGATACGACTGAGGACTGAGTGACTAAGCAACAACGACAGCATCTGGATACAAATCAGTGAGTCCTTTGATGAGACGTAAGACAAGACTCTCTGGAACACTCTGCCGGTTGAGGTTCTGCGGGCAATTTGAACTACATTTTAACCTCTCAACTCTGCTCCTGGGGCACACGAAACTACTTGGAGTCTTTGCCAGTCTGACAATTTTACACCATCTCCTCTGATTATTTTTGATGACTTGAAGTGCCCCAAAGGTGGCCATGGGGTCAATAGGTTTATGTAGGTTGAAAATGATCAAAAATTACCATTGATCTGTAGCTGTCAATAAAAGGCTGCATGGGGAGACTCCCTGCACAAATGTTTAAACTGCATAAAGCAACCTAACTTAGTCATCTTTGAGTCTATTGATCTGATGATCCAGCAGTTTCCAGAGCCTTCCCTCTGGTCTTTAAGGTGGGTTTTCACTGAACCCATTTTCCTCGGCCCTAAAGACTCTTTTTATTCTGCTCCTGGCAATGACCTAGAGCAGTGACGTCTGGGCACTGCTGTGCTCATCGACTTTTACGTGGGCTTATTATATTCTGGAAAGGGTTAACTTTCCTGCTAAGTCTAAGTCACTTCAGTCATGTCTAACTCTTTGCAAACCTATAGACTATAGCCTGCCAGGCTCTTCTGTCTGTGAGATTTTCCGGGCAAGAATACTGGAGTGGGTTGCCATGCCCTTCTCTAGGGGATCTTCCTGACCCAGGGATCGAACCTGTGTCTTTTACCCCCCCTGTGTTGGCAGGTGGGTTCATTACCACTAGCACCACCTGGGAAACCCAATCTTCCTGGTCACCTTAAACTTTATTCCCAGCCAATGCGGTTTCTCCTGCCTTTACCCCTTATCTTGGGCTCCTCATTTAAAAGGGTGACTTTTGGTTTATCAGTCTTTACCTGGTTGTAGGATATTTCCTTGCCTCCTTAATTCAGATGAATGTCAACAGCAATAGAATACATCATATCAAAAGTTTGCTTTTTTTTTTTGCAGAGAGTTTCAGAGAAATCTAGATATATTAACTTCTATAAGTATAAATATATTAACTTCAGTTGAACCACTTGGATACTGCTTCTCAGTTTTATCAAGAGTTATAGTTACCTTGTCATAATAATAAAATAAAGGAATGGTTATTGAGAAGCTTCTGGTTTAGTTACAACTGAAACATGAGAAATAGAAAAAGTTCTCATTTAGCATCACATGTACTTGAGTACATCCAATCAACTGGATGACTTGTATACAGTTTAGTGCATTAAAAAATCAACACAAGATATTTTTCTAGATTTCTGAAAGCCAGATAAGTTGAGGTATTATCAGTCTATATTCCTTCCCATTCATAAAGTTAATTTTTGAGTTCTCCAAAAGCTCATCAATATAATTTATATCGAGTATTTATTTTGTAAAAATCAAATCAGTCTTAATACAGAAATGATCTATCACTCATCACCAAATATCAACCTTGAATGCTTATTCATGGTTATCTAAGCATGGACTTCCAAGACTGCAAAATGTTAATCTAGTAAAAAAAAAACAAAATGTTAATCTAGTAAGAAAATTTCCACTGATTTCACACATCCACTGACTTTATGGGTGCCATCTCTGCCTACAGACCTCTTGGTTGGTGGGATAAAGAAGACATTTTTTAATGACACATAAATACATGCAGTGTTGCTCCAGAATCTAAGATCAGCTCAGTTCAGTTCAGTCACTCAGTTGTGTTCGACTCTTTGTACACGCCAGGCTCCCCTGTCCATCACCAACTCCCGGAGCTTGCTCAAACTCATGTCCATCGAATTGTTGATGCCATCCAACCATCTCATCCTCTGTCATCTCCTTCTTCTCCTGCCTTCAATCTTTCCCAACATCAGGGTCTTTTCTAATGAGTCAGCTGTTCGCATGAGGTGGCCAAAGTATTGGAGTTTCAGTTTCAGCATCAGTCCTTCTAATGAATATTCAGGATTGATCTCCTTTAGGATGGACTGGTTGGATCTCCTTGCAGTCCAAGGGACTCTCAAGACTCTTCTCCAACACCACAGTTCAGAGCATCAATTCTCTAGCACTCAGCTTTCTTTATGGTCCAACTCTCACACCCATACATGACTACTGGAAAAACCAGAGCTTTGACCATACGAGTCTCTGTCGACAAAGTAATGTCTTTCCTTTTTAAAATGCTGTCTAGGTTTGTCATAGCTTTTCTTCCAAGGAGCAGATAGACTGATAGTATAAGAAAGGTAGAAGAAAATACCCTTTAGGTTCATGGTCTACTGTCACGCATGTGAACAGTGTGTTTCTTAGGTAGCATTGCTTAGTGGCATGACAGAAGTCCCAAAATGGTCAGTGGAAGCATTTAGCATTGTTGGCCAGGAGCTGCTTTCAATTCTTTTAGTGCTTTGGGGCATCTGGTAGAAGACTGTACAAGACTGTAAAGTGGTGTGGGGGATACAAGATGGATAGGACAGGCTTCTGATTCTTAGGAGCTTATAATCTAATACAGCATATCAACAATGCATACAGACACACACAATTCAGAGTGCAGTAAATGCTATAACTGAATGCCAGGAAAATCAGGGAAATACTGAGGGGATACTTCCAGTTGGGAAAGGAGGAGGTAAGGCATTGGGGAAAACTTCATTGGCATCTGACATAAGACAGGAAAGATGTAAAGTTTGAGTAGATGAAAATGTGTGCAGGATTGGAGGAAAGAATAGAAGAAAAACTGCAGGATACATTTGGAAAAGAGCTAAGAGTTGAATGAGCCAGAGTTGTGGATATAGGGCAATAGTGGGGATTAAGGCAGGGAAGCGGGTGGTATGACTGGAAGGGATTGTGGAATGTCACCCTAAAGTTTTTGGACCATATTTGGTAGGAAACAATCAGCAACATTAGGGAAAATTTTAAGAAATAATTATAGTCATAAATAAGTAAACAACTCTATCATTTGAAGGAATGATGGAAGAACTTTTAAATTTTGCCCTGTCATAGTACAGGTCATGGTTAGTGGCTGGTAAAATAATAAATCTGTTTAGATGAAATAATTAATTTAATTATTATTCAGCTAACATGTATAGATTTTTCATATGTAAAAGGTAATAGAGTGCTTTCTTAGGAATTAGATTTTGCAGCAACTTGGATGAACCTAGAGTTTATCATACTAAGTGAAGTAAGTCAGCCAGAGAAAGACAAATATATTGCATATATGTGGAATATTAAAAAATGATACAAATCAACTCATAAAAAACATAAATAAATATGCAGACATATAAAATAAACTCATAGCTATCAAAGGGGAAAGGGGGGACCAGGGAGATAAATTAGGAGTTTGTGATTATCAGATACAAACTACTATATATAAAATAAACAATAAGGGTAATTTGGGAGTTTGGATTAAAATATACACACTACTATATATAAAAGAGATACACACCAAGGACCTACTATATAGCACAGGAAACTCTGCTTAATATTTTTAATAACCTGTAAGGGAAAAGAATCTGAAAAGAATACACACACACCATATCTGAATCACTTTGCTTCACACCTGAAACTAACACGTTATAAATCAACCATGCTTCAGTTGAAAAAACGAAAAAATAGATATGCTCTAAATAGTAAATTTACAATTGGAAACTAAATAATGTTGACACAAAAACGCTCATCGTCACAGATATTACACATAAGCGACTATGGCAGCTGTACAAAGAGGTCGAAGCCCTTATTCCTCAACTGTGTGTGATAACGCCAAATATGTGCCTTGTTCAGCTCATCATCTTAAGAGACTAAGTTTCTGCTCCTATAAATTGAAACATGATAACCTTGGGAATAAGATTCTTTTATTAAATGTATTGAATGTTTGCTCCATTTCAAAATTTCAAATTACTCTTTACACACTGTTTGTAGTCCAGGTGGGGATTATGACAACTGGACTGAATTGAAGCCAATTATACTGTCTTGGGTTCTGACTTCCTGTCAGGATCGCATGGACCTGGGTCTGTGGTTTCTGTCGGTAGCGGGGACATGCTTGTGTTGAACCATCCATACCCTTATACCCCGTACATATCAAACAGCTAGAATCAACTGGAAAAGTTTAGGGATACTGCTGATGACCACAAAGTAAAACGAAACTAACTCAAAGGTATAAACAATAGGAATGAAAAGTGAAAGTGAAAGTTCCTCAGTCCTATGCAACTCTTTGGGACCCCATGAACTATACAGTCCATGGAATTCTCCAGGCAGGAATTCTGGAGTGGGTAGCTGTTCCCTTCTCCAGGGAATCTACCCAACCCAGGGATCGAACCCAGGTCTCCTGCATTGCTGGTGGATTCGTTACCAGCTGAGCTACCAGGGAATTCCTAGTTCTCGGTTCTAACTAATGTCAGAGGGCTCAACTGGAAAGATTTCAAGAAAGTATAAATGCATATCCTCCCATTAAGTAATTGCTGACATGTATTGTTATATAATTGATTAGTCAGGAGTTTGTTATAAAAATTATAAATTTCAAATTTAAAATGTTTAGCTTAGAGTATTCATGTGTTAGTGCCATGTAGTCTGCTTTTGTGGCTTTACTTTCACAAATATCTATGTTCAGAGAAGAAGAATGATATGTGAAAAACTAGGGGTGTGTGTGGTATTTCTTTTCTCTCATTGAAGTACATCATTCATTTTGTAATGAGGGGTCAATGCAAAAAGAACATTCAATTCACAGAAGTTTTCTTTATAGACGAACGGGCTCTATCAATTTAGCCTGTAAAGCAAAAGCTAGGGTTCTTACAAAGTGAACGATGACACCTCAGGTACCATAAAAACACTGAGAGAAGAAAAGAACAGTTTGAAATGGCTCGTTTTTCAAAAGAGAAGAGGAAAAAAAAATAAATTTGTGATAATTAAATTTTAAAGTGGCAAATCAGTCACACTAAATATTAAAAAGCAGTCCTTCAGATCTATCAAAATTAAAAATGTGCCTACTCAATGACCTGGCAATCTATTTTACAGCAATACTAGTAAAATGGTACTAAAACTACAGTGAACCGAATTTCATTCATTCCAGCCAGCCTTATATTTATTCAATCCTTGATTAAACACATTTAGTGAAGGCTTCCTGTGTACTTGACACCCCCCTAAGCTCTGAGGACACAGCAGAAAACAAAAGAGATGAAACAGTACCCTCCTGAGTCTTATATTAAAATGAGAAAAAATGGGCCATCTGTAAGCAAAATGGAGAGACAGAGTCAAAAATTGTGGCAAATTATGAAGGGAATAAGTAGAGCGATGAGCTAGTGTTTAGGTTTAGGTGGTGGGGAGGGTGTCTTGGCTTAAGAAGGGTGGGTGAAAATCCCTGAAGACAGTTCATTTAGAAACTTCTTTAGACTGCGGAAGGAACCATGTGAAGAACCAGGGCAGAAACTTTCAGGCAGAAGGATAAGCTTGGGAGTTTTGCTGACAGAGAGAAGCTAGTGTGAGTGAGGGTGTGAGTGAGAAGAACAGCCCAAGGTACAGTCAAAGTGGTGAGCAGGCGCGAGACGGTGTGCATCTTTTAGGCCAAGGTAAGAGTGAGAGCCTGATGCTAATTTCAGTGGAAAATCATTGACGGCCTTTTAGCAAGGGAGTGACACAATTTGATTTAGGTTTTAAAGATATCATTCTTCCTTTAGAAAACTAAAAATAGAGTCATCATATCACACAGCAATCCCACTTCTATGCACATATCTGGAGAAAACTCTCATTCAAAAAGCTACACGCACAGGAATGTTCCTTGCAGTACTATTCATAAAGGCCAAGACATGGGAACAGCCTAAATGTCCATCAATGGCTGCGTGGATAAAGAAAATGAGGTGCATATATACAATGGAGTACTACTCAGCCATAAAAGGAATTAAATAATGCTATTTGCAGCAGCATGAATCGGCCTAGAGATTATCATATTGAAGTAAGCCAAAAACAAATATCATATATCACTTATATGTGCAATCTAAAAAGTGATACAAATGAATTTACTTAGAAAACAGAAATGGACTCAGACATAGAAAACAAACTCTTGATTATCAAAGGAGAAAGGCATGAGGAATAAATTAGGAGTTTGGGATTAGCAGAAAAACTATATATAAAAGAGATTAACAACAAGGGTCTACTGTATAGAACAGGAAATTATACTTAATATTTTGTAATAAACTATAATGGAAAATAATCTGAAAAAGAAGATATGTATATATAAATATACATATATTAACATATATATAAATAAATATATACATAAAACTGAGTACATTGCAGTACACCATAAACTAACACAACACTATAAATCAACTATACCTCAATAAAAAATGTGTGTGAGTGTGTTAGTCACTCAGTCGTGTCTGACTGTGACCCCATAGACTGTAGCCTGCCAGGCTCCTCTGTCCATGGAATTCTCCAGGCAAGAATACTGGAGTGGGTTGCCATTTCCTTCTCCAGGGGATCTTCCCCACACAGGGACTGAACCCAGGTCTCCCACATTGCAGGCAGATTCTTTACCATCTGAGTCACCAAATAAAGGAATAAAAAAAGAGACCACTTTGGTTGCTGTGTGAAAAATGTATGTAGGGGGTTGTATTAGTCTACTCAGGCTGCCGTAATAGAAATACGAGGCATGCTAGGTCATTTCAGTCATGTCCAACTCTGTGTGACCCCATGGACTGTAGCCCACCAGGCTCATCTGTCCATGAGATTCTCCAGGCAAGAATACTGGAGGGGGTTGCCACGCCCTCCTCCTTACTATGTCATCAGTGAGTGAGTAAGTGAAGTCGCTCAGTTGTGTCTGACTCTTTGCCACCCCATGGACTGTAGCCTACCAGGCTCCTCCATCCATGGGATTTTCCACACAAGAGTACTGGAGTGGGTTGCCATTTCCTTCTCCAGGGGAATCTTCCTGACCCAGGGGTTGAACCCAGGTCTCCCGCATTGCAGGCAGACGCTTTACCGTCAGCCACCAGGGAAGTTTTCATACCGAGCGTAAAAAGGACTTTACATGCATTATCTCATTTCATCTGCATGGCAAAGCTCTGAAAGTGGTAAGGAAACTGAGGCTTAGATAAATAATTTGCCCAGAGTCACAGTGCTAATAAATGGCATGGTTATACTTTTAATTTCTGTACTATTCTGAGTTCATATGTTCTTGTCAACTGTATCCACAGTCCTAATGTTTTGGTCCTAGGACCCCTATTTTTAAAAAATAATAAGGATCCCTAAAAGCTTTGGTTTCTGTGCTTTATATATCCTAACATTTGCTATATAAAAAATTAAAATTGAGAAAATATTAAAGGAAAAGAATACAGAAGCACATACTCTACTAACCAGCAGAAAGAAAACATTATTACATACTTGGAAAACTCCACTGTGCACTTTGAGGGGATGAGACTGAAAAAGACATATAATGTCCTCATATCAATTATCAAAATATTTTTGACCTAGTAGATTTCCTGAGAAAGTTTCTGGGACTCTAAGGGGCTCATGAACTACATTGTGATATCGCTTAACCACATAATACTATACTTTAATTGACAGTACCAATTAAAGATTAATCAAAGATTTGTTTGAACTTTAATGCAGTGAAGGAAGGAGTCTTAAGCTTCTAACTTTTGATAGACACACTCATAATACTTGTGATTAAATATGAAATATCCATGTATACATAAGTCCTATTAGTAAAACTTTTAATTAGGGTTAAAGAGTCAAAAAATTATAACTGGACTGTACTTCAACAGCCTAATTTTATGGTTGAAACTAAAGTCCAAATGGCATAGATTACCTGTATAAGATTTTACAAATCCATCAATACTAGATTTGCAATTGAACTTGAGCTTCCCAACTCATATGTATACAAAATTAAAATTATTTGTTTGAAACAAGTTGTCCCAAATTTCTTTTTCATAAGTATTACCACCTGTGAGAGAGAATGGGCTTGTATTTATTCATAGATGTACTTCCTTTATTAATTGATCTTCTTCTGTATTATATCTGTCTGTTCACTTGTCTGTCCATCTACTACAAAGTGAATGAAATGTTTTGCATCAGGAGTGTTTCCTAACCTTGCCCTACTCTAGTTTCCTCATACATGAAAAAGGAATAGTAATAGCACCTATCTTTTACAGTTTGTAAATTTTAGTGAGTTATATCTTAGAATAGGTTTTGATATGTAGGGCATTTAATAAGTGCTAGACTTTATTATTAGTATCTTAAACATCTAAAAGATGCTTCTATCCATAAGACAATAAATATTCTGGAAGTTATGAAGGAATAAAAGGTTGATTCTTAAGCAATGGAGAGCTAACAAGGTATTTCTAGTGCATACTACCCTGGCTCATATGGAGACTATATGGAGAATGGTATGTTGAAAAAAGGCATAGCATCTTATGAATATAAGCACTTCTTTTAAGTTAAATTTATAAGCAATATCTCTGTAAATGTTTTCTGTGAAGACCTAGTAGTTACTGGAAAAATGTGCATTGAAAAACTGAGCAAATTCTGCCTTGTCATTGACTTCAACTATTTGGTCTTTAGAAATTTATTTAAATATAAATGCATATATAAATTTACATGGAAATTTATTTACATCTATGTATACATATATGTATGGATCTTTCTTGGTAGCTCAGTGGTAAAGTATCCACCTGCAATTCAGGAAACATATGTTCAATCCCTGGGGTCAGGAAGATCCCCCAGAGAAGGCAATAGCAACCCACTCCAGTATTCTTGCCTGGGAAATCCCAGGGACAGAGGAGCCTGGCGGGCTACAGTGCACTGGGTCACAAAAGAGTCGGACACAACTCAGTGACTAAACAACAAGAATATATATATTTACACATACATAAACTGGATTATCTAATAATGGGCATGAATTTTTACTTTTACCTACAGGGCATTCAACATGATACAGTTTTTGTTTTCTTATGTATCTTGACTTTGGGGACTGAGCTGGAAAAGATATTATCTTTTTCCAATGAAGAACAAATAACACTATTAGGTAATATGGAACATTTACAAAGAGAGTTTGTTAGTAATACACTCAAAATGATATTTTTCAGAGGGTCTTGGGTATTAGGATGGCAGATACTCATTCAGTCCTTGTGGGTCAAGTTATCTTTAGAAATAGGAAAATGTGAACAACTTTATGATAGTAAATGTGAAAGTTTACATAAAGTGGGAAATTCTAGAAAAATAGGAAAAATTAAACAACTGCATTCAAATACATTAATCAGCTTTAAAACAAAATGAAATAAAGCCCTGAGTGAGCCTCTTACTCTAAAAAGGCCCAGGTCCAGAGAGAAGTTTTCTGTTACTGCTTTTTAACTAAATCTGCAAGTAACAGATAACTGATATTATGTACAGGGGGGGTTCCAGAAAATAGGTAAACTGGCCACATACCAATCTCTCTACATGTCTTAAGAAAATATCAAAATTGAACAAGACCATAATAAGAAAAATGTGTTTTTATAGATCAAAATCACTTGAGATGAAAAAGCCATAATATTATTAAATAGTATCCAACATCACATTTAAAAGACATATTATGACTCTGTAGGATTTAGCCCTTAGAAAAGTTGATTTACATATGATCATTTTAATAGAATTAATAAAATCCATCACTCATTCATGATAAAACCTCTTAGCCAGGTAAAAATGGAAGGAATTATCCTTAATCTGATAAAAATTTACTAAAATCATACAGTAAATTATATTTAAAGTCCTAGAAATCTTATGATCAATATAACAATCAGGTAAGACAGGATGCCCTCCATTCATTATTGTACTGATAATTCTAGGAAATGCTACACCAAAAAAACAAAAAAACAGAAAAACAAAAACCCGAAACATTCTCTGACATAAATCATATCAGTGTTACCTTAGGTCAGTTTCCCAAGACAATAGAAATAAAAACAAAAATAAACAAATGGGACTTAACCAAACTTATAATCTTTTGCACAGTAAAGGAAACTGTAAACAAAATGAAGACAACCTATGGACTGTGAGAAAATATTTAAAAATTAAGTGCTGACAAAGGCCTAATTTCAAAAAGATACAAATAGTTCACACAATTAAGCAACAAAAATCAACCAATCTAATCGAAAAATGGGCAGAAGACCTAAACAGACATTTCTCCAAAGAAGATGTGCAGATGGCCAACAGGCACATGAAGAGATGCTCGTCACTGCTAATTATTAGAGAAATGCAAATCAAAACTACTAAAAATGAGGTACCACCTCACAGCGGTCAGGATAGTATCATTAAAAAATCTACGAATAACAAAATGCTGGAGAGGGTTTGGAGAAAAAGGAACCCTCCTACACTGTGGGTGGGCATGTAAATTGGTACAGCCACTATGGAGACAAGTATGGCGGTTCTTTAAAAAACTAAAAATAAAACTACCACATGATCTAGCAATTCCATTCTTGGGCATATACCCAGACAAAACTATAACTTAAAAAAATACAAGCATCACTATGATTATAACAGCACTACTTATAGTAGCCAAGACACGGAAGCAACCTAAGTATCCGCTGACATATGACTAGACAAAGAAGATGTGGTACATATAGACAATGGAAATTACTCAACCATGAAAAGAATGAAGTAAAGCCATTTGCAGTAACATGGATGGACTCAGATCTTAGCATACGAAATAAAAGAGAAAAATACCATATAATATCATGGATATATGGAATCTAAAATACAACACAAATGAACATATCTACAAAATAGAAACAGACTCACAAACACAAAGAACAGACCTGTGGTTGCTGAGGGTGAGGGGAATAGGAGAAGGATGGATTGGGAATTTGGGATCAGCAGATGCAAACTATTCAGTTTAGAATGGATAAACAAGAAGGTCCTATTGTGTAGTGTAGAAACTATATTCAATATCCTGTGATACACCATAATGGAAAAGAATATGAAAAATAATGTATATATATAAATATATGTATAACTGAATCACAGCTATACAACAGAAATGAACACAACATCATGAATCAAGAATACTTCAATAAAATAAAATTTTAAAATATTCATCATGGAATATACCTCATTTCTTTGAATCCTTGGATTCAAAGGAGTCCAAGACACACTGTTATTTTATGTATCCCTAAGAAAGAAAAAAACACTTCCAATTGAATGAAGATACAATGCTCTTTTTTATCACTTAGAATTTTTGTCTTATATATGTGGAAAGATACCTTGAGACTTGCATTTTTTTTAGTTGTATGCTCTTATGTCTTTCTCTGTATACAATAAATAACTTTTCATTTTAACGCCAAATCATAGTGTAATCTTTTTTTTTGGGGGGGGGGTCTTCACTTTTATTTAACCCAAAATAGCTAATGACAAAAACATTTAAAAAATATCTCGAACACTTGACTATTCAGTCATTTTTGGTTGATGACACTTGATTATTCAGTTCTTACTTGCTTCCATATGTAGTAACACATCTAGCATAAATATATCACCAAGAGTTTGCAGAAAGCTTTAAATCTGTATATTCAGAGCCTAGTCAAAAACCATGATTTACTTATTAGTTTTGAATTTAAATACTTTTCTCCTACACAGAAGCTTATTAACCTAATAATCATAAATAAGCTAGCTATTAATTAGTTTTCAAGGAAATGCCCAAATACAGCACACACATACAGCCTGCATATATGCTTTTATTCATTATTAGTCAAAATCTGAATGTCTGTAAGATGCACAGCAGAGGTGCATCATAAACCCATTTAATTTACATCAATTAAATATATGAGGTCAGTGAAAAGGAAATGATAAGCAATAAGGAAAATAACAATCAATCTGGCAATTATACTACCTATTCAATGAATGAATGCCTTGAGTAAACCAAGATGAGTGTTGTCAATCTGGGGTTCCCTCAGCTACTGTCAAATCACATTTACCTTTTATAGGGCAAGCATCTTGCAAGGCTAAGTATAATTTTAGTGTTCAAAGGTACATGTTTCTTCTACAAAATAGTCCCCAAACAAATACCAACAACTTTAATTGGTCTTCAACCGAAGGAACAGTTATCTCTTCCAACACTAGAGGAAAAACTGTCATGGAAGGAGATTTCTGATATGACACCATTTTAAAGGGCTTTCAAGGTCAATCTTGATACCCCAGTCTACCTTATGTGCTGACTGACATTAGAAGTGAACCCCTGCATGTGATGCAACTCCACTGTAATGCAAATTAAAATGTCGTGATTTTTAAAATGCCCTAGTATGGTCTGTATAATTTCATTTCCAGTTTAGTTCCTTCCTCACATTTAGCAGTGTGTTTCTATAATGCTCTCCTGGTGCCAGCATTTCAGAATATTATCTATCGCTGGCTGAGAAAAATCTCATGATGAAAAGATTAGTGTGTCATAGAATCTGAACAAAAAAAAAATCTACCAAAGCTCATCAGTCTCACGATTCAGGGTAAGATTTTTCAATTAGCAAATGGTGTGATTGAAGTGGAGAGTAACCGTTCTGCTACACTCAGAGGTCCCAAAGATCTTCTTTAGTCTTCTTTTCTGGGGTTTCTAAACTGGCAGCTATATTCCACTTCTTAAACAGTTGGCCTTAACCTCAGCACTGCCCGGATTCGGTTTCTACTTTAAAAGCACCATTCTAACGGAAATGTCCCTGCTCTGAATTAAGCTGGGACTGTGAATTTTACCACTAGCAAGAGAGAGCCGTTATATCATAGAGTTTAGGTTAATTTGGTAGGTATCCATTTCCTTGACTACGACTTCAAAACCTGCTTCAGCTTCTTCTAGCCATGGAGGATTTCTACCTGGGCTGTAGATGAGGGTAAAATATCTCATGGAGAACTCCTTCAGTAACGACATTTGGAAAATCGCTGGCTGCAGGCAAGATGTATGCATCCCTGAGGAACAGCAGCCCTGGCTGGTGGGACAGTTTGCTTCCTCTTCAGACTCTGTCTCATCAAAAGATCCACAACTCTCTGTCTTTGGTAGAGAGGGAAAATGTTGAACATTTAGGAAATCAAGAAATAGTTCCGGAAGTTCTTCATTTTCCAGAATGACTGCCTGTAAATAGGTTTCAAACCTTGTCATTGCTGTTCTAACTTTTGGGACCCAGTTCCGAACATGTTTAGAAGGAATTTCTGGAGTTTTAATACCTTTCTTAAGCTTTTTGTGCAGGGCATGAAATTCGCTGTACCTTTTTCCAGCAAAATGTTTTCTTCCATTCATTAGCACTTCTATCTTAAACACTTAAACACTTCTATCTTAAATCCCCGCTCCAGGTCACTCTCGTTGTAGCAAAAGGACGGGATGTACCAGCCGGCTGGTGGAGGGCCCATAGTATAATCTTTTTGAAGACATTTTAAGTGGCAATTAAACTCTATGTGTGTAGTACTGGCAGTGTAGGTAACTCAACTGAAGTGACAAGAGTGTGAATGGCATTGATCAAGTTCATCCAGACCCAGGAAACGACAAGTAGGTAATAACTGCCACTTACATTGATGGTAAGACTTAGATGCATGTGGTTTCAGAGAGAGATGGAGAAATGTGAAAAAATGTTCATCATAAAAATCAATGAGCTTTCTGTTCTCTGTTTTCCGAGTATCCTTCCTGAATAGAAGAGTGCTGCCTGAAACGCGGGAGACCTGGGTTCTATCCCTGGGTTGGAAGATCCCCTGGAGAAGGGAAAGGCTACCCATTCTAGTATTCTGGCCTGGAGAATTCCATGAATTGACTGTACAGTCCATGGGGTTGCAAAGATTCAGACACGACTGAGTGATTTTCACTTTCACCCCAAGGTAAAAACCAGTGCATAACTTATAGTCCATTTATTTTAGAAAAGCAAACTGATTTGTTTTTGGTGACACTGATGGGACCAGAAAGCTAAAGCTGGCCTACTTAAAGGGCAGTCCAAACACACTGCCACTTTGGCTACAGTGCAACCAGCAATGGCAGGAAATGAAAACCAGACTGGGAACTCAGAAATGAGGTTGTGAGGGTGGTAACAAATGGATACATTAGGACTTTGGTTGTGCATACAAAGCAGTGCAGAAAGACATATCTGACTACTACATTCAGTGCTGCTGCTGCTTTCAAAGCTGTTTGTAGCATATATTCTATGTACTTTTCATCCTTTTCATAAATAGTTTCTCAAAGGGTTAAGACAGTGAGTGCATGCTATAGGGTAGGCACTTTCCAAGTGCTTTATGTATATTATACTGTTTAATCCTTAAAGCAATCTCATGAGATAGCACTGCTATTATCCTCATTTTCAGATAAGGAAATGGATGTAAAGTTGAAGCAAATAGTCCATGGTTGTATAATTATGACTGTCTATGGCAGAAAGTGAAGAAGAACTAAAGAGCCTCTTGATGAAAGTAAAAGAGGAGAGTGAAAAAGTTGGCTTAAAGCTCAACATTCAGAAAACTAAGATCATGGCATCTAGTTCCATCACTTCATGGCAAATAGATGGGGAAACAGCGGCAGACTTTATTTTTGGGGGCTCCAAAATCGCTGCAAATGGTGACTGCAGCCATGAAATTAAAACATGCTTACTCCTTGGAAGAAACCTAGACAGCATATTTAAAAGGAGAGACATTACTTTGCCAACAAAGGTTCATCTAGTCAAGGCTATGGTATTTCCAGAGGTCATGTATGGATGTTAGAGTTGGACTATAAAGAAAGCTGAGTGCACAAGAATTGATGTTTTTGAACTATGGTATTGGAGAAGACTCCTGAGAGTCCCTTGGACTGCAAGGAGATCCATCCAGTCCATCCTAAAGGAGATCAATCCTGAATATTCATTAGAAGGACTGATGCTGAAGTTGAAGCTCCAATACTTGCACCACCTGATGCAAAGAACTGACTCATTTGAAAAGACCCTGATGCTGGGAAAGATTGAAGGCAGGAGGAGAAGGGGATGACAGAGGATGAGATGGTTGGATGGCATCACTGACTCAATGGACATAAGTTTAAGCAAGCTCCAGGAGTTGGTGATGGACAGGGAAGTCTGGCGTGCTGTAGTCCATGGGGTCACAAAGAGTCGGACACGACTGAGCGAATGAACTGAACTGAACTGATATAGGGGGCAGAACCAGGATTTGAGGGGAGGCATTCTAACTATAGACTCCAGGCTCATAACCCTGAATATACCCCCATTAGTCCCACCAGATTTCAGAAGGTGGAAGCCAATCTACACTACTTTTTGATAAAGAAAGGGTCTCACTTCTTCCTTCCAGGGACCCAGAAAGACTTCCTCTGCTCTCTGACCTGTTTACTGCTCTGTTTTATGAGGAATGAGGTTGAATGATAATCTCAAGAGGAATCAAGGGAATAGAAAGATTCAAAATAACACAGCTTTCAAAATAAACACAACTTCAATGGTCTGCATGCAAGTCAGGAAAAGCAGATGTTATAAGACTAAACAATGATAACACTCGAGGCTAAGAAAAGATACTGCAAAGGTAGGTCATCTTCCAAAGCTCACATGTGCCAGGCCCCAAAGGGGTTACCTGTTATCAACGGCAAGGCAGTCTGGGCTTCCCAGGAGGCACTGGTAGTAATGAACCTGCCTGCTAATGCAGGAGACATAAGGGACGAGGGTTTGATCCCAGGGTCAGGAAGGTCCCCTGGAGGAGGGCGTGGCAACCCACTCCAGGATTCTTGCCTGGAGAAGCCCATGGACAGAGGAGTCTCGTGGGCTGCAGTCCATAGGATTGCAGAGAGTCAGACAGGACTGAAGCTGCTTAGCACACACACAGCATGAAGGCAGTTTAGGCAGATGTTGGTGGCATACTTAAGCAGTTCTGACATGATTGTGCTGTTGCTTTGAAAACATTTTAGTATAATAGGATTTAAAATTTCCCCTTTTCTTTGGATTTTTTCAGTTAATTTTGGCATTAAATTAAAGCATTAAGTCAGCCAGCTTAGTGCAAAGCAAATTATGTCAGGTTCAGCATTGAAGGCTTCACTATGGAATATCTATTGACTCAAGCTTATTAACTTGTAAATCCTCTAGTTTTAGATTATGATCTATTGATTATCTGCTTTTATTTGTGCTTTAAATGAATAAACAAAAAGAAATGATCACGGTTTAGTCATTACACCTTAAGAGAAAACGTACTTAAGCTAAGCATACTTAATTAAAAATAAAAACAACTTATATTTGTTCTGAGAGATAGAAGTTGTGGTTCTTATTTTCATTGAGGCAAGTCAAAGATTGTTTTTAGACCCTTGGACAAAACAGAAAAAAAAAAAGTGTCTCACTGAGGATAGACAGTGTGGTATGAGTTTGGCATCTTAATGCATTATTAAAATTATTCTGCGATCTATTATTTTGCTTGCCCTGTTTAGCAAGAAGCCAAAAATGCTCTCTTTAATGCAAAAGGAAATTCTCTGCGAAGCCCTGTGACTAATGTCTGGGGAATGAGGTAAGCTCTGAGAGCCGAGGTCCTTTAATAAAAATAAAAGCAGTTAACTTAAAGTTAGAAGACAGCTCTGTCACTCATACTAGAGGGCGCATTTGGCAAATTACCTACTTTTTATGCGTCTTCGTTTCTAACAGTTAATATATTTCTTATGACTTTTGTAAGGATTAAACTGGGTGACCTTCTGAAAGAGCCTTGTGCGTAGCTGTTGTTGTTCAGTCACTAAGTCATGTCCAACTCATCGTGATCCTGTGAACTGCAGTGGACCAGGCTTCCCTGTCCTTCACTATCTCCTGGAGCTTGCTCAGAACTTCTTCGGTGCTCACTGAGTCAGTGACGCCATCCAACCATCTCATTCTCTGTCACTCCCTCCTCCTCTTGCCCTCAAGCTTTGCCAGCATCAGGGTCTTTTCCAGTGAGTTGTCTTTTTGAAATCAGGTGGCCAAAGTATTAGAGCTTCAGCTTCAGCATCAGTACTTCCAATGAATATTCAGGGTTGATGGTTGATTTCCTTTAGGATTGACCTGGTTTGATTTCCTTGCTGTCTAAGGGACTTTCAAGAGTCTTATCCAGCACCACAGTTCAAAACATCAATTTTTTAGGTGCTCAGTCCAGCTCACACATCCATACATGAATACTGGAAAGATGACAGCCTTGACTACATGGACCTTTTTCAGCAAAGTAATAATTCTGCTTTTTAATACACTGCCTAGGTTTGTTACAGCTTTTCTTCCAAGAAACAGCATCTTTTAATTTTGTGGCTGCAGTCACCATTCAGAGTGATTTGGGAAACCAAGAAAATGAAATCTGACACTGTTTCCAGTTTTTCCCCATTTATTCGCCATGAAGTGATGGGACTAGTTGCCATGATCTTCATTTTTTGAATGCTGAGCTTTAAGTCAGCTTTTCACTCTCTTTCACCTTCAACAAGAGGTTCTTTAGTTTCTCTTCACTTTCTGCCATTAAAGTGGTATCGGCTGTATATCTGAGGTTGTTAATATTTATTTCTCCCAACAGTCTTGATTCCAGTTTATGAGTCATCCAGCCCAACATTTCGCATGATGTACTCTGCATATAAGTTAAACAAGCAGGGTGACAATATACAGCCTTGATGTACTCCTTTTCCAATTTTGAACTAATGTATTTTTCCATGTCCAGTTCTAACTGTTGCTTCTTGTCCTACATACAGGTTTCTCAGGAGGCAGGTCAGGTGGTCTGGTATTCCCATCTCTTTAAGAATTTTCCATAGTTTGTTGTGATCCAGTCAAAGGCTTTAGCTTAGTCAATGAATCAGTAGATGTTTTTCTGGAATTCCCTTGCTTTTTCTATGATCCAACCAGTGTTGGCAATTTGATCTCTGGTTTCTCTGCCTTTTCTAAATCCAGCTGGTACATCTGGAAGTTCTTGGTTCACGTACTGCTGCAGCCTATCTTGAAGAATTTTGAGCATACTCTTGCTAGCATGTGAAATAAGTGTAACTGTATAGTAATTTGCACATTTTTTGGCATTGCCTTTTTTCGGGAATGGAATGAAAACTGACCTTTTCCAGTCTGGTAGCCACTGCTGGGTTTTCCAAATTTGCTGGCATATTGCGTGCAGCACTTTAACACCATTATCTTTTAGGATTTGAAATAGCTCAACTGGATTTCCATCACCTCCACTAGCTTTGTTCACAGTGATGCTTCCTAAGGCCCACTTGATTTCACATTCCAGGATGTTGGGCTCTAGTTGAGTGACCATACCATTGTGGTTACCTGGGTCATTAAGACCTTTTTTGTATAGTTCTGTGTATTCTTGCCACTTCTACTTAATCTCTTCTGCTTCTGTTAGGTCCATATCATTTCTGTCCTTTATTGTGTCCATCTTTGCATGAAACATTTCCTTGGTATCTCCAGTTTTCTTAAAGAGAACTCTAGTCTTTTGCATTCTATTGTTTTCCTCTATTTCTTGCATTGTTCCCTTAAGAAGGCTTTCTCATCTCTCCTCGCTATTCTTTGGAACTCTCTGCATTGTTGGGTATGTCTTTGCCTTTCTTCTTTGTCTTGTCTCCTTTTCTTTTTTCCTCAGCTATTTGTAAGGCCTCCTCAGACAACCATTTTGCCTTGCTGCATTTCTTTTTTTCTTGAGGATAGATTTTGTGACCGCCTCTGGTACAATGTTAGGAACCTTTGTCCATAGTTCTTCAGCAACTCTGTCTAGGAGATCTAATCGTTGAATCTATTTGTCACCTCCACTTTATAATCATAAGGGATTTGATTTAGGTCATACCTGAATGACCTAGTGGTTTTCCCTACATTCTTCAATTTGAGTGAGCCTGAATTTTGCAATAATGAGCTCAAGATCTAGGCCATAGTCAGATCCAGGTCTTGTTTTTGCTGACTGTATAGAGCTTCTCCATCTTCGGCTACAAAGAATATAATCAATCTGATTTTGGTATTGACCATCTGGTGATGTCCATGAGTACAGTCATCTCTTGTGCTGCTGGAAGAGGGTGTTTGCTATGACCAGTGTGTTCTCTTGGCAAAACTGTTAGCCTTTGCCCTGCTTCATTCTGTACTCCAAGGCCAAACTTGCCTTTACACCAGGTATCTCTTGACTTCCTAGTTTCGCATTTCAGTCCCCTATGAAGAAAAGTATATATATATATGTATATTTAGTGTTAGTTCCAGGAATTCTTGTAGGTCTTCACAGAATCATTCTTCATTTTCTTTGGCATTAGTGGTTGGGTCATAGAGTTGGATTACTGTGATATTAAATGGTTTGCCTTGGAAACGAACTGAGATCATTCTGTCATTTTTGAGATTGCACCCAAATACTGCATTTAGGACTCTTTTGTTGACTATGAGGGCTACACCAGTTCTTCTAAGGGATTCTTGCCCACAGGAGTAGATACAATGGTCACCTGAGTTAAATTCACCCATTCCTGGCCATTTTAGTTCACTGATTCCTAAAATGTCAGTGTTCACTCTTGCCATCTCCTGTTTGACCACATCCAATTTACCTTGATTCATGGACCTAACATTTCAGGTTTCTAATGTTGGTCTTTATAGCATCGGGCTTTACTCTCTCCCCTGGACACAACCACAACTGGCTGTCATTTCCGTTTTGGCTCAGGCTCTTCATTCTTTCTGCGGCTCTTCCTCCACTCTTCCCGAGTAGTATATTGGACACCTACTCACCTGGGGGGCTCATCTTTCAGTGTCATATCTTTCTGCATTTTCATACTGTTCATGGGGTCCAGTAAAAGTGCTCGGATCCTTGCTATCAGAAGCAGCTAAGGAAATGACTTGATTTCTAAGGTCACCTGTTTATTATTTATAATTGAAGTACACTTGATTTATTTACAAATTTGACTTTATGCTTTGTTTAAAGCTCCCAGCAAAGAAAAATGCTGAGATAGGTTTATGGCCTGAGAGCCAAATCCGCAGTCAAATACCGATTGAGCATCTACTTTTTCTAATGTGGTGCTAAGCACTAAAGGGAGTGGAAAAGAAGTAGAAAGTATTCAAATCTTAGATTTCAGGTACTGCAATCCATTAGGAATGCAAAACTCACATTCAAGGAAGCACTGTAAAAACACATGGAAACTAGCACTAAAGAAGTTATCATGTGCTTAAATGAAGCAGTGAGAAAAATCTCCACAGCAAGGGAAGAGCTTAAATAGCAACAGACAGGAAATGTACTAGGTATATGTGATAGAAGAGTAGTCATTGTATCATCCAATGTAAGATTTCAGCAAACTAAAACAAATTTAAAATTTGTAGAATCTTAAGAGTCAGAAGAGCATTTAGCTCTTTGACCATCACATCTGATGCAGAAATCCCAGAAGACTGGGGGTAGAAAGGAACAAGGAAAGGCTTCCTTACAAACATAATGAGACTACAGATCAATTTGCAGGAGCTTTATTTACTATAACTAAGACTCTGGAATCTGCTAATTTAGAAGAAGAATGATTCTGTAACAGCTTCATTGAATTGAAGGTAGAAAATTGTTGCCTGGTACTTGGATTACCTTCTGCCAGGCTAATGTAAGATCACTGCAAGTTTATGGAGGCAAGACCACCAAGCTCTCAGATCATGCAGGAATGAGTTTGGTTGTGCGCATCAGCCAAATAACCCCAATTTGGTAGGGAGATAAGAAAGGGAAGTCATAAATATCACAACTGGCCTCATGACCTATGATAGAAATAAAGTCTATAGACTGCACTGTGTGTCATGTATATAAATATTCATTCCCTTCTTTTCATCCAATATTGTATACCTGATGTTTTCAGGTGGTTACACTTACTATTTAATTTTTGGGCTATAGATTATAAAAATGGGATTAGGAAAAAAAAACTGGAGAAAGATTTGGGAAATTATTAAGAGGTCCTGGGTTTGAAGCTGGATATAGTAATAAGAGGCTTTTATTTTGCAATGAATGCATTTTATTCTGGTTTACCTGGAATGTGGGGATATTTTGGAAGATGATATGGGAAGAAATGAAGGAAGTTAGACATCCGGATGATGGACTGGCATTCAAGGAAGCCTTTGTTACCAGTATGTGAATGTTAACAGACCCAAAGAGCAGATCTGTAAACTGGGAAAATGTCTACATTACACAACTCATCTGGTAGTTGAATCTTAAGTCCCAAAGCTATGAAGCATTTACCTGTCAAAGGGGCATCACAGGGATGTCAGTAGTTGAACCTGACTTTTCAGAATCCTAGGCTGAAGGTCAATGCACATACTAATGGGTCCTGGGAATTAAAGGAGCAGGCAGGGGCCAAACCCAGACTCCTGAAGCCCAGAGTCTGACTGTATATCCCTCCCCCTGAACTAAAATTTTTCTCCCAGTTAACTGTCTGGTTTTCACCTTCAAAGCCCTGCCCCAGTGTCACCTTCTTTTAAGCTTTCCCTGGCCTCACATTAAGTTTCACCCTCCCCGTCCCACCAGGCCAACACTCTCCCTAGCCCCATGCTTGGCCAACATAACGCTCTCCTGAAAGGTGAGCATAGAATCGCTGATCCCTCATCTATGGTCTATTTTTCTACATTGCCTTTATCATTCATATATACGCATACATTCACACACATATGAATATACACATATATTTTAACTTGCTTATTTATACTGATTACTATCTTTCCTCATTGGAATAAAAGCCTAAAAAGGAAAGAATTTCTGTATTCTTTTTCTTGTATTCACTGCTGCATATCCTGATCGCATACTAACTGGATAAGTGAATGAAGGAATGAATGAAGTCCTGGATCAGTCCCTGAAAAGGGAAGAATAAAAGTTTTACAGTGTGGAGGAGCTGGAAATATTTACCTCATTTATTAGCTTTCAGTACATCATGATGTAGTTTATGACTCCATGATAAGTGGTTCATGAATTATATTATCTGGTTTTAACTATACTACTTTGGAAACATGGGTAACTTTCAAGGTTCCTGAAAAATGGAAAACCATGGTTCAGATAGAATATCTAAATCCATAACTAAATAAAGAACAAAAAAGGGGCCAGTTTGATATTCCTTACTTATGAGACAAGCTTTTTTACCAGCCATAGTATGAGATATAAACACTGACAGTCCAAGCATCTTTGACCAGAAATTGACAAAAAAAAATTGATATTGTCAAGGAGACCACACGGAAAATGCTTTGATATCCAGTATCTAAAAACGCACCTAAAAATTCTGTGTCTTGTTGCTGTTGTTCAGTCGCTCAGTTGTGTTTCACTCCTTCCAACCCCATGAGTGGTGGCACACCAGGCTTCCCTGCCCTTCACTATCTCCCAGAGTTTGCTGAAACTCATGTCCATCAAATTGATGATGCCATTCAACTATCTCATCCTCTGTCATCCCCTGCCCTCAATCTTTCCCATCAGTGTCTTTCCAATGGAATCAGCTCTTTATATCAGGTGGCCAAAGTATTGGAGCTTCAGCTTCAGCATCAGTCCTTCAGTGAATATTCAGGGATGATTTTCTTTAGGATTGACTGGTTTAATATGCTTACTGTCCAAAGGACTCTCAAGAGTCTTTTCCACCACCACAGTTCAAGAGCATCAATACATCCATGCTCAGCCTTCTTTATGGTCCAACTCTCATGTCTGTATATGACTACTGGAAAAATCATAGCCATATGGACCTTGGTTGGCAAAGTGATGTCTCTGCTTTTTAATATGCTTCTAGGTTTGTCATAGCTTGTCTTCCAAGGAGCAAGCATCTTTTAATTTCATGGATGTAGTCACCATCCACATTGATTTTGGAGTCCAAGAAAATAAAAGTCTGTCCCTGTTTCCATTTTTCCTCCTATTTGCCATGAGGTAATGGAGAAGGAAATGGCAACCCACTCCAGTATTTTTTTTTTTTTCCACTCCAGTATTCCTGCCTGGAGAATCCCAGGGATGGGGGAGCCTGGTGGGCTGCCGTCTATGGGGTCGCACAGAGTCGGACACGACTGAAGTGACTTAGCAGCAGCAGCAGTAGCAATGGGGCCTTATGCCATGATCTTACCTTTTTGAATATTTATGTTTAAATAGGTTCTTTCACTCTTCTCCTTCACCCTCATCAAGTGGCTCTTCAGTTCCTCTTCACTTTCTGCCATTAGGGTGGGTATTATCTGCATATCTGAAGTTGTTGATACTTCTCCCAGTAATCTTGATTCCAGCTTGTGAATTATCCAGCCCAGCATTTCACATGAGGTATTCTGCATTTAAGTTAAATAAGCAGGGTGACAATATACAACCTGATGTACTCCTCTCCCAAATTTGAACCAGTCTGTTGTTTCACGTCCAGTTCTAACTGTTGCTTCTGACCTGCGTACAAGTTTCTCAGGAGACAGGTAAGGTGGTTTGGTATTCCAATCTCTTTAGAATTTTCCAGTTTGCTGTGATCCACACAGTCAAAGGCTTTAGCATATTCAACGAAGCAGAAGTAGATGTTTTTTCTGGAATTCTCTTGCTTTTCCTATGATCCATAAGCTGATGGCAATTTGATCTCTGGTCCCTCTGCCTTTTCTAAATTCAGTTTGTACATCTGGAAGTTCTTGGTTCACTTACTGTTGAAGCCTAGCTCAAAGGATCTTGAGCATTACTTGGCTAGCATGTGAAATGAGCACAATTGTGCAGTAGTTTGAACAGTCTTTGGCATTGCCTTTCTTTAGGATTGGAATGAAAATTGACCTTTTCCAGTCCTGTGGCCACTGCTGAGTTTTCCAAACTTGCTGTCATATCAAGTACAGCATTTAAATAGCATCATCTTTTAGGATTTGAAATAGTTCAGCTGGAATTCCATCACCTCCACTAGCTTTGTTTGTAGTAATGCTTCCTAAGGCCCACTTAACTTCACACTCCAGGATGTCTGGCTCTAGGTGAGTGACCACACCACTGTGACTATCGAGGTCATTAAGACCTTTTTTATACAGTTCATCTGTGTATTTGGACCACCTTTCTTAATCTCTTCTGCTTCTGTTAGGGCCTGTTTCTGTCCTTCTGTGACTATCTTTCCTTGAAATGGGCTTCCTTGCAAGGCAGGAGACTCTGGTTCGATTCCTGGGTCGGGGAGATCCACTGGAGAAGGGATAGGCTACCCACTCCTGTGTTCTGGCTTGGAGAAATCCATGGACTGTATAGTCCATGGGGTCGCAAAGACGCTGACATGACTGAGCAACTTCCACACTTTCTTGAAAAAGTTCTCTTGGTATCTCTAATTTTCTTGAAGAGATCTCTAGACTTTTCCAATCTATTGTTTTCTTGATGTACTAACTAATGAATAGTATTAGCTCTTGATTAAGAAAATATTCTACTGATGATTTTGTCTATGTCTACTCAATATGCCAGCAAATGTGGAAAATTCAGCAGTGGCCACAGGGCTGGAAAAGGTCAGTTTTCATTCCAATCCCAAAGAAAGGCAATGCCAAAGAATGTTCAAACTAGTGCACAATTGCACTCATCTCATATGCATGCAAGCAAAGTAATGGTCAAAATTCTCCAAGCCAGGCTTCAACAGTATGTGAACCAGATATTCACAGATGTATGTGAACTTCCAGATGTTCAAGGTGGATTTAGAAAAGGCAGAGTAACCAGAAATCAATTGCAAACATCTGTTGGATCATCAAAAAAGCAAGAGAGTTCCAGAAAAACATCTACTTTTGCTTTATTGACTACTCCAAAGCCTTTGACTGTATGGATCACAACAAACTGTGGAAAATTCTGAAAGAGATGGAAATACCAGAGCACCTGACCTGCCTCCTGAGAAATCTGTATGCAGGTCAAGAAGCAACAGCTAGAACTGAACATGGAGCAACAGACTGGATCATCAAGGCTGTATGTTGTCACCCTGCTTATTTAACTTATATGCAGAGTACATCATGCAAAATGCTGGGCTGCATGAAACACAAGCTGGAATCAAGATTGCCAAGAGAAATATCAATGACCTCAGATATACAGATGACACCATCCTTATGGCAGAAAGTGAAGAAGAACCAAAGAGCCTCTTGATGAAAGTGAAAGACGAGAGTAAAAAATCTGGCTTGAAACTCAACATTCAAAAAATGAAGATCAAGGCATCCAGTCCCATCACTTCATGGCAAATAGGTGGGGAAACAATGGAAACAGTGACAGACTATTTCTTTGGGTTCCAAAATCACTGCAGATGGTGACTACAGCCATAATATTAAAAGACACTTGCTCCTTGAAAGAAAAGCTATGACCAACCTAGACAGCATATTAAAAAGCAGAGATATTACTTTGCCGACAAAGGTCTGTTTAGCCAAAGCTATGGTTTTTCCAGTAGTCATGTATGGATGTGAGAGTTGGATTATAAAGAAAGCTGAGTGCCAAAGAATTGATACTTTTTGTGGTGTTGGAGAAGACTCTTGAGAGTCCCTCGGACTGCAAGGAGATCAAGCCATTCAATCCTGAAGGAAATCAGTCCTGAATATTCATTGGAAGGACTGATGCTGAAGCAAAACTTCAATAATTTGGTCACCTGATGCAAAGAGATGACTCATTTGAAAAGACCCTGATGCTGGGAAAGATTGAAGGTAGGAGGAGACGGGGACGACAGAGCATGAGATGGTTGGATGGCATCAGTGAGTTGATGGACATGAGTTTGAGCAAACTCCAGAAGCTGGTGAAGGTCAGGGAAGCCTGGCATGCTGTGGTCCATGGGATCGCAGAATCGGACATGACTAAGTGACTGAACTGAGCTCAAGTCCTTTCAAAGGGCTTCTCTGTTGGCTCAGTGGTAAAGAATCCACCTGCAATGCAGGAGATGCAATTTCAATTCCTGGCTGAGAAGATCCCCTGGAGAAGGAAATGGTAACCCACTCGATTATTCTTGCCTGGAAATCCCATAAACAGAGGAGCCTGGAAGGTTACATACAGTCCGTGGAGTCACAAAGAGTTGGACACGACTTACCAACAAAACAACAACAATAAGGACTCCTTTTAAAATGCCTACTTTCACAGTATAAATAATATCTGTTCACTAGCCTGGATAATCCCATGGACCTAGAAGCCTGGTGTGGTATATTCTACAGGGTCACAAAAAGTCAGACACGACTGAAGCAACTAGGCAAGCAGGCGTGCACACATTTTATAATTTATAGATAAATAAATATCATGTAATGGGGATGTGTACTCCAGAAATTATTATTTATAGGAGTGTACCTTTTAAAAAGTTTGATAACAACTAGACTATATTAACATTCTGACTTTAGAAAAGCTATTACTAAGAAAACAAAACAAAATCCTTTTCCTCTCTAAATAAAATGGAATCTGATCACTAGCTTATTATGAATAAAATTCTAAAATAAGAACAAGTAACTCATTTAAGTTCCTGCCTTGTAATGGACAGTTTTGTAATACCTTTTGGAAGAGAAATGCTTAAAGATGATTTTGTAAAAAAAAAAAAAAAATCTCATCCTCTTGACTAATTTCCCAGTGGGAAGTGCTGACTGTTATTGATAAAAACGATACCTACGGTCATTGCCCTGATGGCACTTTGAAGAATATAGTCAGAGACAAAAGTCCTATAAAAGGTGCATGTCACAAAATCATCTGAAACCTCTATTATGCTCTTGGGCTATTTTAACCAGTTACACTGTTACATTTATTTCATTAGTTCCTTTGACTATTTCTCAGGTTGAATGATTTGATTTAAATTCTCCGTTAAGCTTAAAGTCTAGTGTGAAGAAGACCAATGCAAATATAAGTGGTTTCAGCAAGGTATAAAATATTTACACTGTCTCTCACTCCCGTGTTACTTACAAGATGGCAAGCAATCAGTTACACTGCAAAATGCTGGGAGGGGAGCAGAGAGCTCCGGGCACACAGGGCACTACCCAACCCAGGGAAGCGATGTTCAGTTATCATGGTGACTGTCATCGTAACAATTGTGCAAGTACATCATTCACTGGGGGTGACTCGAAACAGATGAAGAGGAGCTGAAAAATGGAAGAATTTTCCTTGTTTCGTGTCTCTCTGATAACTAGGCAGACTACAGAGCATGAAAGATGAGGCCTGCCCAATTCAAACCAGAGCACGTAGTCACCATCTGGGCATTTTAAAAGTAGGACACATGAAATGCTCAGATGTATCCCCCAACAGGGTGCAATAATACAGCAGTAAAGAGAAAACCACAGTGAACTATGGTCACTTTCACACTTGCAATCTTTCTGGTACAAGAAGAGGCAAGGATTTTCCAAAAACCTCCCTAAGATGCTCAGGTGCATGTTAACTGCTTATACATTTGATGCACAGTGGTACATGGCATGCACACATATCCAGCAAAGGCCATCCTCCTCACGGAAAGAAAGGGGACAGACCATTTTCAATGGAGTGCTCAGCTGGAGGGCTCAAATCTGAAAATACTCAGTATGCTAAAATAGTCAGAAACAGTTACTGCTGAAACAAATACTGACTTTTAAAGTGATATATTTGGCATTCAAAGGAGTACCCAACTGAATCGTTTCTTTTAGATTCTGTCAGATGGAAACCTTTATCTTTCTGAACTAGAATTACTTAAGTTATTTAAAAGTTAATAAACAAAGAGCATTAACATATCTTTTCGGATCTTTGAAGGTGAGGTTAAGATTTCTTGTTCTGGAAACCTATACAAGCTTCTATAGATTCCCAAAGCATGCAATCTAGTAACACTGCATGGTGCATCACTACTGCATCAGTGAAAAGAAAATCCTCAAACCTTCATTCTCTTCCAGTCTGTTCATCTGATGTATGTTTTCCAATGAGCAAGAGAACATCATTTATAGGAATAAATGTCAGCTATTATAGAATCATATGATATTTGGCCACCAAATGAAAATGTATACATTAATATGTTTAATACATATATTTAAATGAATTTAAATTATATAGGTAGATTGTGTTATAATCCCTGCTTAAGTTTACTCACATTTGTAGTAAAAATGAATATTCACAATAGCAAGTAAACTGACAGGCCCCTCATTTATAGACTTGTGGCTTCAAGAACAGAGAGGCTGCAGGATGGCAATGCTTATTGCAAAAAAAGAAAAAAAGCACAAAAACATCCTAATGATAACTGATGGGAAGAATTTAAGACTTTTTTTTTTTACTTAGGAAGGAAAGACATTCTAAGGAAATGAGAGAATTAAAGAGGAATTATATATTTAGGAAGAAAATTTACAAAGAGAATGTTTCAATTTAAATTCCTTGCTTCCAGTTGAAACTCCAGATACACTTACGAGGAAAATTCCTCCAGATTTTTTCTGGACTTTTCCAGAGGTTTTTTTTTTTTTTGGTGGGGGGGAAGGTCAGGGGAGGTGTCTCTTCATTTGTGATCTTTTACCTACTCCTTGCTAAGAATTCTTATCAGTCAATCTAACCATTCCATTTCTCCTGCCTATTTTGTAATGAATGAATAGCACATACTGTTAATTGGCCACCTGGGGTTCAGAGAGTGGAAATGTGGAGTTGGTGTCTGAAGGCTGCAGTGGGCTGACAGTGGACTGACCACACTCTATTTCACAGGAAGGAAAACCAAGCCTCCTTGTCGCCCCTCCCCCGCTCCATTTCTTGACCGTCTGTGAGGCTAATATAATTTTTTAAAGTGATTTATCTCTAACAGATGGGGCCATCCAGCCACAGGGACCTGGATGCACAATGCCCCTCACAACTTTAATTTCTGGATGTGATAAGCATATATTCCACTAGTAAATAATTATCACTCTGTTAAGGAAAGGATGCCAAGGTGTGAGGTATCATGACCAGGTACTTCTGGGCAGAAAGGACACATTGGTACGCTCTCTTGAGGCTGTTACCATCCTCAACCTAAATGTGCTCATTATCGTATTTCTAGAATGTGGTCGGTCACAAAGGAAGAGCATTAGTCACGGTTTAATGTACACAGCGATACTCAGGAAGCTAATTTTAGGTAAACATTGAGTTTTTTGGTAAATCTGGAATGACACAGGGTAAGGTAAGAAAAGATGGTGACACAGGTCCCACAGAGGTCCCTGAGAAGATGACCTCAGGAGAGTGACTGGCA